>NC_137082.1:79633978-80233978 GCF_951640355.1 Cnephaeus nilssonii
AACAGCATGCTCCCAAGTTGCACAGGCTCAGGTAACACACTACATTTAGGAATTTCTACTAATCCAGTATAGGTGGAGAGCAGGGTTCAGAAGGGGCAAATGATGGATGGAGAGAAAGGCCAAGGTCATGTTACCAATGGCCCATTATGCCATTCTAAACATTTAAAATGTTCTCATGGGTAATCATGAAAGGTTTTTTTAGAGGGAAGTGATATATTCAGAATTTCACTTTTAAAAACAAAATCCACTGGCAGAAATGAAGCAATAGATGTGAAGTGGCTTTACTGCACGCAAAGATACCTGGTAGAAAACTGCTGTGGGAAGGCTAGGCAAGAAGCAACAAAGGCTTCACATAAGACTCTAGCAGCAGGGGTTTGAAGGGACAAATAGAATTGCTAAATATTATAGAAAGAGAATTTGTATGAATGATAGACCGATTAAATGTACCTGGAAGAGTTATTTTTCTGGGTGGATGGGGTAGTGCTCTTTGCTGAGAAACAGTAATGGGAATAAGTTGGGAAATATAATGCATTTCCATATAGGCTAAGTCCAGTTTAAGGTTCCTGTGGGCATCCATTAAAAAATTGGACATATGGATCTAGAAATCAGGAGAATCCCTCACCTGTCTTTTAAACTAATATTATAACTCATTTTACAAAAAAATTACTTAATTAAGAAAAACACTTTAGTGTTAACTGAGTGCTAAGCATTACTGTAAATCTGAATAATTAAAAAATGAATATTATTTAAGTATTTGCTATATAGATTGTTCTTGCTTTGAAGTAGCTCATTAACTCGGAAGGAACATAAGCTTTGTTGTCTAATAATTAGACCACAAAATAGTAAATCAGAAATCATAAAAGAAATTATCAATTTCTGTAACATATTATAGGATACCCTTTAATTACCTTTTTTCCAGATGAAATTTGTATGTTTTCAAGCTAGAGTTTCCTTTAGCTTCCTCTGTTTTCCACTCCCTGTCTTTTTGTGTGGTATTTTAGATTATCCCAAGACTGCTCACATCCTGTATGACACAGACAGAAAGAGTTCCCAGGACTCTACCAAAGTTTT
Organism: Cnephaeus nilssonii; assembly: GCF_951640355.1. Lineage (NCBI taxonomy): Eukaryota > Metazoa > Chordata > Mammalia > Chiroptera > Vespertilionidae > Cnephaeus > Cnephaeus nilssonii. Next base: position 79,635,050 of record NC_137082.1, read on the forward strand.
ATAAGCCAAGTATTGCCAGCCAATAGCCTCCTGGACAAGGACACTCTTCTTTCATGAAATTTATCTTAAGCTTTTTCTCCTTTTACTGCCATTGCCATTTTGTGCAACAATGGCTAATAAATAACAATCAAGTCCTTTTTCCTTCCCATAATGTCAACCTTTACTGCATTAACTTTTATTACATATGTAATATAAAAAAGTTAAATAGTACCATTGATATATGTGAAAAATATGTGAACCTAAATCATTAAAAAATATGGGTGCTCTAAGAAATTTAATCAAGATTATATAAAAGAATAAAGAGCCATGTAAGGGAATGATTTATTACTTGAGCTTATTTGTTTCTATTATAATATCCATCATGATTCATATGTTGTAAAAATCTAATTTGAAAACAGATGATACTATTTCGTAACTCTAACTTCCTGAATCTTTCATGGGATTTATCCTATAATCACCCACATAAGACTCTAATTTCCATTGCTTATAGGATTAATTCCAATTCCATATATTTTGATGCTCAAAAATTCTTCCTACTCTGTTAGAATGAATGTGGAGTTCATAAAACTGTGAACCCCAGTGGTGATCTCCATTTCAGCCTACCCCTTTCCACAACTTTGAGGCCTCAGCCCTGTCTCTTACTTGCTTGTTTCCTTCTCTGCCTACACTGAAATACATTTAGTTCAGTTTTTCTTCTTCTCTGAGAACTTCCCTAATCCTTCCAATCTTTAGTCATTCTAATTCCCTTCAGAACTTACTCTCTGTCTCCCTTCTCAATTTCTTCACACACATACACGTATCTGTGTATCCCTAGTAGCCTATGGAGAAGAGGGTGGGAAAAGTGGCCAGAGTGAGCAGAAGTTAACAGTTATATCTTGCCTACCAGTTCCAGGCACAGCACATGTTTTCTCAAGTCTCAGTACTACTTTTAGATAGATATTATTATTGTGGATGATTAAATAAGAGATAGAGAGGTTTTAATACCTTGTCAAAAACCCTTACCCCCAGAGCTTTCTATGGGGGGGCTGGACTTGAATCCATTGCTGCTTGATTTGTCCTCCTCCTCTGACCCATGGCCACAGGACGGTGGGAGGGGCTTCAACCTCAGGGTGCTAGGGTTTACATAGAAGTGCTGCTCCTCACTAGCTGTGTGGACTCTTTATTAAACACGTTCTAATTTCTCTGCTCAAGATTTCACAGACCTTATTACAGGTGGGGTTCTTAGGGTTAGAGCAAGAACCCTAAGCCATGGTACACCAATTATTCTCACTTTATAAATAAGAAAATGGAAGCACAGGGAGTTTAGGGAACTTGCCCAAGGTCCTAAGAGGGAACTGGACTACACTTCCAGGCTGACTAAATCTGCACTGTGAGTCAATATGCTGATCACTATGCCTTTAATGAGAATCTACCAGAACTTCTTAAGCAGTGAAGTTTCCTTATGTATAAAATAAATATAGGGTTAATTTGAGGATTAAATAGGATTATAAGGAAACACTAAGCATAATGACTTGCACATAGCAGTAACTAGATAAGTAATGTTGGTTGTTATCTTCATTATTTGACTGTGATGTCTGGAGGGCTGGGGGCAGGGATTAGATCATTTTATCTCACTGGAAAGTGGCTCTGTGCATATAATTACTGCTTCATAAATACTTTTTTATTTCATTATTTTATATGTAGTTGTTTTGAAAGATGGCAAGGAGAGAAAAAAAGACAAGGTGTTGTCAAATACTATTAACAAACTAGAGGCCTGATGCACATAATTCATGCAAGGGCTTGGCCCTCACAGCTGCTGTGGCTTGAGTCAGCCCTCCCAGCTGCAGCGGCTTGCCTCGGCCCTCGCAGCCCCGGCTTTGTCTGGAAGGTCGTCCAGAAGGACATCCAGAATAATGTCCAGAAGTTCACCTGGCTGTCCGGTCTAATTAGCATATTACACTTTTATTATTATGGATACCTAAGTCTAGAATTAAATTATATTAGATTTAAACCACAGAAAATAATGGAGTCTTGTATTATGCTACCAGATGAAATTGGAGATCCTTGTGGGAGAAATTTCCTCCTTGGATCTTATATCCATTTCACAGCAGAAACCATCATTATCATCTACCTCAGATTCTGAGTACTTGCTTTACTGCTATTTGCCTATAACACAGCAATCTAAATGTATTATGGAGTCTGTTGGATCATCTTCTATCATTCCTCCCTTTAGGACACTGATATCCAAATGTGCCCACAGCAGAGCACCTGGCATACACTGGGTTTGTGAAACTCTTTGACTATTTGGAATTCTATACCAGGAAAGGAGAAGCTGTGGAGTTAGTCCTTTGTTGAAAGTTAGTTTTACTTTGTCCCCATTATGTGTCTCCCTCTAAATATGTGTGTGTGGCTGCAAAGATAATAAGGTTGGAGTATGCAGCTGGGCCAGTATTCAAATGCCCCTCTCTTAATATTTGGAATACCTAAAGGGGGACTGGATGATGACATCACCCATTTGAGGACACGAAGAATTCCAGGATGAGATCCAAAGGTGTCCCTTTGAGGCAATTTATAAATGTGTTACAAATAAGATTAGGAAGAGTGCTGTATCTCAGAAAGAGGACTAATGTCTAACTCCTGGGAGCTAACTCGATTATGTCAAGTAACATGTTTTTAAAAAGGATATAATAAAGAAAAGTCGTCTATATGGAATCAAGAACATTAATTGAAAAGTAATTACATGCCAGGTTTAATTCAGCAATGATGAAGGAGATATAAATGATATCTGGAAAATTCGTATTTTAGTCATCAGAAAGTCAGACTCGGAATAATCTTGTTACAATTTTCCACAGCCTTCTTTAATTCCTTATCCTTGGTTCCATGTTCTAAAACTTGCCTGCTTTCCTCTGTTTGCTGGTACCCTGATAATTGAAGGGTTTCTTGGAATAGCAGAAAAGAAGTTTCTGGTCTTTTGAAAAAGAATAACTCTCATTGTAATTGGCCCTTCTGCTTCTTAAATTATTCTTTCTACACAGACAATTTGATTTAGGTAAATTAGTTTCAGGATTTATTATTCCCATGGTACACTCATAAAAGTTTGTGTCTGAATCTGAAAAGCAAAGATCTTGAACCTGTCAAGATGGCCCCATGGTGATATTTACAGCTTTCAGCCATTGCTCGCCCCTCCACACTTGTGAAATCACCCAGGGACTGATATATTGTTATTTTGAAAAGTTCTTCAGCTAATTCTGATGGTGCATTTGCTATGCATTATGAAATACAAAAATGCCGTGTTTAAGAGAGAAGGGCAGCCTGATCAATTAAGGATTGCTTCTCAATCGCTTATATAAGTAACTTCAAAAATAAAGAGATAGACATATTCTTCCTACAAAAAACAAACGAACAAACAAAAAAGCTGTGCAAGCAGCATCATTCCTTCTGTCCTCCCCACTGAGCCACATCCAGGCCCATGTACCCTGGGAGAGCTTGATGGATGCCTGGTGAGGAAAACAATGGACTAGGACACACAGTTGGAAATTATAGTGGTGGGTGCTTGACAACTCTGTATCAGAGGCTGGACCAAAAGGAGATTAAGGAGATTAGTTTTTCCACTTTAAGTGTATCTCCCTCTAAGTCAGAAGAGGGTGCCCATGATGTTGTTTGGGTCCTCTAGAAAGTAATAAAATGATTACATCAAATAGAATCATCCTTATCCACAGCTGGGAAGATGCATGCTACATTATTTTTTTTTCAGCTCCTTTAGTAGAAGTGATGTAATGTAGGATGAAGCACAAAGTGAAAATCCAGTTCTCATATTGAATAAGTGACATCATCTAGTACCAGGGGCAGCAGGGGCAGTACTGCAGGGCAAGGTAAGAGATCATTTTTACATGTGTTGGCCTAAAAATTAGGATTCGGTCAAAATGAATTCTGTACTTATATCCCTCAGCTGATCTCTGAATTTTGTTGGTTTCCTTGGTGTGTATGGGTAACCTAGAGAGTGGGGGTAAATGTTTATGCAGAGACAGAGTCTAAGCCTGTTTGCAAAAGAGAGAATTAAATGAGGACATGTAAACAACAGGCTTATATCTGTTCACAGTGGACACTCAATAACTCACTGTTATTATTACATATGGAGAAGCCTAAACCTATCAGGAGTTTCTTGCACAGTGATATATTTAATGGTACAAATAAGTGTTTATACTTTATAATTTAGTGGTAAGAACAAAAGGCACTAAAAGATGACTCAAGCTCTCTGTAAAGCTCAGCCATCACAGTGAAACCCATCAATATCACAGCACACTGACTCTGAACTCCAACAAAAGCAATATTCCTCCCAAGGCTGTAGAGACACTGTCATCAAAGTTAATAAACATTTATGACGAAAGATTATTGGGAAGCTTCCCAGAGCTGTGTCCTCCCAGGGTAATATGTACTTACAGGAACTGTGCTTTAAAGGTATCTCCATCACCCATCAACTTTTAGGTTGAGAAATGACCAATAGGGGACAGTGTAAGTGGTGGCACTTATGAAACAAGAAGTCGCACTTGACAGACATTTTATTACTCTTGAACATATTGAAGACATAAATCATGAGGGTAGTAAAGAATTTAGATTTTTGAAACCCCAGTCTTGGGAACCCAAACTCAATGGAGACTAGGAAGATGGATTCTAGGCACAGAACACATCGGGATTGCTGTGGGATCAGTAAGGACCTCAGCAATCATGGGTCCCCTAGGCATTGCTAGGAGGAATGACGAGGACAATAGATTTTGACTGTTGCAATCTTGGAGCCACTTTTAGCAAACAAAGGTATCTCCCTGTTTCATTTCTTTTACCTTCTGATATCTGAAATGTCCAAAATAAACTTTTATTTAATTATAGTCATGAAGTGTTGCTTTCCAATTGTCTGAGTGTTGAAAGAAAAATTCCTTATTTGTGTTTTTATGACAGAGGGTGTATAAATACAGGGTGCCAGCAAAGAATTTCTGGATGTGATACATCATTACCTATTTATTAAGGCAGGTAGAATTGCTAACAAAATGAAATGCTTATTCATATGTATTGTATCTAGATTTTTTTGCCTCCTCTTCTTCCCCAATATATTGTTCTAATCATCAGACCTTTTTTCTGCCCACTTTTATACCACGATCTTACTTATTGTTTGAGTTAAATCACAGTAGGCTCTAGCCTTCTGCTTTCCCAATGTGAAGCACTATATATAAAATGAGTTACTGCAAATAAGACAAGGCCAGTGCCATAAACCTGTCAACCTCATCTCCAGGATTTTCCTTCCAAATAGCACCACACACTTTCTTGATATTACTTCACATTGAAAAAGGACAAGCCTCTATTAAAGTGAGGCCTTTATGAATCTCATGTTTTAACACATTCTCAATAATGTAAAGGAGTTGAGAGCATTTAGCATGGATCATTTTGAAATGGCTTTGGTGGGGATTCATCCTGTGTGTGCATTAAACTGGCATTCGCTATTTAGTTCGTGTGAAAAACAGAAGGCATTTCAGTTTGGGTTTAAGATTTGGTGATAGCAATCCTCCGTTTTCCACAATCCACCAAGAATATCAAACAACCAGAGAGCAGCAGATGTTGATATTTTCTCTAGCAATGGAGCCCACCCAAAGGATTGACACTTCCTTTCTGTGTACCATCTAAAAGCAGAGCCAGATGCAGCAAATGGCTTCAGCCAAGAAATTAGAATTAAATCAGAAGCCAAATATCCTTAGGAGGATTTGGGTGTGTTCTGCCTGGGGAACACAAAATACTATATTGGACTTTCTGGGTTGGTATGAGAAGAGGACCCATACAATGAACAAACAAAGCTAACTGAAAGCACAGCAGGATTATTTTATTTTTAGTATGGCATTGAGAGTTTATTATAACGAAATCAAAGTGGCAATTATGATGAGAAAACAAATGAAGTGGGTAGTGATTTAGGAGTCAAGTACTTTGCTGACATGCTAGAGGGTTTAGAATCACAAACCTGGTTGTAACTGTGTTGATAGTAATGTTGAAAAATTATTTTCTCTATATATTTTAGATAATAATGACTTGAATGTATGTGACAAGAAATTTACCTGTGCATGCACAGAAGGAAGAGTCAAAGAAGTGGCCAACACAAGAGTCCCCGCTGTGAATTATCAGGCTCAGAAATTAAGCTTCCACATTACCTGGCTACTCAAAGAGTGACCCAGCTTTGAATTCATCCTGTTAGAAATGCAGACACTAAGGCTCCACCCCAGACTGACTGGATTAGAATTGCATTTTAACAAGATTTCCGAGTGATTTGTATGCACATGAAGTTTGAGAGGCACTGCTCAATAACACTAAAAAAGATTTGATGCATCCGTGTTTGTGTATATGCGTGTACAGGACACATACACAAGAATCACACTACCCTTGAAAATCACAGTTTATAAAAAATGCTGTTCCATGCTCAACACATTGCAGCCTATGAATAACACTGCTTCCTGTCTCTGCTCCTCAGAAACCACTTGTCCCCCACCTTCCACATGTTAGCTCATCCCTTCTATCCTCCCTCCAAGGGAAAGATTCCACAGGGACCACAGGCTGGAGGAATGTGTGGGAATGAAGTGTTTTCTCTATATTTTTCCAATGAGAGATGACATGACACTTTTCTTGAGATAATAAGAGGAATTGCAGCTCTAACCGGTTTGGCTCAGTGGATAGAGTGTCAGCCTGTGGACTGAAGGGTCCCAGGTTTGATTCCGGTCAAGGGCATGTACCTTGGTTGTGGGCATATCCCCAGTAGGGGGTGTGCAGGAGGCAGCTGATCTATGTTTCTCTCTCATCGATGTTTCTAACTCTCTATCCCTCTCCCTTCCTCTCTGTAAAAATTCAATAAAATATATTTTTTAAAAATAAGAGGAATTGCAAAGATTTACTGAGCACATACAATGTGCAAACTCCCCTTGCAAGGGTTTCATATGCATCATCTCATTTATCCTCCTAAAGACAGTATGGTGCAGGTATGCTTATTCCCCTGATTTACAGATGTCCATAGAGAGTTTCAGAAACTTTGATTACCTAAGGTCACATAGGTAGCACATGGAAATGTGAGGGCTTATTCATATAACCACTAGGTCATTCTTATTTGGGGTAAAGTCACTCAGTTACAGGGATGTGTCACTAATTCAAGCTTGAGCAATATTAGGATTTAATAGTGATTATTATAGACAAGATATATATCATAAATTGGGCTAAGATAGCATCATTGGGTTAGAAATAGGACCTCAAACAGAAACAGGAGAGCCCACTGTCCTCTCAGCTTATCCAAATCAACCCAGTTTTTGCACTTATATGACGTTCTCTTAACTGGATGACAAGCTGTTCCAATCCCTTTTGAACATCTGTGAAAACGTATTGGACTCAAATAATTTTGACTACCTACTAACTTTGTTCTATTACCATGCAATTTTTTCAGCTATCCTATGAGCTTCTTGTAGGGGTGGACACCACATACACCTTTGTCTTTTATCCCAGAGAGTAGATGGCATTATGTCCTGCCTTTAGTTTTTAACATGTTTACAGATCAATTGACTAGCAGGCTCTGGGCAACCTTTGATACTGAGGGGTGCCCTGAAGTCGGTCCAGGGATTTAAATATTTATGCCAAGTGGAAGGTAAGCCACAGGAGCCCCACCTGAGAGGCTAAGGGGGCTATCTGAGAGAGGCTCCGGGAAGTTTGCATCAGAGACAGTTAGGACTAAGCCAAGGTCTTCATTCCTTTTGTTAACTGAACTTTATCCATGAAAACATAAAATGTTAAGACAGTAACTGGGAGGGAAACATCAGGAGGTACTTTTCAGAGCGCAATAGTCTTAGAGTAGAGGATACTTTAGAGAGAATAGCATCCAACTCTCTTAATCTGAAATCAGGGTTCGCAGAGAGTGAGTGAATTGCCCAAGTTAACACCACAAAACTCAGACTATAATCAAGTCTGATACCCTGATACGCATCTGATATTATTCCCCCACCTGATGCTATAACCATAGTCCAGCACATTTCCCATTTTACTGTGTGGTAGAACTTTCAGTTAGGGAGGAGTCTGAATGCCACTAATCTCTTTTAATGAGGCACTTGATTCCAATCCTCATGACATAGTGATGCTCATGCCAGAATAATCAGCAGATAAAATTGTGCCTGTAATTGAGTGCCCAAGTGATTGGCAATGGGATCAGCAGATGCTTTGAGAGAAGTGGCGATCCCTCGGTATTATTCCAGAGGATATTCGGTATAGCTTCCACGGACAGAGCTAGATCCAATAACTCAATTGTTGCCAAGGACACTAACTCCATGGAGGAAAGGATGAGTAAATGTGTGAGCTTTATAAATATGATCATATATTAATTGGATGAAATGTACCCAAGGTATTCATCAGAAAATAAGCAAATGAACTTAAAAAACATGGTCACAGAATGTCTTTGTGTATTTATAGTAGGAAAAGAAGCCTATGAGTTTTAGATTGGCAATCAAAATCTGTCCTTATTTGGCTCTGTTCTACATATAAAGCAAGCATCCCACACCACTGCAACACGAGGAAAACATAATTATTCCCCACATGGCCTTAAATGAGTGTGGTAAAAAAACAGATGCCAAAGATTTTTTTTAATAATTATAGCAACTAAATCTTTGATTATAGCATACTCTATGGCAAGTGTTTCCCACACACTCATTTAAATTATTATAGCAATCACTATGACCAAGATATTATAATCTTCACTTTATGTAGCAGAAGAACTGAAGCTCAGAGATACCATAAATAGCAAACATCACATAGTTGATAAATGATTGAGACAGAATTTGATCTCAAGTTTACCGGATTCCAAAACTGGCGCTTTCAACCATTCTATAATGGTTTATTTCCTGGCTCTCTCAGGCATGTTTTTTAAATTATTTTTTCATAATGATAACTTTGCAACTGTAGTAATTAGATTCATGTGAGAAAATATTCCACAAAATAGGCTACTGTCTCTCAATCTTTTGAAACTATCAAGCTGTTTTTGTTCCATATATATAAATTTATTCACACAAAAATCAAGATCTTCTTGTCCATGACAGAAAAATAATAAGCATAGGAGACCTGACTCTTTTGTCAGAGTCCTGTATCCTACATGGAAGGTAATGTGTTTTAAATGATTTATATAAATAGCTGTTCAGATGCTGGGAATATGGATGGATAAAAATTATTAGAGCATTGTATTTATATTATTTATTATTATTAAAATTTATTTTGCTGCATGATGTATTGTGGAAACCTCCTCACTATTCCTTCAAGAAAATTGAGAGTAAACATATTTATTGGCTTCAACATATAGAAGAGGAAATACCTCAAGATAGGTCTGTCCCAGTTACAAATAAAAATATCACCTTCCCTTCTCCTCCCTATGTTCTACATGACTGTGTATATCCTATGATATAGTCTACAATCCTCAGTGGTTGAAGAGATTGTACTGAGCCTTATATTTGTAGTTTATAACATGGGAATTATGAATACTAAAATTTTATTGAAAATAAATATTGAATTATAACATTTAGTATGCATTTTCAAAGTGTGGACATACCCCTAGAAACTTTTAAAAAGCCACCCACTGTTCCCATGAGGACCAGTAAATTAATGGGCTCCATAACATCAAGATCATTAGCTACCTTCTTCAATGGAATAGACTTTCTAGAACAGCACTGGAAAAAGTTAATACATTTTTGAGAAATATTCATCTTCTTTGACAGACTGGAATGACTACATGCTTAAATATGGGCTAGTGAGGCTTTATCCATTGGACGCATGAAAAGGAAAATCCAATTCTGACATGCCTGTCTGGGGATTCAGATTGGCATATAAAGCTATGAGTAGACAAAGACATCCTAAGGCAAATATGATGTAGATAATTTGAAGACTGTGTGTCAGTCAAGATAAATGGACTTTATTAAGAATAACTTAAAAACTTGTAGTTATTTGTTAAAGGGAAATACTTGCTGAAGCTAGGGGCATATTAAAGAGATAGCGGTGGCAGTAGCTACATATATTTTTAAAGTAAAAACAAAAGCAAGAAGGTTAAATCATAGAAGGTCAGATTTAAGTCAAACCATAAAGATTAGATTATGGCTGAAATCATCCCTTTCTTTAAAAAAAATTTCAGTAAGTAGTAGTAGATTTGAGTAAAAAGGAAGATAATATATTTTATAAATTTTAGGATGGAATAATTATATTGTACAATCTCTCAGGGGAAGAGATTGGTTTTAAATAATCAACATATTAGTGTTTGGAACTTTTATTCCCAACCAGCCATCAAAAGCACAAGGTTTATTCCTTCAACCTGTTAAGACCAATCCTGATGGACTTTCTTGGCTACATTGGCGACCCTTGGGGTTGAAGAAGTAGCCAACTTCTTTTGGTTTATAAGCAGGAACTAAAACACAAGACCCTACATTATAGAGAACATGAAAATTGTGTAAGAAATGATGTGGGGATATCAGTAACTCTAAGCCACTGGCACATTTGATAAAGTCATTTAATTTCCTTCCTTTTTAAAAATTGATTTAAACTTTGTTGGAGAAATTTTATGACCACTTGTTTAGAAATATGTTCCAATCAGGGATCAGGGATCAAAATCTTTACGTTCAATTTCACTCCTATTTTTTTCCCATTGTTTTAGAGTGTAGTTTGTCTATTAAGAACCCACAAGAGCTGGGAGTTGCTGTTGGTGGAAATCACAGGGCGGAGTGAGGTCTTACCCAGATACCAAGTCCTCAAAACAAAATTCCAATGTTTTACAATGGAAAGCATTTTAATAAGACTTCAACTACTTATTTACAGATGAAAAAAATATCATGTCCAGAGAAGCAAAGAGAGTTGGTTAGGGACACACAAGCTAAGCAATGGTAATGCTGGTAGCAGACACAGGATTTCACAACTTCCCTAACATTCAATCAACAGACTTTCCTGTTAGATTAATGGATGGATACCCTGACAGATGGTTCCAAATTTCAGAAATGAGTGAAATTCAATCTTAAACTTTGTGGAAGGGAGTAGATTAAAGCAGAGGTAATGCTGGCAGTTACCCAGTTCCAGAAATCTCAGCTCAACATTAGGTCATATAGCAGAATACATAATAAACTAATAAAAACATTTCTTAGGCATTGGTTTCAAGTTAGAGCAATGCATGGCCTTTTCAGACGAGAGTTAAGTGCATTTATTATTGGTGAATAGCTTATTCCCCTGACTGCAGTAGCTCGAAGTAATGTACATTTTAGAGGTGACAAATCTCTTTTTACATCCTATTACTAAGCAATGCACATTTCACTCAGGAAAACATGGGAATTAAATAAAGAGATGCAATTTCAGACAGAACACAGTACTTAGGATCAGTAGATACCAGGCAGTTCTCCATAAAACATTTAAAGAGCACTAGAGCAGTGTGGTTTCTGGAGACATTTTTCTTCTGGTATCATGTGATGTATTTTAATGCAGAAATGCTTTTTACAATAAAGTTCTGAAAGAACAACGGTTCCAATAAGGACCTTTTAAAAAAATCACAATCAAAGCACCAAATTCTAATGCTCCCTGAGGTAATTGGCCACATGTCACTGTAACTACAATTTAACCAACATTTTTCTATTCTATAATCTTCACAATAAAAATTAAAATAGAATTATTTTATTGTGAGTTAGGAGGTTCTACTGAGTTTCTTCATCTTGGGCTCTGCCCTGCCCCACTCTCACCTTTGCTGAGCATGTAGAGTAAACCACAAGATGGAAACATCTATCACTTTAAGTGGACATCTTTCTGCTTTTGCTTTATTTCTCTATGCCTTTTTTTTTTTTAGTTAATTTGAATCAGTATAACTTTCTGAACTGCAGAAAAAACATCTTCAATCATGTGTATGTACACAGGTACTTTACCAGCAATTAAAGTGGTTTATCTTCTTTAGTCACTTGAGTGAATAATATCCCTATCCCTGCCCACCCACCGCACCTTTTGATAAAAATGTGGAAGATGTGTGACAGGTACACTTTCATGCTATTAAGAATAGTATGGTAAGTAACAGAAGAGGGGAAAAGAAAATAGAACTAGGTAACTTCAACTTATGACAATGATGGAAGGTTTATAGAGACGGTAGCATTTGAGTGAGGAAATAATCGATAAATTCAGAAAGTCAGAAATGGCAGGTGGAAAATCTTTGAAATATGTAGATTATGGCTAATCCAAAGTATGGAGTTGAGATAGAAAAAAAAACACATTAGGAGGGGTTGTTTAGTGAGTAGCATCTATGTTTAGACTATAAAATTATGTTCAAATAAATATAGCGCTTTAATTATAAGACAATGGATTTTAATTTATACTCATATTTCTCAAATTTAAGACCTTGTGGGTCTCCAATAAAATATGTCAATTGTGTCATGCACATGGGTTCCAGCTGAATTAAAAACTGAGGGTAGCTATCTAAGTGAACACTTGGTGTATCATTGTAATGAAAAGGTAAGCACACGAACTGAAACCAAGTGGCAAGTCTAGGTTACAAAGTGGCTGTTGTGAATGATCCAGAATATGCTTATATTGACTTATGAGTTGCTATTTAAATACATTCAAAATTACAGATGAAAAATTCATACCCTGATAGCAAGGATCTATAAACTCCAGTTTAAGAGGCACTGTCTCCTAGTCATGTAGCGCTGTTAGAGTTTAAAAGAACAATAAAATTGACACTTTAGAAGAAATATTTTACATAATTTAACCTTAAGAGACACTAGGGAACTTTGGAAATATCTTGTTCATTAAATGATTCTATTAACTAACACTTAGCTAAGCCCCTAGATTCCACCTAAGTGCGAGGTATCGAAGAAACAAACATGAATACATGGCTCTGACATAAAGAAGCTCATGGTCTAGTAGAGGGGAAAGTCCTCTTAATGTATAAAAATGATAAATATGGCAATGCAATGGTAGAGAGATTGATAAAGGTGTGCAATTTAACCCAGCTTGGAGGCCAGAGAAGACTCAGTGATTAGGCCACATGTTAAACAGTAAATTGGAACTGTGTTTAAGTTTGAGCATGTGTGTGTATAAGGGTAGGGGTGTGGCTTTTAAAGAAAATAGAATAGTATGAATAAATGTTCCTTTGATGTTGCTAACATGAAAAGTTTGAAGCAAGGATGTTAGGGAATGAAACTAGAAAGGTAGGCAGCAGCTAGATCCTGTTGTTGTAGTAATTTGGTGTTAAGGAACCGGCTTTATCTTTAAGTGATAGAGACCTCTTAGAGCATAAGAAGCAAAGAATGATGTATTGACTTGGTATTTTAGTAAGATAACTCTGAGGAGGAGAAGAATAGAGAGGGCAGATAGAAAACTATTATAATATTACTCAAGTGATGAAGTGTCCCTGGGCTGGAACACTGGTGACAGCACTAGATAGCAGAAGGATAAAAACTTTAAGCAAGATGCTGACTCCACGTGGGTCGTGATTGAAAGGCAGAAATCAAGGATAAACTGATTTTCCAGCTTAGGGATAGCTATCAATTGAGAATGAGAAGAGAAAACGGGGAAGAGAAAATGATGAGATTGGTTTTTGACATGTTGAGAATATAGGGCCTGTGGGATATTCAGTTAAAGACTCTCTGAGCAGATGGATACATCGATCTGAAACTTGGGAAAATGCTATGGCCTAATAATAGTTTCATAATTCAATAACTTAATAGTTGAACAGTTTTATGACTATGTTTAAGATAGGTACAAAGGTACAACTTAATAAGCAATTATAGGAGGCTGGGTTCTTTCCAAATCCTTTAAATAAATTATTTAAGACTCACAACAAATCTGTTGATCAGGTTACTCATTAAATCCCCATTTTGCAGATGTGTACATTGAGGACTGATCAAGAGGTGAATCAGCCCAAGGTCACACAGTTAGCTATGGTTGGTACTCAGACTAAAGCTCAGTACATCTCACTCTGTAACCAGGAATCGACCTGTAACCACTAGACTACATGGCTTCTCTGGGGAAACGTGTAGTAAAAGGAGCTGTGGACAATAGCTGAACCCCAGGGAACACCAGTATTTCATGCCTCATATTTACTATTTTATTAAAAGTTGAGCCTATGAGTGAGACAGGGATCAGAGACATTCACGGAGAACCAGGCTGCATAGTAACATGGTGGTCATAAGACTGAAGAAGAAAACAGTAATCAATATAACCATATTTGAGAAGCCAGTAACAAGTTGTCATTTTGTTTGAGCATGAAGAGAAGACACTTCTCAAAGCAGCTTCTGTAGTATTTTGGAATAATAAGGAACATTACAACTGGTAAGGTAGTAATTGATTGAGATGATAACCAGTTTTCAAAGTTCAGAGAGAAGAGGAAGAGAAAAATTCAGGGAGGGACACTGTACTTGATTTGTCCAGGTGCCTGTCTTCGTGGTTATGTGGCTTCAGCTTGTTCTAAATAATCCTTAGTATTATTTCTGTTAATTTGGGAATATCACCACCTCTTTAATTCCAACTGGATTAGACTTGTCTCTATCATCTAAGAAATCTCCCTGCTTTGGTCCTTGTCCACCTACAGCATATTCTTCATAAGGTAATCAGAGTGATAATTAGGAAATTTAAATCATGTCACATACATACTCAAAATCCTTCAATGTCTTCTTAATACACTTAAAATGAAATCTAAAATCTTACCAAGGTCTTCACGCTCTCCCTGATCTGGCTCCTGCTGCTGCCATGACCTTATACTTTAATGGTACCTCTGCTGGAGTATTCTTTCATCAAATATTCACACAGATTTCCCCCTTCATTTCTTTTTGGCTTCTGCACAGATGTCACCTCCTCAGAAAGGACATACTTGAACACAATAAGATAATTACATCTCATCCTTCTCACCCCCTCTTTTCCTGTCTTCTTTTTATCAGAGCATATAGCATTACCTTATGTATAGCTCTTCTATAATATAAATTTCAGAAGTCCCTGTAGCTAGAACAAAGCCTTGCGCAGAGTGTGTTAAATTCATTGCTAAGTAGAAGAATGAATGTTTATAGCAATGGTGCACATTGCTGAAAAATAAAGAGGGCACCAGCTGCCTTTAGACATTTTCTTCAACTGGGAAATAGTTTTATATGGCCCTATCTCAGAAGGCATATCACCACACTGTCAAATAGACAATATGAGATAGCTGGGATTGATAATCAATGAATTATCACCCCTTCAACAGGACCTGAAACTTAAGATTGCAAAGGAAAGCTATAAGCAACATCTCTCTTCACATAGACATATTTCAGGAGACAAAACCTGTTATGGTCCTCTAAATTCTTCCTTTATAGCAATGCAGAAGGTAATTATAAAGGTGATGATTTTGGGCCAACTCATTAAAACTACAGTGTCTGAGTGCCAATGGCTATGCTAGATACCAACAAAGTGCTGTTATTGAAAGGAAAATGAGTGGCTAACTGGAAAATCACATTTGTCCTCAGGTCACACTTAGTGGCTATTTAACCAGAACGAACATAGCAGGGGTTAAGAAAAGCAGCTTTTATCGATCCCGTTATTTATATGAAAACATGATTTTCCTGTTTACCACAGTGTTCATTAAGTGCATCAGCTATTATGTAGTGAATTTCTCCAACACAATGAATATATTCAGTTGAAAATTACCAGAGCATCCCCTTTACAGAATGATAATGCCTGTGAGAAATACAGCAGTAATCCAGCCAGTTAAATGCCTGCCCATACATTCGGGTTATCACTATAACAGTCCACATGCTTCCTGCAATTCCAAGCCAGCTCTATATTCATCAGCTTGTTTCTTCTGTACAACCAGTTCTATCACTCCTTCAACCCTGAAAGGAACTAGTAATTAACCTTTTCTTGTCACACTTGCATGAAATGTACCTATGAAAGGATTTAGCATACTAGCTTTTCTTGTGGTTTTTATTACTTCAAAGAAAAATGTTTACTGTTACCGAGAATTCTCTGGCTTTCTTCTTCTGAATGACAGAGATCATGCATTCTGTGAAGAATTTGAATTTCCTATCTAAAGGTTTTGTTTGATTGGCTAAGTTCCTCTGAAATTTGGAATTAAATATCTTTAAAATTCTTAAAGATCCTCTCTTTTCAAGCTGCCTTGCAGTCAGCCTTAATGTTCTTTGATAACTCTGAATTATTAGAGTTTCATGTTTTTATTTTAACTGTAACTTATATTAGTATCCCTGGTGAGGCCAAAATAAATGCAACCAGACAACAGGTTCTCAATTTGAATGGGACAAGAAGAGAACATCTTTATTTTTAAGTAACCTCTATTGACAGTTGGCATTTCTTTCTATCATGAATATAGTCAACCAACTGGAGTACTGTTAATTGTATCAGTGACTTTGTGACCAATAGAAATGACAGTTATTTGCTATTTACCTGCAAGTTATGCCTCTATCTTAACATGTAGCTCATGATTATTGCAACTTAGAAAGGATAATAGTTATTTCCCTTCCCATTGATTTTATTTAATGTTACTAGAGAAGCATTTACATTCACATATTATATTTATTAATACTATGATAAATACATTTCAGTGTAATTGGTTTCCTTTGTGACTTCATGTCCTTCATTTTCTGTGTGTCAAAGGCACCTACAACTCAAAACCCACAGGAACAGTTGGGATAGCCTGTCCCTTTTCTGTTCACACAAACTTAGTCTCCCTTTGAATCAGACTCTGGCCAAATAAATCGAATTTTCAGAATATTCCTTCACACTCTAGAAACTCTAATTGTTGGAATTTTTATTCCTGAGCCGTTCACCAAGAAATTTCCAGAGTTGGGATTTATCCTCTAAATCTTTTTCCAGATCAATCTGCTCCTAACATTGTTGGCAGAGTTGAAAATTCAGCCAGCTGTTTAGGTCTAAGAGTTCTTCAGAGCATTTTATGGCTATTCAGAATTGTGTAAAAGAAATAAAGCCTCACTCTGAAAGATAAATGGAAAGAAGCTCTTCAAATCCTCAGGAAATTACAACTGTAGCATTACAGTGAAAAACAAAGCAATCAATTAGCAAGCTAGTGATCAACTCCAGCCAAGCAGCTAGGATGAAATGCTTGTCAGAGCAACACTGGGAATTTTTCCCCCCATGCCAGTTTCTTCTACAAATCTTTCCCTTCTCAGATTCTCTGTTATACGTGGAATCTGCTTATTCTGAATCTTACTAGCTAAGGTTTTTGCAACTACCTGTGTCTTGCAAGGTGGTAACCAGTTAATCTCTTAATGGAATTGATACTAATAGGTAAACAAAAGAATAAACTCTCTTCCTATCATCCACTTATTCTTTTATTCAACATTTATTAAGCACTTGCTAGGAGTTAGGCACTGTGGAGAGAAAGGAGAATAAAGAATGGTGACTCCTCTCACAACCTTCTAATGAACGCCACTCCCCTCTTCTCTCTCCACTATGCTACCTACCTACCCCTTTAACATGTTTTAATAGATACTCTAAGTGTCTGAAATAACAAGAAAACAAAAACTCATAGACACAGACAACAGTATGATGGTTACCAGAGGGAAAGGGGCATGGAGGGAGGTATAGTAAGGAAAGGCTATTTGACTTTGAGTGATAAACATACAATGCAATATACAGATGTTGTATTATAGGACTTAAAACTTATATAACTTTGTTAACCAATATCACTCCAGTAAATTTAATTTAAAATATTTTCAGAAATTAAATGTTTGTGAAATACAGTATGGAAAAACCAAGCATAAAATCATCACCTCAATAAAAGGAATTTAAAGGGAAAAAAGCAGTGACATTAGAGTAAACTGCTCTTTCTAACTAGAATTGTGACTTATGTGTAGGACCCTCCCAGGGGCCACTCTCTAGTTGTCTAAAAAGAAAAGGGGGGGAGGGGTGCATAATTGGGAGAACTGAATGTTCCCATCCTCCTAGTCAGATGAAGGCCCAACATCCCATTGCCTCGTGTGCATCCTGGTGGCCCCAGTGAAGGTCCCTTCCATTTGTATATGTATGGCTAAGCAAAAATGAGGTCACATAGGACTTTAAAACTTACTATTTTAAGCTAATAATTTTCATCCTTCTCTTTCAGTAAGTGTTGATTTTATTTAAAATTTAGACTCTATTCAAGTTTCACCCCAATGGTCCCTAAAATGGCCTTCAGAGCTTATTTCTCTAAACTGGGTCCCACCCAGAACTGTGTATTACCCCTTATTGTTCTGTGCCTTATGCTCTTTTTAAGATACAGTACCAAGAAGCATCTTAAATTGCTTATCATTCTTAGTTTTTTTGGTTGTTGTTTAAACCCAAATATATCATGATTTGGTACCATACTTAATCTCTGAGTATATTTAATTTTTAAATAAATAGCTCTGCCTCTTTTATTTCTATTATGGGCAACATTACCAATGAAAAATCCATTCTTTTACACCAATCTATGTATGGTGTGAGCAAACAAAATATTAATTAGTTTGTCCTTCCATGAGGGGCTATGAACAGAAGTTACCGTGATCACAGTTTGCTGGCATTTTCGTTATTTATTTCTGTGTCCACAAATAAATTCCTTGACAAGAAATTGACTCCTTTCTAAAGTTAATGTTTAATTAGTTCTGAAACTATAAGAGGCTTAGATACAGCCAGTCCTGAGCATATTCAATGCATACATATCTTATGTCTTTTAAAGACTGGCTTTTTATAGAAAATTAAATTGAATCCTGTCTTAAGGCACACAATTTAAACTATGCAGTTCCTGTAGACTTTGCTTAAATATGCTACTTGTTTCTCAGCCTAAATATACATGCATATTATTTTCAGCATAATTTCATCATAATTGGAATTGTGGTTGCAGCCATCATTCAAAATCGCTGCCACGTTGCGTCTTGCCACAAAGTTTTATTCTGCCTCCTCCACTTTGTCTATGAACTCATCAGATGAGCAGAAATGCCCTAGATTTTTTTAAAAAACTGCCTGGACAAACAGGAAAGGGGAGAAAAATGGGCCTTTAGAAGATGATCGAATTTTCTATGAACCCAAAGCTCATTTCCTTCTGGCTTTGGTGAATAAAAGAATATTTGCAAGATCAATCCTGCAATGCCCAGTATCATTTTTTATCATTTGACATCAGAGCCAATTCAACAGAAACAAGCTGAGATGGAGGACAATTAAACACAGGTCTGGCTTTCCTAGGTTCTTTTTGGTGATAATATCTAACTGCTTCTCAATTTCCTCTACCTTATAATGTGGTGCTCACAGCTGCACGTTATTTGGATCCTGAGAATATATTACTTTTTCCTTCTAAAGGAGAGCTTAAAATAGGAGTGAAACCTGGATACTAAGATAGTGGCAGAAACAGGGCAGGCCCCCCCAAAATGTGTTGACTCTGAATTCTGCAGTTCATTTAGTGCTTATGAGATGTCCATCTGCTAGAGCGGCATAGTTATAACCTTCTTTCCCTGAAATTGATATTTTTTTCAATAAATAAGTATTTCCTGAGCATCTACTATATGCCAAGCTTGGCATACAGCAGCCATGAACAGAAGAGAGAAAAAAATCCCTGCCCACATAGTTTATATTCTAACTAGGAGTGGGACGAAGATATGGTTGATAAGAAGCAGACAATAAGGATGAACAAAAAGTATAAGATGAATTATGTTGGATTACGTAAGAACTAAGGAAAGACCTCAAGTATAGGCAGGGTTTGGGGATGGGGCTGTTGCTAAGGAGAATCTCATAGAAAAAACACATTTGATTAAGACCCTACAGGAAGGAAAGGAACAAGCCCTGTCGACATTTGGAGGGATCTCTCTAGAGACCATGATTCTGAAGAAAACAGAATGGTCTGGGTATGAATTAATCCCAAAGGAAATTTATACTGTAGATACTCACTCCTTCTTGCTGTCTCTCTGAATAACTAGACAACACATGAATGCTCAGCTGAATTTTATCATCTCCCTCCCCTCTCACTGCCCCCCCCCCCCGCACCAGCCCATTCTCTGAAACAAACCATGTCATCTATTTCTCAAGCAGAGGGTACAGAAATCTGTGCTCAGCCAGTGAGCAGCAGAGCCAGACACCCAGATCCAAAGCCAGCTGCCTGTCTGCCTCTGTGACTGCTCTGCCATGCCAATGCCCACACACCCCGAACGCACGCACGGCCATCTGCATATACAGAATGAATAGCATTTGTATTGGGCACTCAGTTTTCAAGTAATTTTAGCATTTAGTTCTCATTTGTGTCTTACAACCACCTCATGATGTTGATAAATGAGTGCTATCCTGATTTTCCAAATGAAGACGTCTAAAGTTCAGCCCTACAGTTTCAAAGAAAATAGGCAAAACTGAGAGTCACGAATACATTTATTTACATATTTAAAACCTTGTTAATATATATGCACTTAAAGTGGCCTCCATAAATTTTAACAACATGCAGACATATGAATACATACATACTAGACACATATATTTTGTAATAGCAGAAATATTGAATTACCATGACATTAATTTTTGCACACAAACCATAGAATACGAAGTATTAAACAGGTAAACTGGTTTACTTCGGGCCCAAAAGATATGAGAACTCCCATATTGATGATAAAAATGATGATTCTTAGGGCGGCTAATACTTATCAAACACAGAATATGTGTAGATGAGGAAGAAGGCATAGGACAGTTGAATCAATTCTCCAGTCACACGGAGGCGGGAAAGTTAGAACAGGGAACACAGACCTCAAGCTCTATCCCTCCCCTTTCCTGTCCTGGTAGGAACACTGCTGACCACCTGTTCCCCACTTTTCCCTCCAAATTTCCTGTAGTAAAACAAACAAAAACTGGTCTCAACCAGACTCAGGAGCCATACTGACCTACAAGTTAACAACAGGGCCATTATAATATCATTATAATAAATTTACATTGTGGTTTTGGAATCACCATAACAGTGCCAGGAGGAACATAAAAGAAATCACTATTCTGCCCAGCCGGTGTGGCTAAGTGGTTGAGCATCAACCTTAGCAGGAGGTCATGGTTAGATGATTGCAGGCTCAATCCCCAGTAGGGGTCATGCATGAGGCAGCAGATCAATGATTGTCTTTCATAATTGACTAGAGGCCCGTTGCACGATATTCATGCAAGAATAGGCCTTCCTTCCCCTGGCTTCCCTCCCAGCTGCCCGGGAGCTGGCAAGTCCTCACTCCTGGCCAGAGCACCGCTCCTGTAGCTCCTTCCACCACCCCCTTCCCCCTCATAGAAGGCATCCCATCCCTCCTGGTCACTTCATGCCTGCATATGCAAATTAACCCACGATCTTTGTTGGGTTATTTGCATACTCACTCTTGATTGGCTGTGGGTGTAGCAGAGGTATGGTCAATTTACATGTTTTTCTATTATTAGGTAAGATGTTTCTATGTCTCTCTCTTCTCCCTTCCTCTCTGAAAAAGAAGAAGGAGGAAGTGGAAGAGAAGGAGAAAGAAGGAGGAGGAGGAGGAGGAGGAGGGGGAGGAGGAGGAAGAGGAGGGGGAGACGTCACTATCTTGAGGAGAGGGATGAGGATGAACGACGTCAGCAGTCACTCCACCAGTGTCAAAAGCCAAGGACCACCCCATCCCAACCCTTGCCTACGTTTAATAAAAACCTTTTACCCAGACCCCATCAGGGCATCTCTTTCTCCAAGTTCACCAGCACTCCCTGCTTGAGTGCATACTTTCGCTTTAATAAATTTACTGTATTTTGCTGACTCTTTCTGTCTTGTCCTCAAATTCTTGTGCAGTAACAGGGATCTGGACCCCACTATCGGGTTGAGTCCTCCCTTGTCCTCCCCTGATACTCTCTGGCATCAACACCATGTATGAATTTCAGAGCCTGGTTTTGAACCAGGGTGCCTGCCTGTAGAGCTCTATTACTACCCACTGAGCAGTCTGCCTCCTTTGGTCATGACGGTGGTTGCCTCCCTTCCAGGGCACCTTCTATTATGACACCTTCTATTTTGCCTCATGATAACAACATCAAAGATTTAGTAGTTTCTTTTTAAGAAGCTCAGTCCATAATTTTCAATCAAACCTGATATAATCAATAATTTCTATTTCTTCATAAACACTGTAGGAAATGCACTAGTATAGGATAACAGAAAGTAAAGAAAACCTGTGAGGGTGCTTTCTATAGGTAGCTGTTAAGAAGACAAAACTCTGCTTATTCATATACTAGAGGCCCGGTGCACAAAATTTGTGCACTGGGGAGTGGGTCCCTCAGCCCAGCCTGCACCCTCTCCAATTGGGGACCCCTCAAGGGATATCCAACTGCCTGTTTAGACCTGATCAGACATCCCTCTCACAATCTGGGACTACTGGCTCCTAACCGCTCGCTGCCTGCCTGCCTGCCTGCCTGATTGCCCCTAACCACTTCTGCCTGCCAGCCTGATCACCCCCTAACTGCTCCCCTACTGGCCTGATCTCACCCCCAAATGCCCTCCCCTGCTGGCCTGACCTTGCCCCCAACTGCCCTCCCCTGCCGACCTGATGGCCCCCAACTGCCCTGTCCTGCAGGCCTGGTCCCCCCAACTGCCCTCCCCTGCAGGCCTGATCTTTCCCCCAACTGCCCTCCTCTGCCGGCCAATTTGGTTCTGATTGATCAGTTTCTATGCCAGTCAGCATCCAAAGCTCCGCCTCCTAGGCAGCCATTGGCTCCTCACACTTCACCCAGATTTGGTTCTGATTGGTCAGGTTCTATGCCAGTCAGCATCGCTGGGCCTATTAATAGGGCCTGATCAGAAAGGTGGCTCTGATCAGCAGCCCTGGTGGAGGCCTGGAAAGAAATGGAGGTGCAGCTGCTGGCCAGGCCCGGAGAGAAAGAGAGAGGCAAGTGCTGATCAACAGCTGCCACAGATGCTATGGATCAGACCCTGCTTCTCTCTTCAGGACTCTCTCTGGGCCTGATTCACAGCCCCCTCAGCAGTCAGTGCTGGGTCACTGTGCCTGCAGCCAAAACAGTCAGTTCTGGGTCACCACAGCAACCCAGAGCTGACTGCAGGACTGACTTCGGTTGGTTGAGCCTCCAGTCGTTGTGGATGTGACGGATCCAGAGTTTTTATATATTAGGATAGATGTTTACTATGGAATCTTACCCCCAAACTGTCCATATATCAGGTAGCTAATAATATTTAGCTCCAAAATGGCCAGAGCATCTCTATGAACACTTCCCTCTGTGACATTTTGTTGTGAGACAGTTTCTATCCCAGTGAAATACTTCTTCATGGTGAGCTTAAGTCTGGCTCTTTGTTAGTTGATATTCTATCTACTTTATCTTTATTACACTTGGAATGAGAAGGCTGTATTGTCAGGATATTCAAGTTCTAGTCCAGTAAATGAACACTAACTAGCTTTACAGCTGAGATAATTCATATAACAACTTTTGGATTTAAATATTAACATGAGCAATATAGTCCTTTATTTATCTGATGGTCCCCTTCACTTACCTGACAGCTAAGTTGCCAACCATCCCAGCACCATGTCTATTTCTATAGTCTGCAGGAAGTCTATGTGTATTTACCTGTGTAGTCTATACTGGACTGTATTAGATATTAAAACAATAGTGTCTAGAGCAGATAGTGCATAGGATTTGTTTTGACACTGAATTTTTCAAAATGTTGTTATGTTTCAATTTTCTATGTAAGGTGAAAAAAATTACCTAGATCAGTGGTCGGCAAACCGTGGCTTGCAAGCCACATGCGGCTCTTTGGCCCCTTGAGTGTTCTAATGCCACTTCTTCAAAATAGACTCGCCCAGGCCGAAAACTGACTTCTGCGCATGGGCTACGAAGTTTCAATTACACTGTACATGCATGCCCGCACGTGGTATTTTGTGGAAGAGCCACACTCAAGGGGCCAAAGAGCCGCATGTGGCTGGTGAGCTGTGGTTTGCTAACCACTGACCTAGATGTAACTTTTCATCAGTGAATCCAGCCTAATTAACCCACACATTTACTAAAACATTGGTGTTTTTCAAACAGGTATTTCTTTTTTTTTTTTTAAATATATTTTATTGATTTTTTACAGAGAGGAAGAGAGAGGGATAGAGAGTTAGAAACATCGATGAGAGAGAAACATCGATCAGCTGCCTCTTGCACACCCCCTACTGGGGATGTGCCCACAACCAAGGTACATGCCCTTGACCGGAATCGAACCTGGGACCCTTGAGTCCGCAGGCCGACGCTCTATCCACTGAGCCAAACCGGTTTCCGCAAACAGGTATTTCTTGATTCCTCCCAATATATCTCCTTCCTATAGGGATGCAAACAAAGGAGGGTGTGTCCATGTCCATGGACACATTCTGTCTAAAAGTAAGCCTGGAGCCTGTAATTCTGGTTCCATTAGGCTCAGGATAGACACACCTACAAAGAGAATGAGGACCCTGCCTTCTGAATTTCAGAGATTTTGTCAAGTTCAAACATAAGAAAGACCTCTGAGTTTCAATGTGCTGGCAAAATTGCCTTCTGTCATATTCCCAGGTCCTGTTACTAAGACTGCAAAATTGTTCTTCCATGGGAGGAAAAATGCTAGTAGACACTAAAATTGTCAAGATGTTGGCTAATTTCTACCTTGGAAAAATAATCCATGAGAGAGATCCGAGGCATCAAGGCCCTAAATTTCACTCAGTACTCACTACATTCAGTTCTTACCTTTCTATTTATTCACTTCAGGCCCGGTGCACGAAATTCGTGCATGGGAGGGGTGTCCCTCAGCCTGCCTGCACCCTCTCCAATCTGGGACCCCTCAGGGGATGTCCCTCCAGGATCGGGCCTAAACCGGCAGTCAGACATCCCTCTCACAATCCGAGACCGCTGGCTCCTAACCGCTCGCCTGCCTGCCTGCCTGATTGCCCCTAACTGCTTCTGCATGCAAGCCTGATAGCCCCCTAACCACTCCTCTGCCAGCCTAATTGATGCCTAACTGCTCCCCTGACGGTCTGATCGCCCCCAACTGCCCTCCCCTTCCGTGACCTGCCTCCTCCGTGCAAGGTGGCAGAGATGCCGGGACTGGCCTCCTCCATGCTGCGCAGAGCCATGGGACCCCCAGGCCTCACCACGCAGAGTGACTGCCAGGCCCTGCCTCTGCTGTGCGTGCAGCCATCTTGTGACGGCCGTCTTGTGACAGCCATCTTGCAATGACATGAGGGTGTGATGACCACCTAGGCTATTATTAGTATAAATTATGAACTGAGATTTTTTTGGTCTCTTTGACTTTTGGGCCATCAATCGTTATTCAGTTGTTAACCTGTCCCAGGGCACCTTCTCCTGTTAGGGAATGTATGTACATCACCTAATTCCTAGCCTGGACTCTGCAAAGCAAGAAGTATTGTTCTCATGCTATTAATGAGTCCACAGAGGGAGGGTCCAAGTGTTTTGTCCAAGGCCACAAAGCTGGTGATAGCTGTGAGATTTGAATCTAGGACTTTCTGATTTGCCCAAGGCCACAAAGCTGGTGATAGCTATGAGATTTGAATCTAGGACTTTCTGATTCCCATACTCTCTTGCCTCTTATTTGTTGCTTCTGAATTTCACCACTGAGTAGGGCTTTTGTGCAGTTTTTGGATGTTTGATCACATTGACTCAGACATCCAGCCTGGAGGTATGCCAAACTAAATACCAAAATGATCTACTTCTCTCCCTCCCCACCCCTACTCCTCCCTCCTCCCCTTTCCTGCTTTGTTTTTTTTTCTGCCATTAGAGTTGAAACATTAGCATTAACATTAAAGCACACATTGGATTCTCGAAACCCATTAGATGCTTATTTCATTTGAAATTTTCAAAAAGCAAGGCTGGGAAGGACACTCCCAAGTTACTACAGAGGAACTCAAACCAAGAAGGCGGCAGTGACTGGCTTACTGTCACTTGCCGCCACACACTTATTCTAAGGACAGGACCCTTATTCCCATCACACCCCATGTATTTTCCTGGGGTTTCTTTTTCTTAAGGAAGATGTCCATATAATTTATCATCCAAACCAGGGCACTTTTGAGAACGAAAAGGGTTTCTGTTAGTAATTAAGCCAGCACAGCAGGAATCAACCAGGATTCCTGGGCAAACCTGAGCAGATGGTCACCTTAGTTTTAATGAATCTATGGTTCTCTTTGTAAAATCATGATACTTAATAGCAAATCGCCAGAAGTTCTAATGACGTGTGCTGATTCCTTGTTATGTAACAAAAGTAATCCAGTGTTCTTAATAACTGACATAATTATCATCATATTTAGGCCTATTAATGGGTGTGTACAAACACTGGCAAGGGCTGAGGACATACAGTAGGAAGCCCGAGGACTGGTGAGAAGACCATCTATATCTGGCAAATTGTGTGGAGAAGGAAGAGGGGGAAAAGCAACACTTAATGGCTTTTCAAGGACAATAAAAACAGGAGTCAATGAGAACCCAACAGGATAAAGCAGGGGTCAATGAGAACCCAAATCTTCCTTTAGAACAGGAACTATGCACTGTTTATCTTTGATTCCCAACATGTGACACACACCTGCCCAGAGTAGGTGTTCATGAAACATTAATTACATGAAAAGAAAATATGTCATCTTAAAAAAATCATCATAACACCTGGGTATGTTTAAATATTTGTTATAAATAATAACACATCACTCTTACTATGTGCTGGTACTATTCTGAGATATATATATATATTATTCAATACCTAATACTACTCAAAACAATCCTTGAGGCATTTAAATTTAAGCACCCATTTCTATTTTTGAACACAAAACTTTTTTTTTTTTTTTTTTTTGGTTTTTGATTAGTGATAATTAATTGTGAGTTTACCTTCCTGAGTTCTACCCAACAGTAGTGGTGCAGTTCTTTCTTCTGATTTTAGAGTGTATGTATACAATAACATTATGACTGAAAACCACTCATGACAGAATTTCAAAAGTGCCCTTCATCAGATATCTTCCTTGTATCATCTTCATCCTTCTAGTTTCTGCTGTCTGGGGGAGTTTGTCCAGCTGCTCCAATGGTACAGGGGAAACTCGGGGTTACTGAATGGGATTTGTTTATTTTTTTATGATTCTTGCAGTAAAGTTGCTGCAGTTGTTAATGGTCCTTGGTGTGGTAGTTAGTGCTGGGGACCAGCTGCCATTCTTCTGCTCCCCATTCTGAACTCCACTATTTAAATGGATACAGGAGAGTTGAAGAGGAGGAGAGAACAGGTGTGGGGGGAGTATGGAAAGAGACCCACGCCCTGGACAACCATGTATTGTTTCAGTGACATTGACAAATATAACAACTATTTTTTGGAAACACACCAATGAAAATGATGTGAGAGATACATCTAGAAGGCAAAGCTTGCCTCAAGTTATACACACTTGCTAATCTCTTGTGTCTTAATAATTGTGTTGTGTCTTAATTTTATTACTCAATTACCAGCTTCATCGTGGAATAGTTATACAGTTAGCAACCAATAATCAGAGGGGTCGTGCTCTAGTTCAATTCCTGACACATTATATAATCGCTGCAAAGTCTTGAACAAAAATGTTAACAGTATCTCTGATTCATCACCTTTGAAATAGGCATATACCATATTTTATAACATATACTATCTTTTATTAGTTCTTAGAAAATTGTAAAAGAGCAAAAACTTTGAAGACTTTTGAATATTATTAAAGGATTATGAATGACATTATTTGATGTCATTATTTGTTAAATACGTTTTACAACTAATGCTGCCCAACATTTTTTTAAATGACAAAATATAAAATAATGATGCTCAATTATAAGTTCTTCAGTGCTCCAATATTTCTAATAAATTTGATTTTAGTCCTGGCTGGTGTGGCTCAGTTGTTGGAGCATCATCCGTATTGAATCCAATTATGGGTTCAATTCCCAGTCAGGGCACATACCTAGGTTGTGGGCTTGATCCCTGGTAGGGGCACATATGGAAGGCAATCAGTCGATGTTCTCTCTCACATCCATGTCTCTCCCTCTCTGTCTCTCGCTCCCCTTCCTGTTCTCTCTAAAGTCTATAAGCATATCCTTGGTTGAGGATTAAAAACATTGCTTTTATTTCTAGGCAGTATAGTCAAGAGTAGTTCATTAGGAAAATGAAACTGCATGGAAGGTTGCCTGGTTCCTGCATTGCATGCTTATAGGAGATAGACTTACATAGATATAGGAGGTAGACTTATATGGATATCTCCATTACATTTTTTTTCTCATAGTAAAAGAACTGGTAGAATTCGGGGCCAGAATAGAAACAGGATAAAGGAAATATACAAAGTCATAGCAAATTAGTCCATTATAAATCATTTCATGATTTTCATTAACAGCTAATAGCAATAATCAGAATGAATTATTTATGAAATTTATCCACAGATATTTTCTTGGACTTGAACTTTGATGATCACCGTGCATTTGGTCAAAATTATTTCTCATAATTTTCACAGTTCCCATTCCACTCCTTGGGTCATTGTCAAACAGCTGAGTGCATAGTAACTGACAAAGGGGAGCCTGACCTCTTCATGTAATATTTGTTCCTGACAAAGGCAATCTAAGGAGGCATGTGTGGATTTTTTGATTGTGGGAAAAACATATGGTAAAGGCTTTGTCATTAATTATTTAGAGAAAATATAGAATGAAAGTTTATTAAAAATACAGTGATACAGTGAACTAAAAGTTAATCTATACTTCTCCAGGTAGTTCTTTTTAAAATAAAATTCTTCCTCCTAAACTTTAAAGTAAATAAAGAAAATAAGCTTCATTCATTCTTTTTTCTAACATCTATAAATTGAACATTAGCTCTGATGATGGCAATGATCTTTGTGCTGTGATACAGGACAAAGACAATATAATTGCCCTCAAAGTGTTTATTCCCTAATTCGTGGGGGAGGGGCTATACTACACATGCACATCTTGAGACAGAGGCTATGTTTCTGTTCTTACTTTTTCCACCAAGACCAAAGAGTTTCACCAAAATCCTTAGCTAGAAATATGATTATCTTGACCCTTGTATTGTGGGTTTGCTCTGGGTGGTATAACGAATGAGGGTACTAAAGCTATTGAGGAAATAAAGTGCTGATTAATGCAGCCTGTCCCATGGCCCTGTTTGGAAACTCCTTTCTTCTGGTAAATGTGGCCTTAAGCACAAGATCGTGATTACCTTCATTTGAACCCTTCTCCGGTGACTGGGAATGCCCGTCTGATTTCCTGGGAGCCACTGTGCCCCTGAGCCCTTCACCTTAAACTGGATTATTCTCAGGAAATTAAAACAAAATTGGCTGTTCAGTTACATAGCAGGAAGATGGGCTACAAAAGAAATTGTATTATATGCTCCAAAGACAAAGATGACCTTTGGATTATCTGCTATTTAGGATTCTGAATGCTCTTGGTTCCATCCCGGCTTGTGATAATTAAGAGAAGATATCATCTGTTTTATTTAACCTTTCCTTCTTTAGCAATATTTTAAAAATCCTCTGAGGGGTCCACTTTCCCTTGGATCTTAGCTAAATGTAGCTAAGCAATAGTTACAATATATTTAAGTAAAATAATACCAAGAATTGAAATAATTCCAAGCATTGATATCCTGATGCATCCATCACCTCATAAACATCACTTCATGGATATCTTTAATGATAGTTATGGTTAGAACAGATCACAGATCTCTTCTATCTATGGCATCACATATGAACACAATATTAAAAATATTCCTACTTTCCAAGCTACTAGGATCTCCATCACCTTTGTAAAATTGTTAGAGGACACAGAAATAAATTCTTTGCTCTGAAGATGCCCATGCAGTAACCCCATCCCAGGAAGCATTTTCTTTTAGCAAACATTCGCTTTACAGCTCTCACTCCTTTAATCCCCAAAATTGAGGCTCAGAGAGTTAGAAGACTCAGGGTCCAATTTATTTTAAGACTCACAATCCGAGATTTGTTTCTTCTTCTTTAAAATGGAGAATCAAATCTCTGCGACCAGTTCCCAGTATTATGAGATTTGAATGAGATGCCTTGAGATACTAGTGTAAAAGTGCTTACATTCTCTGGAAACTTATTAACGAAAACCAAGTGTGTTGATTTTATATGAAAGTGGGAGAATAAACTCTCACTGAATATTGAGTGTGCATAAAAGCTTCTGAGACTTAAATATAGTCTCAAGATTAACTGCAGGTATTCTGAGTAGCTTCTGGGCATCTTAAGTCCTCCTTCGGGTGAAAGATCAGCATGAGTGCAAACTGGGAGGATCATAGTTCCAAGTAGAAGCTTCAGATTGACTTGTAGGGACAATAAGCTCTGCACACAGGCAACACTTTTGTCCCCAGTTTCTTACTATGCAGTAAATGCCCAGGAAATGACAACGAAGCAATATCCTATATAATAAAAGCCTAATATGCTAAGTGTCTGATCGTCCGGTTGTCCGTTCAACCAATCAAAGCGTAATATGCTAATGATATGCTAAGGCCACTCAACCACTCACTATGACGTGCACTGACCACCAGGGGACAGATGCTCTGACTGGTAGGTTAGTTTATTGCTGGGGTCTGGCTGATTGGGACTGAGCTAGACAGGCCAGACACACCCTGGAGCCCTCCCACAGTCCCTCCCTGGCTGGCCAACCTCCCACATCCCTCTCCAGCCCCGATCATGCACCAGTGGTGTCCTTTGGCCTGGCCTGCACCCTCTTGAAATCTGGAACCCCTCAGGGGATGTCAGAGAGCCAGTTTTGGCTCGATCCCACAGGCCAGGTCGAGGGACCCCACTGGTGCATGAATTCGTGCACCAGGCCTCTAGTAGTATTATAAGATTGTAAGCAATATAGAATTATTAAAACAAGGAATCATGGCTGGAACTTGGATCCTAGGATAGGTTTCTTATTTTGCCTATTTTGGACCAGTCTGGAATGGTCAGAGGAAGTTTCAGTCTTAATGTTAGTGAAAGAGAATTTAAAGGGTGCAGTTTTTCATAACCAAATAGTTTGACACAGTAGCTATCAAAAATTAAAAAAGAATTAAATTACAGTGTAATCCCACTTTCACTTATTTTATTAGCTTGAGTCAAAAACAAGAACTTCTTGAAGAATCATGGGAGTAGGTGGGAGAATTCTTTTAAGAGCTAGAAAACATCTGGAGTGAAACTAATTCAGTGCTTTCATTTTTCAAATGAGAGAACTGTGCCCCAGAGGAGTGAAGGTTACTGTGGTATTTCTCATTAAATTGAGTCACTGTCAATCAAGGAAAAAATGCTCATCTCCCAGAGACCATAGGATCCTACTGTAGCTCACTCTCCATGAGCAGCGGTAAAGGTTAACAACTGGTTTTCATTGAGAAGATGAAAGCGTGCATCCCTGATTTTCTGTAGCAATACATCACCCTTACTTTGGCTACCTCTCAGGGAAATGTGTGTTTTTTTTTCAATGTTTATTATCATCAACAATTTATTGTAACGACCCTTCTTTTCTATGTATCCCCCCTCTCTGTGTCTAGTAACTGAGGAGTGGTAGGTGATATGTTTCTCAGGAGCAGGCACATTAGAATATGTGACAAGGGAATAGGGAATGAATGTCCTGCAAGGATGGGACTGTCAGCATGGAGAAGTGACATTTCCAAAGAAATCAGTCCTGTGCTAGGTCAGTGAAAAAGAAAAGGAAAAAAAAAAAGTCTTGTTTGTGCATGAGTTAGCTCTAGCACTTTGGTTAAGGTGATACATGGGAGACAGAGACATCTGTGGGAACTGGTAAAGATCACACAAATTGTGGGATTTCCTTATCATGTCAATACTGACATGGCCTCTTGGACAATTGAATTTTACTTTCATTACACAATCTTCATTTTTACCTTACATTCGGGACTTTATGCAAGATGAGCTATCAAGTTTTAGATTCTATAGGAAGTAATGTAGACATAGAGCAAAGGGAAAGTGGAGGCAGGATGGGAGTAGGGTAAGGCAAGCACAAAATTTAGGGGAGGGGGCAAACATTCAGTGATAAAACAGATCATTTAATGCAGTACTTTAAAAGTCAAAAATAATGAAAAAAATCTATCAAAATCATTATTAGTGGCTTTTCATTTTGCCTGAGGCTTTTCTATGTCTCAGTATGGCTTTGATGGAAGATACAGCAAGCCAAGAAAGCCAGCAGAAAATTGAGTGATTATATATTTTCCCAGCATTGAATATCAGAGGAGTGGGATTTATAGAGGATGAGAATTTATTGAATTTTGGCTGGAGCTGGATGTGAAATGCCTGCATACAGATCAGCTTCACATTCACCACTATCTTGTTTTCATTGTTTTCTTACTGTGTATCAGTGGCCATATATTGCCCAATATATTTTCTCTTCAGCTGGTTCTTGAGAGCACTATGAATTTTTAATTATCTTGAACTGAGTTGAATGTCATTAAATGGACTAAAGAAGACATTCAGGACAACAGGGGTTTGATGATACACAGAATGATGTCAAGTTTCGCATTGAACATATATTTGGGGAAACTGTTAAACATGTCTGCCTTGTTTCTTATTTGTATAAAAACTTCACAATTAATACATTAATATAGATGTTATGGAATGGCATATGAAGTGATAACTTCAGGAAATGAGGCATAAAAACAAGTCAAAATATCAGACATAAGCTAACAAGATGTTTTTCCCATCAATTAGAAAAACTGAGGTGGTAAATAGGGTTTGAAAACATAGACAAATACACAAATAAATTTAAAACTTACTATTTAGAAGCAAATTTATTTAAATCACCTTCCCATATGTAAAAATAGTAAATTTCATTTTAAATTCAATGTAAACATTTTATCTAAGCCAAAATGGCACAAGAGAGATTACATCTCTAATAAATTTATAAATTCATCTGCAGTATGACTTCATGCACTTGCTGACTTGGTAAATTAAGTAGTATTTCAGAAATGCAGATTTTAAGTATTTAACTCAATTTCTATGATGATTTGATTGAGCAAGATATTTAACATTATCATTTCTAGAAAAATATATATATGGAATTTGGATATTGTCCAATCCACTGCTCTCCCTTACTTTAAGATTAAAGGTGAGGAATTTAAAATTAGGAGATGTTTGGTCCATCAACTCTCTGTTGAAAGATTCTGGATGACTAGGTACAGTGAATAATTATATACAACAGCATCTGCATTTACAACATTTAAACTTTGCAGAGGCATTGATAATCAGGAAAGTCTCATACAGAAGCCAGAGCAGGGAAAATATTTCATATTGGAATAAAAGATGGAAAGAGAGAAACAGAGGAGTGCATAGAAACACCTATTTGTCAACAAATCTTTACTTTGGATCTGTTAGAAGATTTAGGAAAGAACATTTTCTAATAAAGATAGTCTAGATCAGCACCGGCAAAACAAACTCCTAAATTGAATGGAACTGTACAATTTGGCTCACTTGAATTTTCATGGTCTATTTGTTAGTAATTCACAGAACTGAGCCAGGGACCGTTCTCCCTGTCAGGCTATTAACACTGTACCTTGAGATTAGAAAGGCGACAAGCCCGCAAAATCCAGAAATGAATCCACATTCTCAAAAAGAGTAATGCATGCTCACAATATCACAGTAGGGTTGTGTAGGTTACTTCATAACATGTCAAATTCCTGTTCAAATGACAATCTATATTTATATTTTCGTACCAAAGATACCTGCTAGCATGGGGATAAGTTATGTACATCTCACATTTTGATGACTGGTGGAGAGATACTCTTGCCTTTATATCTTTCTTTTATTAGCCTATAATAATATCTAGAAAGGTTTGAAAATCATTAGTTCCTTTGGTGATTAAGGATATTTAACAAACAACTAAAATGCACTCTAAGTTGAATGGTAGGGCACAAAGTTGTTTATTTATTATTATTGACTTCCATATTACATATATTGTTTTACATGTATCAAGTATTTCATACTAAAATATACATATATTTTTTTAAATTTTAATCCCCATCCAAGGACATGTTTTTATGGATGTTAGAGAGAGAGGAAGGGAGTAAAAGAGGGAGGTGGAGAGAAAGAGAGAGAGAGATCATTTGGCTATGTCCCATATGTGCCTCTACCTGGGATTGAACCCACAACCTAGCTATGTTTCCTGACTAGGAATTGAGCCCACAATTGGTGTACAGGAAGATTCTCCAACCATTTAGAAACCCGACCAAGGCCTAAAATATTTTTAAAAAATAAAATTCCAATAAAATGACTTAATATTATTCACAAAATATTTTATGTCACAATTGCTTGACTAAGAACATTGTATGCTAAATTTTGAGTTCTTTGTTAAGTGTTGTGCTAAAGACCATCAAACCTCAGAGGGAAGGTAGGGGAGGGTGGGGGTAAGGGGGAGAGATCAACCAAAGGACTTGTATACATGTATATAAGCCTAACCAATGGACACAGACAACAGGGGGGTGAGAGCATGAGTGGGGGGGTGGTGAGGGGGCAATGGAGGGATAAGGACACATATGTAATACCTTAATCAATAAAGAAAAAAATAAAAAGAATTATACTAAAGATGAAGTCTAATGGACTGAAAAAGGAAAGTAATGGAGGAATGAAAAGAAATGGAGAGAGAATTCCAAATCCAGTGTCATGCTTAGAAAGAGATGTGTTTTTGTTCCTATCCAAAGGGGTTTAGCTCTTGTTAGAATAAGAAGAATTTCATTTGAACTAATAAGTATGTGAGTGTCTGATATATGTTTAGCCCTGACTACTCTGAGAGAAAAAACAAGCGGTGTTGTAGAGAGTAGTGATTTCCAAATATTGCTGCAGAATATAATCATACTAGAGGCCCAGTGCACAAATTCATGCACAGGTGGGGTCTGGCCAGCCTGGCCCCAATTGGGGCGGATCATTGCTGGGCCTGTCAGGAGGAGGAGATGGCGGGAGGTTGGCCAGACAGCCCGCCCCTATCGGAGCCCAATCAGGGCTGGGCCAGATGGAGAAAGGGGCTGCGGGTGATTGGTTGGTGGGCCCCACCCCAAAATGGGGTAAGGGGTGCCAATCAGGGGGCCAGCACCCTGGGGGAGGGGCTATGGGTGGTTGGCCAGCTGGCCCTGCCCCTGATGGGGTGGGAGGGCTGACCTGGGGTGGGGCCAGGTGGGGGGAGGGGCTGCTGGAGGTTGGTGGGCCAGCCCCAATCCCTATTGGGGTTGGGGGGCAACCAGGGGCAGGGCCAGCCAGAAGGAGGGGCTGCAGGCTGATCAATATGATGGGGGCCCATCGGGGGCATGGCCAGCCAGGGGGAGGGGCTGCAGGAAGTTGGCTGGCCAGCCCCACCCCCTATTGGTGTGGGGGGATGAGATCAGGGGCGAGCCAGCTGGGTAGGAGGGGCTGCGGGCCTATGATGGTGGGGCTAGCTGATTGGGTATAGGGCTGGCCCAGGGTAAAGGAGGGGGCATTTGGCCATAGGCCCGCTCTTGATTGGGGTGAGAGAGTCCAATCAGGGGCAGGTAGGCAGGGGGGAGGGGCCACGAGGTTGGCCAGCCAGGCCCACAACCTGATCGGGCTGGTTCGCTGGCCACAGTGGGCATCATACAGACCAGTTGTTATGGTCGTTATGGCCATTACAGTCGCTGGCTTTTTATATATATAGATGGGGAACTCTGAAAACATCTCAATGCTCAGGCTGCCCTCCCACCCCCAAATACTGTGTAGTCCAAACCTCTGGGGATGATGCCCATGAATCAGAATTTTAAAAACTCTTCCAGGCAATTCCAATATGCATTTAAGTTTGAGGAGCAGTTTGGTTCTCACACTTGAGTTTACATCAATAATACCAAAACAGCTTTTAAAATACAAATCACTCACCTCAACCTCAGAGCATCTGACATCTGTACATCTGTGGTAGGGCCTGAAAATCTGTATTTCTAACAAATACCCAGATGCTACAGCAGCTAAGGACCAGGACTATACTTTGAGAACTATTGGCACAGAGTACATAAAACTAGCCTTAACTTAAAATTTTATAATATAGTGAAGAGCTAGGACATACACAGAGAAAGTTAGATATATAAATCAAAATGAATAGTACAGATAGCAGAAGGTAAAATATTGAGAGGAAGAATAAATTATTTTGGGTGTAGATGCTCACCTCTTGGCTCTTGAAGAATAAATGGAATTTAAATAGGCAGAGAAAATTCTAGAAGGTCAATGGGACTGGAAGTTCTTTGAGTAGGAGAACTACTTATGCAAAAGTTAGGTAGGGATACATAGGTGTGTTTGAGAGACAGTGGGTACCACTGGCTGGAGCGAAGGATTTGTGAAATGAAACAGTAGTTCCAAATGGGGAAGTCATTTTGGAAGCTGGTGCTGAAGATCCCATAGAAGTCCAAATTAAAAACAAAAAAAACAAAACACAGTTGAATTACTAGGCCACAGGGAAGTATTTAAAGACCTGAAAAGTGTCCTTACAGAGCTCTTTGTTCCAATGATCTCCAACGGCAGGCTTCCAGCCAGACTCCAGTGAACTCAGTATTACATAAATCAAAACGGAAGTCCTGTCTTTTGGAAGACTATTCATCACTTTCAGGAATGAGGCATTTTTAATATCAGCAAATTAAACACAAATGGATATTAAAAACTCCAAGAGATGATTAATCAATAAAGGTAGAAACAGAGGACCTTATTAGTTAGCGGGGGATTAGCTGGTGTAGCTCAAGTGCTAGCTATATAATTTGAAAATTAAAAATAATTGCACATGCCAAGAGTGATGGAGAGCAACTCAGAGTGATATAAAGGGTGTGACCTTCCATAAGCATCACAAACTACTGGAGCTATCCTGGATTCCCTAATTCTCCTCTGAATTTACTTGGTTCTAAAATCTCATTATGCATGAGGTTTTCCACATAAAACAAAACAAAACAAAAAACCAAAAATCAACTAGACAAAAGCTTGCAATGTTGGAAAATGTATTAGAAAGTCCTCGAGTGCCCAGAATGATCAGGCACGTTGTTCTCGTAATGACTCTTTACTGCCCAGCAGAGAGTTTTCAAAAAATGCAGAAACATATATTTTCCTTCCTGGGAAGAAGGACTCTAGGCTTGGAAATTAGAAACCACCGTCTTCCCTAGAAACTAGTTAACTAAAATGTCCCCATCACTCTAGCTCATTTCCTTGAGATTGCATGAATGATTTTTAACCCTAAACTCCAAATAACAGGTAGGGAAATATGTAAGAAATGCTTTTCTGGTAATAAAGAGAAAGGAAAGTTATATCAGCATTGGACACAATGTAGGAAGTATAGTCTTCAGCTGAAATAGGACTGAATAATGTTTTGGGAAAAACAATAGTAATAGTGGCAATGTTAATGACAACAGTAGTTAGCACTTACATCAAAGTGCCAGGTACTGTTCTAAGCACATTGTTCTCATTCACGTATTGGAAAGCTATTCATTAATTCATTGCCAGACTATTATAGTATCATCCCCATTTGGCAGAGAAGAAAACTAAGGTTCTCAGATGTGAGTAATGTGCTCAGGATCGCACCACTAGTAAGCGTATGAATCAGCATTTGAATGCTGATGGTAGGATCTTAAAACTGCACTCTTAAGCACATGCTCTGGGAAACAAATCCAGCCTTAGGTGAGTCAACAGTCATGGGAATATTTGGGATGAAACAGAGAAACAGGAAGGTGACATCTGGGCTGTGCATGGAGGAACCTCCATGCTATTGGCCCATGACTGTGACAGGAGAGGACTGAACAGAAGAGGGGATGCAGTTGTATGGTTTTCTATTTTGGTTCTAGGTAAATCACATAAGGCCAATGCATGTGGATAACATAAGCAGGAAAGTGAACACAAACAAGATCAGTTTTAAAGATTCAGTCGTTGTAATCAATCTTCCAATCATTCTTCTCTCTTTACTATTATGCCAGAGTTTTTCAAGGGAGGAGTGGGAGCTAATTCAATGCTGTTTCTAGTACCCAGAACAATGGCTGGGGAGCAAATCGATACATTTAAGCTGCATACTAAATAAATGAATGGCTTAGTTTAAAACAGTCTAGATAGAGATTTCTAAGATTTCTGTGATCTATAAATAAGCTTTCATCTACTCTCTTTCCATTAAAATGTGTGAATGTACTGTAAGGTTGAATATTTATCTTAGACCTATTAATGTTTCCCTTTCTTATTCATCTCAAGTATCAGCCTTTTTATTAATAGATATAAGGAGAAGAATTTCAAACATCAAACACCTACTGTAAGCATGATACTGATTTATTTGGATTGTTACATATAATCTTCATATCAGAGCTACAATTCCACTTGAACAGTTATCTTTGAAAGGCTTTGAATGCAACTGGAGTATAAATATCTAGAGAGATCATAAAATGTGTCTATGTTTTATCTCTCTATAACATGAGGTGTTGTGTACACACTCCTTTGCTATGTAAGATGAAAAGAATAAACTTGTGGATTTTTTAGTGCCAAGAACTTTACATATAATAACCACAGTTCAGTTTATGGGAAAACCTAATCACTGCTAATCTCCATTGCTACCACTCTTAATTTTAACCTCCCAACCCCCACAGAGGTGGCATTATTTTCCATACCTTAGAAATGAAGAAATTGAATGTCCTAAGATCAGGTAACTATTTATGTCATGTAGGCACTAGAAACTAGACATTTTATTTCTGGAAAGCCAACAGTAACCAATAACCTCGTACATTATTAAATGAGAAGATAGTAAGTGCTGTATGAAGAAGAAATGAAGAAGAGAGAAATGGGCATAGGGGTATTGTAAGAAGGCAAGGGTTTCAATAAAATAGACTGGTTAGGATAGATCCATTGAGATAATAATAGTGCAATGCTTGGAAGACATAGAACAAGCCAAGCACATATCTGAAGAAAAGTATTCCAGGAAGAGGGAAAAGCTAGAACAAAGTCCCTAAAAGGAGAGTGTGTCTGTGTGGCATATTTGAAGAACAGCAAGGAAGCTGGTGTTGCTGTAGCAGAGAGAGCAAGAAAAATTAAGTAGGATACAAGAAGTGAGGCCATTAGGAATACTACGAGTGAAACAGGGCCTGTGGTAGAGTCTTTAAGCACAGGAATGACAATATCTGAATTTTAGTTTAAAAGGACCACTCTGGCTGATGCATTGATAATAAATTGTAGAGAATGTGGTAGAAGCATGGTGAAGAGTTAGGGCAGTGGTTGGCAAACTCATTAGTCAACAGAGCCAAATATCAACAGTACAACGATTGAAATTTCTTTTGAGGGACAAATTTTTTAAACTTAAACTTCTTCTAACGCCACTTCTTCAAAATAGACTCACCCAGACCATGGTATTTTGTGGAAGAGCCACACTCAAGGGGACAAAGAGCTGCATGTGACTTGCGAGCCACAATTTGCCTACCACTGAGTTAGGGTAATATAGCAGAAACAAGCAAAAGAGAATGATAACTTGAACCAGAGTGTTAACAGTCAAAATTTGATGAAAGGGAGCTCTGGTTATGTATAAAAGATAAAACCAAAGGATTGACTTAAGAACTGAATGTAGAAATATGAGAGGAGTGGAGAAAATCATCAGGCCAACGTTTTGGGCCTGACAACTAGAAGGTTGAAGTTGCCATCAACTGATAAGAGGAGAAACAAATTTGGGAAGAAGATCAGTAGTTTAGCTTTGGACATTTTTAGTTCCTGCTATCCTACCTAATAATAGAGTAATATGCAAATTGACTGCACCTTCGCTACGCCTGAGCCACGCCCACCAGCCAATCAGGAGCAAATATGCAAATAACCCAACCAAGATGGCTACAGCCACTGAGAGCGGGAGGGTTTCCACGGTAACAAAAGAAGCCAAGCTTTCCGCGCCTCCTGTTGCCGGCCTAAGCCTCCACTCAAGGCTACAAAGTTTCAGTTGTAGAAGGTAAATAAATTCCAGATACCAGGGCCTCCTCTTGGGTTGCAAAGGGGCGTGGCCGGCCTGCAAACCACCATAGGCCCCTCGCTCAGGCCACCCCACGCCCCAAGGGAACCCCCACCCTTCAGGGCAAACCAGTCATCTCCCGCCCATGCATCAGGCCTCTATCCTATCTAATAAAAGAGTAACATGCAGATTGACCATCACTGCAACACACAATATAGCTGCCCCCATGTGGTCAAAGATCCTGCCCCCATGTGGACACAAGATGGTCACCACAAGATGGCCAGCAAGGGAGGGCAGTTGGGAGGCACCAGGCCTGCAAGGGAGGGCAGTTGGAGGCGATCAACCCTGCAGGGGAGGGCAGTTAGGGGTGACCAGGCCGGCAGAGGAGGGAAGTTGGGGGCAAACAGGCTGGCTGGGGAGCAGTTAGGTGTCAATCAGGCTGGCAGTGGAGTGGTTAGGGGGTGATCAGGCTGGCAGGCAGAAGCGGTTAGGGGCAATCAGGAAGGCAGGCAGGTGATCAGTTGGGAGCCAGCAGTCCTGGATTGTGAGAGGGATGTCCGACTGCCCGTTTAGGCCCGATCCGGGATTGGGCCTAAACGGGCAGTCGGAAATCCCTCGAGGGGCCCCAGATTGGAGAGGGTGCAGGCTGGGCTGAGGGACACGCCCCCCCCCCCTCCGTGCACGAATTTCATGAACCGGGCCTCTAGTTAGTTATATGAGTGAAGATGTCAAGTAGAGAGTTGAATGTATGACTGGAGTTTAGGAAAGAAGTCTGGATAGAAGATACAATTTTTAAAAATTCTATAAATCTTTTCTTTTGTGAAATTTAGCATACTTTAAGAAGATGCACAGCAGGAAACTTCATAATTCTATAGTTTATCACAAAGTAACTACTCTTGCTGCCAGCACCCATACTGAAACAAGAAAATGTCCTGAACTGCAGAATCTTCATGCCCTCCCAATCACTGCCTCCTACCTCCCTCAACAGGCAACTAATATTCCAGATTTTATAGTTATTTCTAACATTTATGTAAAATATTTAAATATACAATTTATATATGTTTATATAAATATTTAATATTATAACACACTTGATTCATTCAATCTTATACTGATGAGTATTTAACTTTTAATTTGAAGACATTAGGAATAATGTTGTTATGCATATTCTGGCCATGCCACTTGTTCCACACATATGTGAATTTTGTTTGGAATGTGTAGCTAGTGGTAGAATTACTAGATTATATGATTAACTGATGCATTTCTTCAGTTTAATACATAGTGCCAAATCATTTTCAATATAAATTGGTGGTTGTGCCAATTTATACTCCCATAACATCCTACTCCACACCTGGTATTATTAGTCTCTTAAATTTTGGCCATTTTAGTGATGTCTTCTTAAGTTTCCAATATGGATATTAATTTAATCTAAAGGTATTAATTTAATTTAATCTAAAGATATGTAAATCCAGCCATGGTGCTTGATGAAATAACCTAGGAAATTAAAGATTAGTTGAGATCAAAGAAATGAGCCCTGGGTCCTCCAATATCAAGAGATCAGAAAGAAGAGGTCGGGCCAGCAAAG
This sequence comes from Cnephaeus nilssonii, assembly GCF_951640355.1. Classification (NCBI taxonomy): domain Eukaryota; kingdom Metazoa; phylum Chordata; class Mammalia; order Chiroptera; family Vespertilionidae; genus Cnephaeus; species Cnephaeus nilssonii. Next base: position 79,676,484 of record NC_137082.1, read on the forward strand.
TCACTTACTTGCCTTCCAAGTGGCAGAATTAAATTTCAATGCATGTCTATCCATCTTCAGACATGCTTGGCTGTCTCAGAATTACAGGAAAAGGCAAATAAGTTCAGAGAGGCAGGTAACTTGTGAGTCTGTCACAGCAGAGTATTCTAAGTGAAAATATTTTCTGTTTGCTTCTCTGTAATAAAGTAGCTGAGAGATAGATTTTAAAGGGCAAAAAATATTAAAGGCTTTTGTGGAGCAGGTCTAAAGAAATGGTGGAAGCTGATATTATATTGCAGAAGTTCTTTCATTATAAACAAGCAAGTATAAAGCAGTGAGTAGTTGAGCAAAAGAGGAAAAACTAAAAAGAAAAAGTTATTAACACTAGCAAAGAACGTTTTGGGGTTTTTTTGGTTTTGTTTTGTTTTGTTTTGTTTTGTTTTGTTTCCATCAACAATTTACTGCTATGGATCTTGCCTTCTTGTCTTTAGAGCTTCCTGAAGTCAGGGAGTAGGTGTGATGCTTTGATTATAATCTGGTTCTGGGATTGTCTGCTATTCTCTGAGTTTCATTTTTTCTTTCATTTTATCTTATTATTTTTTTAATTGAACCTATTGGGGTGACATTGGTTCACAAAATCATAGAGGTTTCAAGTCAACAAAGCATCATTGCTCACTCATCACCCAAAATCTCACTCCATCCCAATTTATTCCCCTTTGCCCACCTCCACTTCCCTCTGGCTATCACCATACTATTCTCTCTCTCTCTCTCTCTCTCTCTCTCTCTCTCTATATATATATATATATATATATATATATATATATATAGATAGATAGATAGATAGATATAGATAGATACATATATATACAGATATATATATATATACACAGATATATATATACAGATATATATATACACAGATATATATCTCTGTATATACAGAGATATATATATCTGTGTGTATATATATATATATATCTCTGTGTATATATATATATATATATATATATATATATATATATATATGGTGCTGGTAGCAAGAGTCGTTACTTTGTGATAAACTACAGAATTATGAAGTTTCCTGCTTTGCATCTTCTTGAAGTATGCTAAATTTCACAAAAGAAAAATTTATGGAATTTTAAAACATTGTATCTTCTGTCCAGACTTATTTTCTAAACTCCAGTCATACGTGTGTGTGTGTGTGTGTGTGTGTGTGTGTGTTTGCTTGCCTTAATCCCTTCACCTTCTATCCATCCCTACAACCCCTCTCCCCTTTGACAGCTGCCAGTTTGTTCCATGTATCCATGCCTCTGTTTCCATTTTGTTCATCAGTTTATTTTGTTCATTAGATTTTACATATGAGTGAGATCATATGGTATTTGTTTTTCTCTGACTGGCTTATTTCACTTAGCTCTGAAATCTCCAGGTCCATCTCTTTGTTTTAGAATAGAGGTTGTCAAAATAAAATCATGACCCAGAATGGTTCTCACCCTCCCATGAAAAAAAATATATAAACTTGTGGTTGCTTCAAAATTCAGAGGTACAATCACAACCTAACTCAGGTTTGCTCTGTGCTTACTAGGACATAATTTTTCTTTTATATGTCAATAATCATTTTTAAGTCATAAACACAAGAGGAAACAAAGTTTTAAGGGCTTGTTTGTTCACTAGGGTTTCCCCAAAACATTTCATAAACTATTTCTCTCTATCCCCACCCAGGTTTACAATAGAAAATGGTTTGGAAAATAAAACAAGAGTTATTCTCAGTATCTTATATGTATTTGGCTGCCAGCCCTTTGGTTTTCAAGGAATTTGCATTACTTCTGATTCTATAGTGTCTACCTAGCATATGATCCCTTCTTTTAAGGAGGCATTTGCATCTTCCTTGTTCTTGCCTATCTGACACGTTTTGGTCCACAATCTTACTTTGGCTTTGTGTTAATGAGCATCCTTAACACAGGGTGGGCTTATTCATCTTCAAATTCATTGTCATGAAAGAGCAAAATGGAACCTCAAGACAACTGGCCTGATGGTAGTGGTGTGGAGACCAGAAAACAATGAGATGTTGAGGGTTAAAAGATAGGAGGGGACTAATTAGTCTTTACAATTTCAAGTAATAAATATGCCTCTTGATGTTTTAAATAAATTGTCTGATTTCTTTAATTTTAACAAACTATATGTGTGTAACTTATTATTAGCTTTTCCTTATTAAATATGACTCTTTCCATTTACATGTAGCAGCATTGCTATGGTGGAGAACAAAGGAAATATCTAATTATTCAAAATTTATTACAACAACACATGTATTAGAGAAATTAATTTCAGTCCAGATTCAAGCACAGGCATGCTTGTTATACAATGTAGCTCCTCTGTGCAGACCCTTTGTAGCTTCTGTTACAAGGCCAAGCAATTGTCCCCAAATTCTTTCTCTAGCAGACAGAAGTGTGTGTGTGTGTGTGTGTGTGTGTGTGTGTGTGATGGGTCTATTAGCATGAATAAAAGACTTGTTTACTAGAGTAACGAGCAAGCCACCATTATTATTGTCATTGAAATTACCACTCAAGAGCCTAAACCTAAAACTAATCAACATAAAGCTATACAGAGCAAGAGTGGGCATAGAGCAGGTGGATAGATAATGACACACTGATAATACTTAATCCAAATCACATTTTCCTTTAACAAATCTGAAAGATCTTCTGTTATCACCCCTCCCCCAACCCTAGGTGGTAAACTGCCTTAGGTGGTGGTGTAGAAGAAGGGAGAAAGGGAAGGAAACAGGGAAGGAGGGAGAAAGGAAGAGAGGGAAGGAGGGAGGCAGGCAGCAGGCAGTCAATAGGACTAATGAAGATGTAATATTTTGAGCACTATAATTCACATTTTTATATAATATTCTCTAATATTATATAGTATCTCTCTGAGGTCATTTTAATTAATATCATTTTTAGGATAAGGAATATGAAAATCCAAGTGCTTAAGGTGACATGCTATTAAAGACAATAATTAAAAAACAAAGTTATCCAATCATGTGACAAGCATTATTCAGCATTCACCATGTGCCAGGTTTTATTATAAATAGTCTATGAGTATGCATCATTGCAGTAGTTATTGCTGTTATCCCTATTTTATAGATGAAAAAACACCAATCTGGATTTCCTATGATGCTCAAACTTCCAGTTTGCATTGTTCTGTCATAATCTGTATGCTAAGCCCACATCCTGCAGATCAAGGATATATCAAGAACATGGATAGTGATTGGCATAGTGGACAGTGGTTAAGAGCCTGGGACCTGGTGGTGGCTAAGACCTTCACAGACATGACAAGTTCTGGGTTCCTGAGCAAATTACTCTACCCTCTTCAAGCCTCGCTTTTCTCATCTGTAAATTGGGGTAATTACCATGCCTACGCTGCAGTATTTGGGAGGATTCAATAAAATAATGTACATGAAGCACTTAGAACAGGGTTAGGCATATGTAAGACTCAGAAAGGTGAGCTCCTATTTGCTCTTCATTGAGAGAAAAAATTGAAAGATATAGTTTAGACAAAATAAGAATCATTCCTCCTCATGAGTGTACACAGATTTGAGCAAAATCATACACTGACATGTTTTCTTCTCGTTTTAAAGCATATTTAGAGGAACTATTTAGAGGAGTGAGAAACCAAGGTTTTCTCATCCATTCAATAAAGTAGCCACCCAAGCAATGCCTTCCCTGCACCAGCAGGTTACTGCATGAAGGCCATCCCCATTCATCACAACATATTAAACTGGTTAAAAGTCCTTGTCTGGTAATCCATTGTGAGGCCACAGATTTTCTATACAATCTCATTCCAGTTTAATTTAAGATTTTGTTTCCTGGGATTCAAAACCTTGTGTGGACTCTGATTCCCCTCTCAAAACAGCATCTCCGGAGAGGCAGAGGCCACCCTCCTCAGCATCCCCCAGCGTCCTCCAACACAGTTCCTGCCTCCAACATACTCCAGGGAAAACCTGAACACAACTGCTACCCCTCCCATATACTTGGTAATGGCAGGATGCTGATACCCATGAGTATGGAGACTAGAACAGGTCATATTCCGACCCTGTTGCTATGTTGTTAGCTGGGACAGGATTGTGGCAGGCAGAAAGGCAGAAGGGATGAGCTGGCACAGTTGCCAGTAATGACACTTAGCTGGTGCCTGCTGATAAACTAGAAGAGCAGATGGCACCAGTCCGTGATGGTCATCAGAGACCTGACATTTATGAGCAAAGCCTGCGTGACTGAGTTGAGATAATTGATGGGCTTTGCAAAAAAAAAAACAAAACAAAACCAACAAACAAACAAACAAAAAAAAAACAGCCACATTCAGGAATAAGTGTTTCCTACATGCTTGTAAGCAATGCAGAGGTCTGCCGTCCATCACAACTCTACCACGCTGCATAAACACATACACTCAAAAGCAGTCACCACCAGCAACCTAAACTCCAGATGGAAGAAGCAGATTGCATGCTGGTTTATTGGAGGCAGCATAGTCTAATGGAACCATGAGCAAGTAAGTCAAGAGGCTTCTGATTCCAAGCCTACAGCTGAGCAGATGAGCAACTGGTGTTAGGTCACTCAAACTTCCTGACCTCAGTTTGCATTGCTTTCAAAAAAATACCATGTGTAAATCTCTGTAATTGTACCTAATCCATTGCATTATGATTCTCTGGTTACATATCCTTTTTACTCCTATGGTCAGAGTGGGGGTTATGTCTAAATCTTGGTAATAGTTTAGGGTCTTTCACAGGTCTTGGCACACACATATCCTCCATTCTTACTAAATGAAAGGACAGGGAAGGTATTTCCCTACACACACACACACACACACACACACACACACACACACACAGATGACACTTGAACAACACAAGGGTCAGGGCAGCGTTCCCCCACTCAGTTGAAAGTTTGCATATAACTTTTGACTCCCCCAAAACTTAAGAACTAACAGCCTATTGTTGACCAGCAAACTTACTGATAACATAAACAGTTGATTAGCACATATTTTATGTTATATGTATTATATACTGTGTTCTTACAATAAAGTAAGCTACAGAAGAGTAAATGTTATTAAGATCAAGGGGATATGATACTTATCCGGGGATCACTTTGTAAGTTATATAAATATCTAACCACTATGCTCTACACCTGACTCTATTAAAATATTGAATGCCAATTCTAATTGAAAATTTTAAAAAAATGTTACCAAGAAAATAAGGAAGATAAACTATACTTACAATATTTATTGAAAAAAATCCACATATAAGTGAATCTGTGTGGTTCAAACCTGTGCTTTTCAGGGGTCAATTGTGTTGTGCGTGTGTGTATGGGTGTGTCCCTGTGCGTATGTATGTGTGTAGATATATAGACAGACAGACAGACAGACAGATGATAGGTAGGTAGGTAGATAGATAGATGATAGATAGATAGATAGATGATAGATAGATAGATAGATAGATAGATAGATAACATTATCCCTGAAATAGATCAAGACCTAATAGATTTCAAAAATTCAACTGATATATTTAACACCTGTTTACTTTATTCATTGGCATGATCTCAGTTTTAATATTTGCTTATCATTACTGGGTTATGTGATCCCTCTCTCAAGTTGAAAGGATTGTCATTTTGTCTCTATGTGGTTGAGACTCCCAGGGATTCCTGAATGGACCAGAACGTAACATACCTGTGGTACCGATATGTTGAAAAGTTCAGTAGGAACTTCCATGCTTCCCCTCCCCACCTAACAAGGGTTGCTTGTGTAGAAAATAAAAATTTGTCACATATTTTGGTGTACATGATTTTTATCTGATATCTGAAATATACCAATGAAGGTTTAGCAGCAGTTACAACTCAGGTTCATTCTACTAGCTCTCAAGAAATAATATAAAAACCCTCAGTGTGGGAAAATGAAAATAGTATAAACATTGAACTTAGACATATATGTGTAGACACCTCAGTTTCATCACTGAATATCTCTGTGTCTCTTTTTTTTCCCCATGGGCCTTAGTTTTCTTATCTATAAAATGCAGACACTAGTTCTACCTCACAAGATCAAGGTGAAGAGTGATGGGGGCCAGGTGAATGTGATAAACCATCAGCCAGTGGGACACCAGAGTGAATGTGTAAATGTCAGGAACCCAGCAGCCTGTGGGTAGTAAGGGACCAATACAAATTTATTCATTTCTGTGCTCTTTCTCTGCTAAAACCATAGAGCTGTACTAACTCTTTTTTGTCACTGTAAATATATATAAAGTGCATATGATCTTGGAAACATTGTCAGTCGATTCCTTGTACTGGAACACCACTTTCAGTCATTACTTGAGTGAGTAGATATCAATTTACTTTGCTACTGAGCCTTATGGGAACCCCTTGGCTAATTCCTGCTGACCGCATTGCAATGAGTGATGATCTTCAGTGCAATTAGGGTGGTGACAATTAAGAGAGAGAGCAGAACCCCCCCCCCCCAAGTCTTGAAATCATTTATTTCCCCCTTGTTTATTTTATTTTGCTTTTGCAATTCAGAGGGTTCAAATAACACACGGTCATGATGTGAAAATTGTGCTGCATTGTCTGATTCAAAGTTCTGCTAATATGGTAAAACACAGAGCCTCAGGGACCTGAGTGATGCACTTGGTTGTTTGCCTTGATTTAATTCATCCATAAAAGTTTCGATTTTCTACCTTTTTATACCAATTCACTGCAGTTGAAGGAATTGGTTTGTGCTGCCTTCTGTTTACCTCAGAAAATATTGTTATTGCTTTCATTTTATAAATCCCTGCTACATAAAACTCCAAGTGTGTAAAAGAGACAAATTGCAGAAGGATGTGGGGCAGAGTATGATTACTTATTTTACAAGTGAGTTTCCCTTTACCAAAAATTTACAATGGTTGCATTCTAATCAATTATGAATTCCCTAATACTTTTTATGTTTTCAGCTTATTTGTTTTGTTTTACTTTTCACCATTTCTAAATGTGTGTTTTAAGCAAATCTTAAAGAAATTTCTAAGATTTTTAAGTTGGAAGAGATATTTTTCCAATTGTCCCTAAAGACACTAAGTTATCAAGTGTGGAGGTATAAAAATTATAGCCCCCACATTCCTTTTTGCCTTTGCATGCTCTGTTCCCAATAAATTATCTTCCTCTCCAACCCCAGATCTCCCTATACTTTCCCTTCTCAATTACAAGAAACCTAATCATTCTTTAATACACAATTTAAATATCATCTCTTCTAGGATTCCTTCATAACTCCCCCATGATGATTTAGCCACCCTTTACCCTGAGCTTCCACAGATTTATGTCAAAGGTCTGACATAAGCTTGTCATTTTATAGTGAACATTATATTTCTCCCCTTGAGGTGGTGCCCTCCTAGAGGACAGGGGGCATGTCTGGAATCACAGTTGGAAATAACACCCTCTCCCTTCCCAATGACTTGCATATTTCATACCAATTTAACATTTGACAAAATTTTACACAAAATTTCACCAAGGTATTTCTAAGATGTAGCCTAGGGACTGGTATAGAACATGTAGATCTCATTGGATATTTGGATACTTTTCTCATGAAATTTGATGAAAAAATAATTTAGAATTAAAAAACTTGAGTTCTTTTCCTATTTATTTCTGTGTACTCTTGGACAAGTCTCATAACACTTCTGTGTCTCAGTTACCTCCCTCTGAACATAGAGAATAGATAACCCACTTGCCTCCTTAAAATATTTTATCCTCAAACATAATCATAAAACAGAATAGATTCAGTATATTTTAGAAAATAAGATCTTAGTAGCATTTACTGATATCTTAGTAGATATCCTGAGTAATTTGACTCTGCACTGGAAGAACCAGATGTGAATACAGAGGAAGCAAGCAGACACTAATTATGCTCTATTATTGAGGAACAACCTTTATAATTAAACCACAAAGACAGAAAACAGCTATAAGGATTGTTTAGGTTCCAGTAAACTCTTAAACTACAGCTGTGAGATTTTAATTTTTTTCTTTTTTCTTTCTTTTTTTTTAAAGGAAGAAAAGGGATGGTAGACAGTGGAATAAAAAGTGATAGAAGGCTAAGAATATGCCCAAGTTACATGAAATTCAGTGGATAATTAGTGCTTATCCTGTGTAAAAATTAGTGTGTGGTGGAACAAAGCTTCAAGGGGGTCATGATGGTTGAGTTCTAGATGTGACTCTGGCAAGACCTTCAACTCTCATGACCTGAGTTTCTCCATCTTCAAATAGGTCAAGGCTATTTCTTGTTTATGCTGTTTTCTCAGCAATTATAGCATTCTTGGATAATATTGGGTATAATGTTCCATTATCTTCTCTAATAAAATGGTAATATGCAAATTAACCATCACTCCGCTACATAAGCCACACCCACCAGCCAGGCCACGCGCACCAGCCAATCAGGGCGAGTATGCAAATTAACCCCAATCCAAGATGGCTACAGCTACAGAGAGCAAGGTTTCCCAGGTAACAGAGGAAGCCAAACTTTCCATAGCCGTTGCAGGCCTAAGCCTCCACTCAAGCTACAAAGTTTCAATTATAGAAGGTAAACAAATTCAAACAAATGGCGGCAGAATGGAGCTTGAGAGAGCAGGCCAGGGTTGCCGGGGGCAACAGAGGAGCAAAGCTTTCTGCACACCCTGGCCGGGCTCACCCGCTTAAGGCTACAAAGTTTCAATTGTAGAAGGTGAATTAACTGCCACAGAAATGGCTGCCGCCCCAGGCTACAAAGTTTCAATTGTAGAAGGAAAATAAATTCCAGATACCAGGGCCTCTGCTTGGGTTGCCAGGGGGCGTGGCTGGCCTGCAAACCACCACAGGCCCCTCGCTCAGGCCGCCCCACACCCCAAGGGAACCCCCACCCTTATCTGTGACACCCTTCAGGGCAAACCAGCTGGCCCCCACCCGTGTACCAGGCCTCTATCCTATCTAATAAAAGAGTAATATACAGATTGATCATCACTGCAACACACAATATAGCTGCCCCATGTGGTCAAAGATCCTGCCCCCATGTGGACACAAGATGGCCACCACAAGATGGCCAGCAGGAGAGGGCAGTTGGGAGGGACCAGGCCTGCAAGGGAGGGCAGTTGTGAGGGACCAGGCTTGCAAGGGAGGGCAGTTGGAGGTGATCAACCCTGCAGGAGAGGGCAGTTAGTGGTGACCAGGCTGGCAGAGGAGGGAAGTTGGGGGCAAACAGGCTGGCAGGGGAGCAGTTAAGCATCAACCAGGCTGGCAGCGGAGTGGTTAGGGGGTGATCAGGCTGGCAGGCAGAAGCGGTTAGGGGCAATCAGGAAGGCAGGCAGGCAAGCAGTTGGGAGCCAGCAGTCCTGGATTGTGAGAGGGATGTCCAACTGCCCGTTTAGGCCCGATCCCACCAGGATCGGGCCTAAACGGGGAGTCGGACATCCCTCCAGGAGTCCCAGATTGGAGAAGGTACAGGCTGGGCTGAGGGACAACCCCCCGCCGTGCACAAATTTCGTGCACTGGGCTTCTAGTATAGATATAAATACAACATACATATGTTTTTATATAGAATATAAGCACTATGTATAATGTTTAATTATATTAATTTAAAGATTTAAAAGGTTATGTTTATAAATTGAGAGTGTTAGTCTAGATTGTTTAGCTCTCTTTAAATATAAAATTGAGTTTCTCCTTCATGTTCAGGAAATAAAGAACACAGCCCAACAGCCCTATCTTCTCAATAGTGAGTGGTGGAACGCTTTGCTCTGTCTGCCCGGGGTTTTAAACAATGTAAATGAGTTAGATCAAACTTCACCGAAATCTAAAAATTATTACCTCCATGACTAGGCACAAGTTGTTTTCTTGGGCCTCAGTTTTTCTATCTGCAAAATGGTGCCACCTAATCACATTGTGGAGAGGACTGAATATAAGCAAGAAAACCAGGTAGCCCATAGGGATGTTTTATAGATGTTCACATCATTCTTGTTTCCCTTCTATAATAACTAGTACAGGCTCCGTGCATAGTACATACTAAATAACTTGTTGATTGATTACTTGTGGATTGAAATTTCTCACATATAGTAAATACATTTTAAATCTTGGGGGGAATTTCTGCTCCAAAGTTGCAAATCCTTCCAAAATTTTCCTACTCACCAAAGTATGTCTCAGTAAAATATGGATAGAAAAGAAAATGTACCTTAATTTCTCAGTAAGCATAGAAAATTTCCAAGATTGTGTTTAAAAATTAAGGTCCCAGCAAATTGAGTTTCTCATTTATGTTCTAGGCTAACTCAGAACAGACTCAGAATTGTAAACACTTGATAGCTTGCTATATCTTCTTTAGTTTCTACAGAACAGCAGATTTCCCCTTGAAATCCCTTCATACAACCCACTGGAACCAATTGCACGATCCTATCATATAAGCTACTGAAACTGTGTGAAGGAAAGTAAATTGTACTTCTTCCTATTGATCCAGATCTTCATCAACTCAAAAAGCGGCTTTTTAATTTAAAATATTGTAATACTGTTGTTCATTTTAAAGCAAACATTTTAATCTTCAAAAGAAGGTTAATTCAGAGAATCAGTGCTTGAACATTTATACACCAGAAAAACCGACTGAATCACAGGGACAGAGTCCAAGGGTCAGACATGATCCCATCACTCTGATTCCAAACACTGAGTCTAAGGATAGCATTTCCTAAGCCTGGAATTGTAGTGTGAGTTATACCCTCTCTGGAAGTCACAGCAAATAGGCCATGTATAAAGTTAGTACAACTAGACTTATTCACCGTCTTTTACTCTTGACCATCTCTGAAGTGAACTGGCTGGCTACTCCTATCACGCTGGAAAAGTTTTGCTCACATATTTACTTAAGACCTGGCTTCTTTTGTACAAAATGGAAGTGAGAGCGAACCAGGTCACTCTGTTAACCATTTTGGTATATCAAAAATTTCTGTTTATTGGAGAGGTGACAATGGCCAGTCAGGACAAATAATACATGGAGGAAGTCAAAATAGGAAATAGCATACCATCTCCGGGATAAGTACATTGCTGAAGGATGTTTCCATCCACCATCTCTTTTCTTCATGTTTCATTTTTATGGGATACGTGACTCAAACCTAGTTACTCTGTTCCTACATCCGCCAACCTTCAGATGAAACAAGAAAATACCAACCCAGCTAACAAAATACATGGCACATTATGGGACACTTATAGCATCTCTCTGACCTTACAAGGGACTGGTGGCATTTGTTTATTAATCTCCTCCCTTTTCCTTAGATTTGTTTTTCTCTCTTTTCTTTTTTCCTCATTGTGTCTGACTGACTATGTTTTATCAAAGCATAGTTTTATTTTATATAAATTATTTTCTCTTTATCTTTCCTCCATCCTTCCCTGCCTAATCATTACCTATTTAAATGCTTTCCCCATTACATTCTTTTAAAAAGGAATTTTTTATTTTTTAATTCCTCATTCATATGTATTTGTGAAGCTTTTCACTTTACCTTTTTTTTCTAGGACAGATGACTAACTTTTCTCACTTTGACATGCATGCAGCAATTTGGCATACCCAGATTTACCTATTTCTTTTCTTTTTATAGTAATTCTTTGGGGGGAACGGGTTTCAACTTTATGTCTCTTGCTATTTTTCTAGCCTTTTTACTTTCCGCTAAAGTCACACTCTCTTTTTCCCTCCTTTACTGATCAACTTTCTTAACACAACGGACCCATTACTTATCAACATTTTTGGGGGTGGGTCGGGGTGTCTATACCAATAATGTTGGCCTCAATTTTGAATCATTTTGCCAAGCCTTAAAACTATTGAAGTTTTTTAAAAACTGTTTTGCCCATGCTAACTCACATTTCTTTTGCTTTTTGGCATCCCCAAAGAAGGTATCCCCCATGGAATATTTTATATTTATATAAAAAGTTTATGTTTTATTGATATTCATAGCCCCAAGATGAGCAACATTTAATTAGCCTCAAACACTACTACATACATATTTCTTCAATTTGTTACAGTTGGCCTTTAAGTCTCTGAAGAAACCCAATCACTGACAACATCTGTTTTTTTTTGCATCAGAAACCATTTACCACTCTACCTCCATGGCCACTTACATTCTTCATCCTTGCAGTTGTCTCTTTTAATTTAGGTCATCACAACATTTGTGTTGCTCACCCTGAACACCATTCCTTAGACAGCTGTCACATCAAAAACCACCTTTCCCCTTGCCATTGAAAGCCCACACATGCTCTGTCAGGTCAAAGACAAGGTAAGGGGGACAGGAAACTCCTAATCAAAGAAATAAACACAATAACCAGCACTGATAATCCTGCATGTGTGTCTGTGTTTGTATATGTGTGTGTGTCATTGAATATTCATCGCACTTGATATGAATCTTTTTGAAAACAGGAGCAAATTTTCTTATACAATGATTATTTCAGAAATATCATATATATATAATCATATTTCTGAAATAATCACATATATAAATAATTCACATATATATTTTAAAGACACATATATGAAGATTTTAAAAATTACCCAGCAGGAAATCAAAGGGAAATATAATCCTCTTAAAGTCCTATATATCATCAGTGGCTGCCTCCCAATTCTCCTGACTCATCAGCATCTCTGAACAGTCCTCACACTGTTAAACATCCTGCCAGATACTTGGAGGCTCGCTGCTGCAGCTCGCTAGCCCCAACTGCATCAGCATTATTACTGTTATTATTATTATTATTTTTTACTCTGCAGAGTTGCTTCTACAGAGGTTCCTCCTTCCCCAGCATTTGGTGTTAAAACTTACCGCTTTTACCAACTCCCCCTGCTCCCAGCATTACCACCTTGTACTCTCTGGACCCGCCTGAGGCTGTCGCGCTGCTGGGGGAGCAGCTGGCTTCGTTTTCTACCTCCATCTTACCGGAGGGACCGGAGGAGAATAAAGAAGGAAAAAGTCGCCCGTGTCAGGTGCTTGCTCAGAGATTAAGCAACTCTAAAACTGTGTCAAAAGAGAGGTTTAGGACGAGGTAAGAACCATCAGCACGGGGCTGGCTGTTGGTCCTGTGCTCTGAGCGGGTCTCATAGCAACCACTTCAATTGCTTCCAATAAAAATCTGGCTTTTACCTACCCCCCCCACCCCCCGCCCGCCCCTTCCTTCCCGGTCATTCACTCTTTCACTCTCCCGCTATTGCTCCTGTTCTCTGTGCATCTTTCTGTCTGTCTGTCGCTGTGGCTCGCTCTGTCCGTTTCGCTGTTTGTCCTTCCCTTCCCTCCCCTGTTTCTCCGTTTCCCATCCTCACTCTTTGTTTCTGTCCTTTCTCCTTCCTGCCCCCTGTGCAGTCCCAGCTGTTAGAGGCACACACGCTTGGCTCCCATCCAGCCTGGGCGGCTAGAATGGAGTGAATCGGAGACTTGGCGGAAAGATTCTGTCTCACAGGCTGATGATTTCTGTAGCTACAGCTTCAGAGACACTGTTTTCTTCTGATCAGTCAGTTAATTAAGAAAGATGGCTGTTGCTTATCTTCTTGCTTTTTATCGACATCTTCTTCCACAATTCTTCTTTTGGGAAGAGAGTTGCTACCAGTTTAGGGGAAAAACAAACAAACAGTAACTCAGGGCTTTTCAGGACTGGTCTTTGGTGTGGTTGAAAAATAGCTGACTAACAGGAATAGTGTCCGCTCACATGAGAGCTGCAGTTCTAACATAAGGAGGTATTTGAAATTAGGTCATTGTCCTGTTTGGGCATGGGTCATCCTTGTTTACGCTCAGTTATTAGGACCAACCTAAAACACAAGGATCCTGTCAAGCATGAAAGAGATACTTAAATACGTCTTGCTGAAAATCATGGTAGCATTAAAGATCATATTTGATTATTTTTCAAATGTCTAAACTCTTACCCCTTATTTGAATTCATTAAAGCTTTATGGTGTTTGCTTTACTGTGGAAAGCTTCTGAACTATAAATGTCTTAGAATGCTTTCAATAATCCCTACTTGTCATAGTCAGACCCTGTCCTTCTAACAAGATGGTGATAATGTTCTATATATTCACCGTCTATTTTTTTCTGTTGTGAAATTGGATCATGATTAGATGCAGTCCAATGGTTGGTGTACAAAGGCTTTTCTTTCTATCTAGATTTTAAGATCCTCTAAAAAAGAAACTATATTTAATCAGTCCCTTTATAACTACAGTGTACGACCAAGTATTTTACACAGAGAAGGTGCTCACTGTATTGCTGGTAGTTGGAGAGCTGTCATATAGTCTGTCATAGCCAACAGCACAGGCTCTGGACCCTGATTGCTTGCTTTCAAATCTGTCTCAGCCTTTTACTGGCTGTGTGACCTTGGGTAAATTACTTCACCTTTCTGTATCTCGGTTTCTTCATCTATATGGTTTATTAAAGACCGACTTTATTAACTCATAAAGTTTAATTAAAATGGTTTATTAAAGACATACTTTATTAACTCATAAAGTTTAATGCATACACAGTACTTAAAAGTATTTTTGCAAATTGTAAGCAGCGTGTAAGTGTATGATTATTTTATCATTATTTTTTAGTTACTAGTGCTCCCAGTCTACTGTAAGCACTCAACAGAAGAGAAGAACCTATCTTCATGTGTTTATTGGCATCCCTGTCTTCTTAGCTAAACTATCTGTTCAAACCTTTTGTCTATTTTTATATCAAGACTAGGGGCCCAGTACACGAATCCGTGCACCTTGAAAGGAACTGAGGGTAGTGAGGCTGCAGTGGGCACAGGAGCGGGTCTTGGCCCATCCTTTGTGCTGCCCCTGCCCGACCGCTCCTGCCATGGCCCCCAATCCCCTCTCTGCTGGCAGCCCCGCTCCCAACGCTGCCACCCCCATGCACTGATGGTGCCGGCTCTGCTCGCACCCGCTGATGGCGTGGAGAGATTGGGGCCAGCGCCAGCAACGGGTACAAGCAGGGCCAGTGCTGGCAGTGTGTGTCAGAGGTGGCTGCCAGCCCCGATCACCCCTCAGGAGCAGGGGGAGGTGGAGAAGCGCTGAGGGGTGATTGGGGCCAGCAGCCACCGCTGGCACCCACTGACAGCGCCAAGCAATCAGAGCCGGTGCCAGGCGCCAGCAGTGGGTGCGAGCGGGGCTGGCACCAGCACCAAATATGAGTGCCGGCATGCGGGAGCAAAGAATTTTCAGTAACCACCAGAGGCTGGCCCTGATGACAGCAACCGGTGTCCTGCCTTGGTCTAACGCCCCCGCTCACCTGCTCCACCATCCCGCTGCGACCTATGCCCACCATGTTCCATATTCTGCCGCCTGCTGCCGACACTCACCATGTTCCGTGCGTGCCCCCTGGTGGTCAGCACATGTCATAGCGACCAGTTGTGTGGTTGTTCCCCTGTTTGGTCTCTTTGCATATTAGGGTTTTATATATATTGATGTTTGTGTTTGTATTGAGTTTTGATAGTAGTTTATATATTCTAGATGTAAGCTTTTTATCAGATATATGTTATGAAAATATTTCTCCCCAGTCTGTGGCTTTTCTATCAGTATCTTTCAAAAGAGCAGGGATTTTAAATTTTGACTGAGTCCAATCTGTAATTTTTTTCTTTTAAATGACACCTTGTTCAATGATTTTATTCCCAATTCTCTTTTCACCTCTTTTACCTCTTCATCGCAGTTTTGCTTATTGTTAGGGCTCTATTTATCACCTTCCTGTGAGTAACTGCCAAGTTTGTAATTGTTAGACCCAATTTTCACCTTGAACTTCAAAACTGAATCTATCTCCTGAATGCTTCTATCAGAAACCCTGTTTTTATCTCAACCTCAGTATGTGCAAAAATACATCACTCTGATTCTCAATAACCACACTCTATCACCTTCTCCAAATCCTAGCTTCAGTTCAGCCTCTTCTGCTATTGGACTTCCATGACTGAAATAACTCCATAATTTATCCTTCCTGAGTACAATACCCTGCCTTTTCCCCCTTTCACCTCTCAATTCATCCTGCACATTGATCAGGAAAATCCACCTAAAATGTCAACCTGACTGACCCTATAGTACACATATTCATAAATCACATGCTTAAATAATGCAATCTAATAGTT
Organism: Cnephaeus nilssonii; assembly: GCF_951640355.1. Classification (NCBI taxonomy): domain Eukaryota; kingdom Metazoa; phylum Chordata; class Mammalia; order Chiroptera; family Vespertilionidae; genus Cnephaeus; species Cnephaeus nilssonii. The sequence goes on from NC_137082.1 coordinate 79,692,533, forward strand.
CAAATGGGACACAGGGACACAAAGTATTTATTCCAGACTCATCCCTTCACTCAATAGAATAGAGTCAGGCAAAGTGGACAGCTTGCCTCTCTTCCAACAAAACTGTCATTTCCCTAATTATCTGTAGCTATGTTATAATTACCTTATAATTGACGCATGGAAACTTTATTCCTCAATGAAAATAAATATATAAACAATAGCATGTAGCTTCAAGGTCTTTCTGGTTTTGGTTTCTAGGTCTGGTGCAGACATTCTTATGACACTGAGCAAATCACTTACCCCTCTGAGCTATCCATCCCATCATCTGTGACTCTGTTTCCATGTCAGCCATCCTAATTTGGTGGTAAAGCACAGGGATTGTCCTGCCAGCTGGGTCCTTTGCACTGTTTTTTAAGAGTGAGGAGTTGCCCAAACCAGTTTGGCTCAGTCGATAGAGCGTCGGCCTGCGGACTGAAGGATCCCAGGTTCGATTCCAGTCAAGGGCATGTACCTTGGTTGCGGGCACATCCCCAGTAGGGGGTGTGCAGGAGGCAGCTGATGGATGTTTCTCTCTCATCGATGTTTCTAACTCTCTCTCCCTCTCTCTTCCTCTCTGTAAAAAAGCAATAAAATATATTTTAAAAAAAAGAGTGAGGAGTATATGAAATGTCCTTTAATGGTCAGTATATAAATGACCTGCCAAATATGGTTGCTGTGAGAGGAAAATTTAACCAGTAAATTAGCTTTCTTTTCAATAGCTAATGTATCTGTCCATATTCCTCCAATGGTAATCAGTGAGATTTTTTCCTATTTACATGAAAAACATGACCTGTAAGGAGGCATTCCATACTATAAAACCCTCTTTATTTACATCTTCTTTGATATTCTAATGAATTCCACTCTCATCTCTTCTCCTGACTTACAATGTTGAACTTTGGAGGATTCTAATGCTACTGATTTTCAGTTTTACTTAGTGAACTTTGAAAATTTGCATGCTTTGTTCCTTGAGCAATTCACCCAATAGTCTGAGGGTGTGTGTGTGTGTGCGTGTGTGTGTGTGTGTGTGTGAGAGAGAGAGAGAGAGAGAGAGAGAGAGAGAGAGATCTTCCAGGTGTATAAATGTTTATTGAAGTGAAATCTTTAAGTAGCCAAGATCATTACATGGCAGATTGATTTGCTCTCTGGAAAATGATCAAATGATTGGCATTTGGGAGGTCCAAGATGGCAGTAGCACAGCAGCATGCTGAACCCTACCCCTCCCTTGAGCATGCTCAAATGTACACATATGAAGGTCAGTTACTCCTTAGAGACCATTGAGGGTTGAATGAACAGCTTCTGAAGAACAAACAAGAGAAGAGACTGAAGGGAGAGGGCTGGGAAGATGGGGAACCCCAGGAGCTGTGAGAACTCTACCTGGGAGAAGCCAGTGAGCTCCATTATTTATGTTCCCCTCTGCTTCCTTAAGGCAAATGGAAGCTCTATCCTGGGCCTCCGCCTACCTGCTAGACCACTGTGGCACTTTCCCAGCTACAGTACCTGTTGTCTTTTGCCTTTGAGCAAGAGGGAGCAAGCACAAACAATAGGGTGTCACCACATGCACCTAATCTCTGGGGGAAACCACTCCAGCCAGAAGGCCAGTGCCTCAAGCCCCTTAAGCCCATGCTCAGCACCAAGAGGCTTCCCTAAACGACATGGCACAGAGGTACACAGAGGTTTCTTCTGTCCAGGACCACAACAAAGAAAGAGAAAGACTATATACTCGGGAGCCAATGGAGCACTCTGGAGACTGTGGGAATTCCATAGGGCTGGAGGGGCTCCATCCAGGTGCTCTGGCCTACCTGCCACAGGTTTCAAGACACATGGTACACACAGCTTACACAGAAACTGCTTCTACATAAGGCCACTTTCCAAAGAGTGGGAGTCAGAGCTGTCTTGTCTAATTCATGTACACAAACATAGAGAGTCAAACAAAATGAAGTCTGCCTTTGCTTCCTCTAACCAACACTGATACTAGCTATCCTTTTTGAATGTCACATGATTCCCGTTGAGTGCTCATCTCCATCCAGCGAAGAACCAGGTGTTCATTCACAACCATTCCACTCTCCTGAACAGGATCCAAGTCATTCTTAGAGTACAGGAGGGGAAACTAACTTAACAAGTAATTCCTTCAAATAAAAGCATTCATTCTATTAAGTATGGATATGTAACTAAAATACTAAGCTTTCCAGTCATTGTGAGAGGTCTGTGAGGGAGAAGTTGGACTCATCCAGTCACTGACAGGCAGAGATCCTGACAACCTTGTCCACAAAGTCACTCTTCTCTTCATTCGAGCATTTATACATTTATTAAAATGATTTATTTGCATTCCAGTTCATCTTCCTACACAATGGTGTCCCTGCCATATTCATCTTTATCTCTCCAGAGTAGAGCACAGTGCCTGGCATGTGCTAGGTGTGTAAATGAGGGAATTAATTAAACCAAGCGGGTAACTGTCTATTACCACTATTAATGAAATTAACCTTGCAAAGTTTATTATTTACTATTTACTAGTACACTAATTAAAAGATAAATCATGGAGGGAAGAGATAGCAACGTAGTTGATAACCTCTGAGTAGATGAAGGTTGGGAATGCATGTTCTCACCATGGGATGGAAGAGCATTATAAACCAGGAGATAACACCACTGCTCAGGACAAAAAGCAAACTGGAAATGTCAAGAGATAAATAGGAAAGAGCTAACTTTGCAAGTGGGAGGCAGAGTTATATCTGCAGAGCACAGGCCTCTCTATCACACCGATTCCTCACAAACATGTACAGTAAAACTCACAATAGGTGGCAATACTTCTGGTTGTGGGAGGATTCAACTTTTTTCCTAAAGGCTCATTAAGACTGAAATAGTGGGAAGAAGAGATCTTATATGTAATCTAAATAACTGGCTACCATTCATTTATTCTTTCAACATGGGTTCATTCAGTAAATATTGATTGATTTGCTCATTCTCAAATTCATTCATTCAACCCTGGTAGGGTGTTATTATTTTTTTTAATTTATTTTTTTTAGTGAAGAAAAACACAATATAGTCCATGAGTTCAAAGTGGTTATACCAATGTGTGGGAGAAAGATAACTGCATATAAGGCTCTGAAATAAGCCGTAATGTAGCAGGCAGTTGGATAGATGAATGAGCAGAGCCTGATAGAAACATGGGGGAAGAAGAGACCAACTTCAAACAAGAAGACAAGATGAGATGTCAGGGAATGTAGAGTACCTGGTGCTAGATTTAAAGTAGGAATTCACATTGAAGAAATTACAAGAAACAAGGGTATTCAAAGCTTAGATATTAGGTTGTTTGGCAAATTGCAAGTTAATATTATTTTGGTGATGCATAAGAACATAGGAACATAGTCCAAAAATTGGATTATAAATAAATCATGTAAAACTTTAAATTGCAGCACACAGAGTTTGGATTTTTTGGGGTTAATTTTTTGTTTTTTACTTTATCTTTAAGCGAAGCATGATGTCCAGTTTAAAGTAGAACAGCAAATAATAAATACAAGCTTCAGATTAGAGGAAAATTAAGGTCTGGCTCAAGTTATTCTTCCATTATGCCTTTGTTATTTTTTCATATTCAAGTGATTTGAAACTAAGCTAAAATTTTATATGTTTATTATTGCTGTAATCACTAATTTGACCCATAGCATTCCACAATTTACTAAATTGTAATCTACTTGAAAAAGAAGTGCATGGGTTCAGCACCATGGGAATTATAATTTTAAGAAAAGTGTGTGGAAAATAATTTATTCTTATTATCTATTAATTATTATATTATTTTCCTTATGAACAATTGTAAACCTACTTTTGTCCCACCCTGTATATTACATATATGTCTGTATATATAATATATATGGGCATCTTGCAGTTTTGTGAAATTTAGGTATACATTTTAACTGGTTTCTATTATAGCTTTGAATCATGGATTGAAAGTTCAAAATACAAGGTCATAATAATAGAAGTGCCACTCTGTTGCCATACATTACCATAAAAAAAGGAGTTAGTTGTGAGACTGCTCCAATTTCCCCTGAGAGATATGAAATTAGGATTGGGGAGGTGCCTTGAACTCACTTAGTATAACCTTCCATCTGGGGAAGAGATCTCATAATCACTGATTATTGACCTACTAGAGGCCCGATGCATGAAATTCATGGAAGAGTAGGCCCTCCTTCCCCCGGCTGCTGGCACCAGCTTCCCTCCAGCACCCGGGACCCAGGCTTCCCTCCTCCAGCTGCCCACAGGCACCTGGGACACGGGCTCGCTTCCCTTCAGCCCTGGCTTCATCAGGAAGGACATCCGGAATGACGTCTGGTCTAATTAGCATATTACCCTTTTATTAGTATAGATTCTTTGAACACTGAGTATCAGAGAATTTATTATTTTACAAAATGGGGTACTATGACCACCTAAGATAATGGAAAAACACTCAAATTTTAGAGTAAGAGAAGTCTCATTATGGATTTGATCTTTTTTTGCCAACTTGTTAACTGTGTGAAATGAACAAATCTTTGCTTCTCAGAGCTGTAGTTTCTCATCTGCAAAATCTAATATACTTGGGTTTTGTGAGGTTCAAATGAGATGATATAAATTCAGTGTCTGGAAACACTCATTAATGGCATAAAATTAAATATTAGAAAAGTCACTCCTTTACCAATGTCATCCAAGTAAGAGAGAAATTGTCTGAGGGTGTTGGTTATATCAGTACCATGAAAGGTGAACCCTGAGTTAAAGCAGGGATAGGCCAGTGGGAAAGGTGCACAGTTTGTACGAAAACATGAAAGTGAATTTAATTTTTTCCTATTCTTGTAAATTTTTGTAGCTATATTTTATCACATGTCTGTGACAGATCTTGACTTTTGTGTGTTAGTTATATTGCTTGGTATGCCTTTCAGCTAAAAACTTTCTCTTTTTTATATTGTAAACTTTCCCTCACTTAGCTCCAGACCATCTTTCTTATCCTATTATCTTTTGCGACTGTAAATAATTTGCTTTGTTTTTTTTGTTACCTTGACAATATTTATAGATCATGTCATAGAGAGCCTCCCTTAGAGACCTCTCTTTTGTAGACTATATAAATTTAGTTCCTTATGTCTAAACTCTTCTGTCTTGCCCTTTAATCCAGGGATATATTTTGTTGACCTTCTGAATTTTTTGTCTCAATTTACCGCTATAGCTTGTCAGTATTACAAAGAAAAATTATGCTGGAAAATTAATAGTTTGAAGTGATAGCTAGCAAAGAGCTAAAACATAGCTTCCCCAACATTCTAACTAAACTACTTACATCGCTGTAGAAGATAGAGATGCAAGTACACTGCAGACAAAGCCTAGGAACAATAAGGTTAATCTGAGGGAGAAGGGAAAGGTATTACTGATTACTTCTGGACTTGCCTTGATGAAATCAACCAATCCGCTGTCCCAAAAATTAACATGGTGAATTGTGAAACATACACGATCTACACCATCCCTCTGGCTTAGAGATGAGAGTCTATACCAAACATTAAATCAGACATGCACTATTCCACTTTGCAAATGTTGATACTTGAGATGGTCAGAAACCTGCTTTCACATTACTTTAAAAAAATCATCTATTCATAATTGCAACTCATACAAAATGGCAGTATGCCAGGTACATAAGAGGTGCCTGGATAGTTAAGTATTCCAAATTAGATGGGTAATCTAAACAATACCTAGGAGGGGTATGTGTTAGATATTATGAATTATTTAAGTACTTCTGTTTAGGAAACTAAGAGTGAGGACCAAGCAGTCTGGTCAAACAAGATCAGAGGATGAGTAACCAGAAAGGGAGTTTCTCAAAAATACTGTGGCACAGGAAAATAAATGTTTTCATGATGACAAAGAAGAAAATCAAACTCTGAAAATCTTAAAAATTTTATATAGCTTGATCCAAAAGAATAGGTACATATTCTTAAGAATATGCCAGAATATGTCCTTTATTAGAAAAGTATAAAGCTATATAAAGAGAAGGTTCTCAGATTAAAGTACAGTAGTGGAAGGTACAATGTAATAATCATAAAGTAATGCATGGTGCTTTAGTACCAGGTATCAGAATGGGCTCATAGTGGGTCCTCATTAAATATTAGCTCCTATATGCAATCACAACAGATTGAATAATCCTATATGATAAAAGCCCAATATGCTAAGTGTCTGGTTGTCCGGTTGTCCAGTTGTCTGTTCAAACAATCAAAGCATAATATGCTAATGATATGCTAAGGCCACTCAATCGCTTGCTATGATATGCACTGACCACTAGGGGGCAGACGCTCAGACCAGTAGGTTAGCTTGCTGCTGGGGTCCCACCCATCGGGACTGAGTGAAATGGGCTAGACATACCCTGGAGCCCTCCCGTGGTCCCTCCCCAGCTGGCCAACTTCCCGAATCCCTCCCTAGCCCCGATTGTGCACCGGTGGGGTCCCTCAGCCTGGCCTGTGCCCTCTCGCAATACAGGACCCCTCGGGGGATGTTGGAGAGCCGGTTTCGGCCCAATCCCACAGCCCCCAAGGCCGAGCCGTCTGGGGTGAGCTGAATTCGTGCATCAGGTCTCTAGTAGTAGTAGTAGTAGTAATAATAATAATAATAATAATGAGTATTGCCGAAACCGGTTTGGCTCAGTGGATAGAGCGTCGGCCTGCAGACTGAAAGGTCCCAGGTTCGATTCCGGGCAAGGGCATGTACCTTGGTTGCAGGCACATCCCCAGTGGGGGGTGTGCAGGAGGCAGCTGATCGATGTTTCTCTCTCATCGATGTTTCTCTCTCATTGATGTTTCTAACTCTATCTCTCTCCCTTCCCCTCTGTAAAAAATCAATAAAATATATTTAAAAATAATAATAATAATAATAATAATAATAATAAGTATTATAGAAAAGTGAAAGAAAAAAAACCCTTCTATTTCAATAATGAAGTTTGCACCCAAACTCAAAATTTTAAAATCAGATTTGATGTCCTTAAATCATAAATCAGTGGGGGTAAAACTTAAGATCTTTTCCCAGGATGCAGAGAAAAAGAAAGTTAATGACAATGATGAGAGCAATGATAGAGCTAGAGAACATTGGACTTTCACCCAACTCATTTTTCTTCTCCCTATTCCTCTTAGAGAGGTGGGGGGCAAGTATGCTGTGCATAGTGCTGGATTTGCTGCAAAGGACCAGCAAAAACCACCAGGTCAGAAGCCAGTTGCTTTAGGAGCAGGTATGACACAAGCAGGAAATAACTTTTTTCTTCACTTAGTTAAGTAGTTCTATGTATGTTCCTTACTGAAAATATATCCTATCTAATAAAAGGGTAATATGCAAATTAACCATCACTCCATCACAAAGATGGCGGTGCTCATAGCCACAAGATGGCAGCACCCAGTCCTCTCAGCCCCTCTGGAGTCCCCCAGTCCCGGGGTTGTGGCCACTGAGAGTGGGCAGCATGAGTGCCCTGGCGGAATGCTTGCTTCGTCGCCACAGCGACAAGGCAAGCCTTCTGTGCCCAGCTCAGATGGGCCTCTGGGCTGCGGAGAGCCTCTGGGCAGTGGGCACGGAGCAGCCAGGCCCTGCAGAGAGCTACTAGCGCACGGATTTGTGCGCAGGGCTACTAGTATATATAGGAACAGTATCTTGGAAACAAAATCAAAGCTAAAAAATGCTAATCTTAGGAGAGAGTCCAGTGACTAACCAAAAATATGGAAACAAAGGGATAGCAGTGAAAACAAAAGAACCCAAACCAGACATGGGGGGGAGGGGAGAGGAGTCCAGTCAGGAAGCCCAGAATTGGGAGACAGAACAGAAGAGTGGGATCCAAAGTGAGCTCCCATGGGGCATTAAAATTGGCTGAAATGACTACCGGGATACATTTCTTAAGTTGATGAATCCATGTTTCATTAGATGCCTTCAAGTGTTACATGGGAAACAGCTCTTCTCAGGCAGGGCCAACCTTGCCTAGAGAGGATCTGTTTTCTGGAAAATGTAAGTTATTTCTATAAAGCCAGATAATTAATTCATGTGTCAGTAGGTTTTGAGCTCACATGAGAGGTCTTACTTTTTTACTGAGCATAGTTCATTAAGATGCCCATGAAAGGGTCTGTTGATATAAAGATGGATGGTCAACAACAAAGCTAAAACATGAAATGGAAGTTAGCAGAGAAAGTTGCCAGGGCCTCAGCCCTTGCACCATATGTGTCCGATCGGGAGCCCCTCTGTGACGGGCAGAGCTCTAGGAGCCATAGGAGCCCACTACTGCCTTAACCACTTGGATCGTGTTATTTTTGTGCCCACTGAGCAGAATTCCAGATTTAAATTTGCCCTTCTAGGAAGATAATCCGAATCCTGAACTTGGACAGAAAGACTTTGTTAATCACCTAGACCTCTGTCCCCATCTTGACAACACCCTCCCCCACATCCCAGGTTTGAACTCATTCTACTTCAGAGACTGGGGAGCTCAGGGTGAAGGAATTCAGTGGTTCATCACTGTTATTGCAAAAAGTTTTTGTTTTTGGAGATGAAGTCTTTCTCTTACTATCTTCTACTTAGTTCTGCCTTCAGAAGTGAGACGGAAACAGTCTAGTCCCACTTTGATGAGAAAGCCCTTTGCAAACTTTTACTTTGTCTTTTATCCTTCTTTTGAGGCACAACACCACTAGTTTCCAAAACAATTTTGTGACAGTTTTAAGACTTTTCAGTATCCTAGTCACCTCCATATAAAAATTCTGTTCTAAATTCTTCCTGTTGCTATAGCTTAGAAAATTCATAGTATCTATGTGTATGTCTTACCCAGAAAACTAATGTAAACATGATCCTCCTTACAGTAAGACTGTAGGAACGGACTGGTTAAGTCACTTTCAATCCTAGTATCCAACAACACCTCACACTATTCTAAGCGCACCCCCCCCAAAAAAAAAAAAACTCAAATGAAGTAATTTTTGGGGCTTAATTGCTGTTTGATATATGTATGGACACATCCTCCATTTGTTTTTACCAAAAGTGGATTTGTGCTTGGATGCAGAAATGCCTTGGTCAAATTCCTGGCCAGCAGAAGCCATGAAATATTCACTAGCTATGCATTTCTTCTTGCTTGCTGATACACTTCATGCACCTAATAAACACCCCTAAAATAGACCATGAATGTGAAGTATAGTGGATTTTGGTAGATAATCTCAATGGGAGAAGACATTGGCAACTCTAAGGAAATAATGTGGACTAAATATTAGACAAATAAAAAAGTAAGATAAAAGTCCTTATGGAGATTGGTAGGCATTGATTCATTGTGAGTCTAATACACACATTAAGCCTCTTAATGCATCACAAATGCTGCTGAGCTATTCTTGGTTTTGCAGAGGAAAGATCAGAATGAGGGAAAGAATTACTATTCCCCAAGAATTACAGCCTTCGGTGCTCTACAGACTCTGAACAGAATCAAGTTGGCTAAGGACAGAGGTAGAAATAGCATTAGTTTTCTGTTAAATGTTCAACATAGACAGTAAGAGTTTCCCAACCTGAAATCCAGCTGGGCTTTCCATAGACATGTTACATTTTCAAACAAGGAAAAGATTAGTTGAAAATTACTTAGCTAAGTCATCTTTCACCGTGAACATGTTTAATAGAAATTGTCTTATGAATCACTTTGAAGATTCTACACTAATAATAATTTTAAAAGCCTTAGAGCTGCGAGAGTGTTGAGTTTGTTCCAGCAAAATTTGCCATCTCTTTAGGAACCCCTGCAGATGGTCCTGATGTGTCTGCTTGAGTCTCTTCAGTGACAGGCAGCAGACCCAGTCTTCAGCATGAAATCAAGGTGCAAGGCTCAACTAGGGACCTAGCACAGAAGACAGAGGCATGATTTAATTCTTAGCTCTGCCATTTACTTCAAGAATGAAGTACAGTGCTTTAGAATTTTGATTATATAAAAGAAAGAAAAAAAAGAACAACACAAAAAAATAGGAATGAGATCTATCATCTATAATAATAAAAGGGTGATATGCTAATTAGACCCGAGGTCATTCCGGATGTCCTTCCTGATGAAGCCGGGGCCAGAGGGAAGCCAGCCCATGTCCCAGGTGCCTGCAGGCGGACCAAGGGAAGCCAGCCAGGTCCCGGGTGCCAGAGGGAAGCTGGTGCCGGCAGCTAGGGGAAGGAAGGCCTACTCTTGCACACATTTTCATGCATCGGGCCTCTAGTAAACCATAAAAATATAGCTGGGTTTTGTTTATTCTAAAAACATGCTATATAGTTCTTTCATTACTAATTTTTTGAAGACTAATATTAATGGAAGAACTGTATACCACAAGTAAAATTGGTTTCTTTGTAGTTTCTTCCCATTTGCTTTAGTTTTACTGTGCGCAGCAAAAGGGAACAAATAATTATTCAAATGTTCAGAGGTACTTCTTTTTCTCCAGTATAGTTTTGTCTTCTTCAGGATCCTCTTCTGAGGTGCACTTCCCTTTACCCTGCCTATCTTCCTCTGTGCATATCAGAACTGTTTTCTCCATGATTTTCAAACAAGGGTGGGTTAGAGGTGAGCAGGACACCTCAAGTATCACAGAGTGCTCTTGGATATAAAGAAATTACTCAGAACCTGGATGGCTTAGTTACCTGTGCATTTGTTAAAATAATGTTTTGTTTGATTTTTGCATATTCAAAACCTCTTTTTACTGTTTATTTTGTAACTGTTACTTATTTTAGTAAATGGGTGATCAAATAGGAGTGGTAATTACTCCTTTGAAATCCTAATGGCTCTTGGCATAGTTCTGAGCTCAGAGTAGATCCTTAAGGAGATTATATGTTAAACTGAGTCCAATTAAACTGTAATTGAAACTTCAACAGGCAGTATCTTAACTAATGTCCCAGTGACCTATTGGAGTCATTTATGTGAATATTCCTCACACACAAGGTAAGAAAATTGTAATCACAGTTAAAGAAAAAAAAAATGGGTCTGGCAAAGATCACCTGCCTCCAATGCAATGAACCTATCTTCATTAAAAAAAATGGTTCTGTGGCCCTAGCTCATTTGGCTCAGTGGATAGAGCATTGGCCTGTGGACTGAAGGTCTGGGTTCGATTTTGGTCAAGGCCCTGGACCTGGTTGCATGCTCAAACCCAGGCCCTGGTCGGGGTGCATGTAGGAAGCAACCAATCAATGTTTCCCTCTCTCTCTCTCCCCTCCCTTTCACTCTATCTAAAAATGAGTGGAAGAATATCCTCAGGTAAGGATTAATGAAAACAAAACAAACAAGAAAACAGCCGGCACTGTGAATATTCAGTGTCCAATGTAAGTCACACAGTAGCATTCCCATTGCATCACATGAAGGCTGAGCACAGGCTAGCCTCTTTTAAAAAATGTATAAACCTTGGTTAGAATTTGCTAATATGTGAACAAACGCCTATTCTCTTTAAAAAGTCCACTTTGCAAAGGGCCCCTTAAGAGCATTCCAGTCTCCCAGTGCCTGTAATTGTTTCCAGATCATTAACCATTTGAATGAGAGACCTTGGGGAATGGGGAGATGGAAAAGGGAAACAAAGCTAAAGAATTCAGAGCCACTCCTAATTGAAGGTCAAACAGGAAAATATTGAGCATCTGCTAATGAAGATTTAAGTCAGAGGCAAGCAAGGCTTTCAGGTGCACAGGCTGTGCCTTCTCAGAGCACCACAGAGGCACGGATTGCATGGGGTGGAGGTGCTCAGCCCCGTCCCCCACCCCCCCCCCCTCTGCTCCTTCCCACTGTTCAGGGCTGCTCCTCAGAAGTTACCATGGACGGAGTGTCTGGGCCACTCAGACTGCTGGCCTGTACCCCAACCCATCCATTCCTCGAAGGGCAGTTCCTTTGCTGTATCCTCTGTGTGAGTGTGTGTGTGTGTGTGTGTGTGTGTGTGTGTGTGTGTGTCTTACATGAATGATAGCCTTCATTCTTATAATTTCTCTTTCCTTCACTCCTTATTTAATTTACCTCTCAACACCCTTGTCAATGTATCCCAAATTGTGAGGATTTTCTTTTCTTTGCTTTTAAGCAATTTTAGAAAAATATCCAACTCTCTGGTAGCAGAAATTGTGACATTTTTATCAGATCTGGGGAGCATTTTCAGACCATTGAAAACTGTCTTTGTACACTGCTTACATTTGGAGGAGGGGTCCTATGGAGGAAAGTGGAATTAGGTCGGCTCTGATACAGCCAAGAAATGGCCCTGGCCACCCTGGGCTGGGCAGGAGTCGGAAAGCCCTTAGGTGTCCACCCCAGTGGAGCCTCAAGCTGGTGCAGCTGAGGGCACACCTGACTTTTGGAGGCAAAGGTCAGGTTGGGTTTTGGGATTATGGTTTTGAGATTAATAAACCCCCCAGGGAGCTGCACTGTGAGGATTTGGGAGATTTGTTAGTTTCCTTCCAATGGGAACTGGGACTCTCAGAGGTGGGCTTCTCCACACCAACCTGTCTGTGCAAGACAAAGACCTGTCACTTCCAGCTGATGACATGCAGCTTTGGGGGAAGATTCTGCACTAAAATGGGTTTACATTTTTAGTTTAAAATCCTGGATTTTTACAAAATGAACAAAATCTGCATGCTGCTCTCTCTAGCCCTGTGCTTATAAAACGGGGTCGGGGGGGGGGGGGGGGGGGAGGGCAGAAATCCACCCTGCCTGCAAAGTGGTCTAATTGGAGTTTTCTTTTCTGTCATTTTTCTTTCTAAATAAAAAAATAGTAGTGCTTTAAGAAATAGCCAACACATATGTAATATCTTAATCCAAAAAGAAAAGAAGAAAGGAAAAAAAAAGAAATAGCCAAAATTATATTTGTGCACCGTTTACAGATTCTACTCATCCCAGAGAGCCTAGACTAGAAATAAAAATTTAAACAAAAACTTATACTTTGAAGAGGACTTTGGGAACCTATGACACTAGACATGGCCTTATTTTTCCATGAAGCTGTTTATGAAGCAAGCTGTCAATCAGGCAGGTAAAGGTCCACCTCACACTTCATAGTAGCACCTGCCACAGCTGAATGGTCTGATTTTAACTTCAAGGCTTCATTACCATTTCTAAATAACTGGTTGATGAAAGATGCACTTTACCTCAAATGAAAAAAAGGACCTTTGAGTAGAAAATTTTACTGTGATGTACTCGTTATGCCAAATTTTGATTACTGATTTGCAGATGGGAAATAATCCAGGTACTTTTTCTCTTGGTGTTAGTTAAAAATCACCTCTTAAAGGCACTTCTCCAGCACTTTGAATGTGTAGAGCACATTTTTCTTTGATATTGCTTTAGATAGCAACCTGTGTCCGGTCACTTACCCACTCATTTATCAGGGTAGAGTCTGTACACTTGCCTCAGGATATGTATTACCTGAGATTGCGTGAGAATTGGGCATAAATGGGCCTTACATAGAAGCAGAGCATGTGTTCACCTTTATGAGGGATTTGAGAATATTAAGAGACTCTTAACTTCAAATGACTATTTCACATGGTTATTATATTATGAGGTCTAGTGATTTTAGATACAACATATTTAAGCTGAGAGGGATTTTTGGCGATGGTCTATTTATATATTTTTGTTTTAAACATTAGAACCCCAAAATCTAGAGACTGAGTTACTGGACCAGGTCCCTTAGCTTTCTTGTTAGTAGCTGGGTTGAGACTTTGAACCCAGTACCTTGATTTCCAATCTTGTGATTACTAGATTGCTTTGCTTCTTCTTCCTAAATTTTACTTTTAACTTCTGAGTTTTCCTAAAACAAGTTAGGTTCAAACAGCAGCCAGGTTAAATATGGGCTTGCTATTGTGGTCTGTCAGGAGCCAAGGATGGGTTGGAAATTGCAAGATGCCCCAGTTGGAAAAGAGGGTGTGTGTGAAAAACACACACACACACACACACACACACAGGCTGATTGAATTGCACCATTTCAACACATTGATTTAGAGCAACTACAGCTATGAGAAACTATGAAATCACACCACTGCAGCTTTCTCGAGAGAGACTGAGGATTCTCTGATGGTCCCCTTTCTGTCTGATCATCCCCTCTCCCATTCCTGACTCCGCAGTCCCTGGGGGGAGAGGGAAAATGCTATAATGAACATAAATGCCAATTTCCAGAAGCCATTTCCATTCACAGGCCAGGTCTTGTGTGGAAGTGAGTTTCCTGCTCACTGAAGGCTAGTCCAGGGGAGATGCACAGGCAGGCCCTGGAGGCTGCCTATCAGGTGTGCAAGTGCTTACACGTCCCTCTTTTTCTTTGATAATGAAAAGATCCTCCTCCCAGCCCCGATCTAATTTATTAAGTGCATTATAATGATGGTCTTTCATATAAATAGTTCTTATAGTATTTAATATAAAATATCATATGCCCAATCAATGTAAATGGGAACATGAACCAACTCATTTTTTATGGATAGGAAGTTGATTGGTTAGAGACAGAACGATAACCTGGCTGACAAATGCACTGGATGTGTCCAGAGGGAAAAATGCTTAAAAAAGGCAAGACGGACTGAGGAACGGAGCTGGAATATAGAAAAAGGAAAACACCAGAGGGGATTTAAACAAATTGGGCAGGAGCAAGCTTTTGCCTCTATTAATATGCACCTCTCCAACCTTCTCATTTCACCAAAGAGGAAACTTGGCTGGATGGAGAACTGATGGGGACCGACTGTGGGTGTCAATAAAGAGAGGAGGAACGAGGCTGCAAGTGCATGTAAAGTACATGGTTCCTGTTGCCAAGGAGTTTACAACCTACAAAGGAAGATGGCCACACAAATAAAGAACTCAAAGGAGAGTAAACCTTGACAATGCTGGGAGGAGATCATCAATTAGTTTTCCAAGACAAGAACCCCTTAAACTTTGGAGAAACAAAAATGTCCTCATGGAGGAGAATAAATTTGACTGAGGACATGCACACTGAGAGAAACTAAAGGAGAGTTAATCCAGACATAGAAGCTGAGGAAAGTGGCGGCATGATGCACACCTGGCTCTAGGAAAGGTACCGTACCTACCCTCTCATTTAATCCTCACTTGAGAGTGCACAAGGCAGGGATTAATATCACATTTGTCAATGAGGAGGCAGAGGTCTCAGTTACACACCCAGGACCACGTGACAGGGACAGGATTTAAACTTAATCTGGAGTCTGTCAATTATGCTTCGGGGCTCCTAATTCCTTTCTACATATTATAAAAAGCATGTGAAGACTGCACATTTTCTGAGGTTTTCTACTGTATACTATGGCATAGTCATAAAGCAGATACCACATTACAGGGGTCTGTTTCTGCCCAGAACGTGGAGGAGGAAGCATCAGCACTGTGTTTCCATGACCTCTCTGCTCACTAGGACACAATCCTTCCTCATGAGTCTGGCACCAATCTATGCAGGTGACAGGGGCTCCCACTTCTTCAACCAATGGGAAAATGTTCAACTCTTCAATATACTCGTTCTTCTGTAACAGACAACCTACTTTTTCATAGTATCTCTCACTTTGCTCCTAATTAAAATGCATTAAGTTCAAAAGTTATACATCAAGTCAGCGCACTAAGGAAAAGAAGGTGCTGTATATGATCTATAGTTACCTAGACATTTAAAGTTTAGAAATCCCAGGGTAATTGTGTTCAAATTTGAGTTTGTCAAAATTGTCAGTGTTGAGACTGAAAAGCAATGTTAGAGAATATCCATGCAGTCACCAAGCATATTTAGCCTAAGGTCAAATTCCATTCCATTCAGTAGTCATATTCCATTTTTATTACCTTGTTGATAGAGACAGAGTGATAATTATTGAATTTTAAAAGTGCTTATAGCCCTATTCAGCTTGGCTCCATGGATAGAGCGTTGGCCTGTGGACTGAAGGATCCCAGGTTCAATTCCAGTAAAGGGTACACACCTCGATTGCAGGCTCAATGCCCAGTAGGGGCCATGCAGGAGGCAGTCAATTGAAGATGTTTCTTTCTCGTGGATGTTTCTATCTCTGTATACCTCTCCCGTACTTTCTCTCTAAAAAATAAACAGAAACATTTTTTAAAAAGTGCTTATAGACCAAGGTGAAGGGTACTTAATCCATGGGATCCCCATGATTTCTCCAGTGCTTACCCCCTGCCTCCTTCCTGACAGCATAATTTAGTGTCGAGTCTTTTGAGAATTTTCTAGAGACTTTTTCTAATATTCAGAATTTTGGCATTTAAATGTTGCAATCAAATGAGAACTCATTCAGATTTTTAAAAATTGTAATTGCCTCAATTATAAGAAGACTATGAGTGCAACTTTTGTCTTTTAATAAGAGAAAAATAATTCCTAAACTGAAAAGGAATCATTTCTTTCCAAAACACATAATTCTCAATTCTATAGGCTCTTAATTACAATGCCTGCTGTAATTTTTAAATCAATGAGACTGATTTTTAGGAGCATTGTAGGGATAAAACTCATTCACTCACATGATATTCTTTAAAGTGGTCCCCATAACAATTTTTAGTTATAGCTGTTCATGAGGTACTCCCTTTCTGGAAGTATCTGCAGATATAGTTCATCAATGGCAGAAAGCATAAATCTCACGAATTCACTGTGCTTCAAATTGTAAATTACCCTGTCCAATGATCATAATCCAAACAATGTACATCATATTTTATGGAAATTCCTGAAGAGAATTCCAAGATTTTTTTTAGCAAAACATCACCTTTGGTCTAAGTATGTGGTATCATGGGCCCATTGGTAGCCATTAAGAGAATCTGAGTTAGGAGTCTCATTTCTGAGAGGGAGACCTGAAGAAATCCTGAGATTAAAGACCAAATTTATATTCTTTAGCTCCTGAAAGAGTGGAGCATTCCTGAAGTTAGTCTTGTTCTTAGATTTTGTGGGTCAAAGCTCTCTAAAAACTCCAAGGACCCCTTGGATTTCTGTTACTGGGATGTGTGCCCTTTCCCAGATCTGGGCTCTATGATATGCACATGACTGGTCACCTGCAGCTCACTGGGACTGCTCCTGCTCCTTGCTCTTCCAATTTCCCCTCCAGAAGGACTGTGTAGCTCCCCCAAATCCACATTTGGAAAAAATGGGAAAAAATAACATTCCCTTGGATACATAATTCCAATGTTTGTTTAAAACTCAGTCACATTACTTGGAACCATTAATAATTACTTGTCTCAAGAGTTGTATTGTAAATAAATTCATTTTCCAAAACAAGTATGGCTCTAATCATATACTATGTATAAATACAGTGGCAAAATATGCCAGAGTATGAATGAAGTAGGTAGCAATGAAGCTACTTTGCACTGTTCTTCTGTTTAAAATGCCATCCCCCAGGATCCTCTTTAAACCTTAATTCAGGCTGTTTCTCCTGTCAGAGCTTTCTTGGACCAGGTCACCACACAACCTCCTCACCACACAACCACCTCTTTCATTATCCATGACACTCATTTCACAATTGCTCATTTACTTATCTGTAACTTCTGCTATGCTGTCAGCTAAAACGACTATTTAAAGCATTCAGTATTTCTTAAATTATTCATTTGTTCATCTTGTCCCCCTAAATGTATTAGAACATATGCTTATTTAGAGTACATATCTATAGCCCTCTTCTATATGCCCTGTGCCATAATAGGTTTAATATTTCTTATTAATTGATTATTTTGATGAGGATTCCTTCCATGGACTTGCTTATCTTATAGGTGTAAAAATCCCATTTCTGATAGCACTGAATTTTTACTAACACTGTCTCAAAAAAAATTTACTTTCTCTTTGGACACTTAAAATTTTTTAAAAAAGATCTCTGCTTTGGAGAGAGGGACATGCCTTAGCTCCTGAATCTCCCACTTAGTTTATACTTGATGAACTGAAATATGATTGCTAAGACTTTAAGTTTTAGGGAAGGTTAAAGAACTGCAGAGGAAGTCTGAGAGACAAGAACATTCTGCTATGACTATTGACAAGGAAGTACCAGGGAGGCTCATTTTATTTGAAAATTCTTTCATTGACAATTCCCTATGATGTATGTAATTGGTATTTTAGATACAATCACAGAAGTCCTAGAATCATAAATGTACAAATTCAGGAACCAAAAAACAAGTTGAAATTTTAATGGAAATAGTGTTAACTGTTAAACCAAGATTTTTAAAGTACCTATCTGAAAGCATTTATCAGCAGATTGGATTAGAAACAAATCTCAAGATTGGTATTAGCTACAAATTACATGATAGGACTGTTATGAAAATCAACATTCATTTACATTAACAAAATACTATCTAAATCACACTTTCCTGTATTCTACACTCATCAGCTCACACCTGGCATACAGTGTTCAGTTCTGGATAACATGTTTAATAGAGTTATTGATACATTACGGCAAATCCACAGCAGAATGGCCAGAATAAGAAGCTTAGAAACCAAGTTACATGATTAAGAGTTACAGGAGGTGAGCATGTCAGTAAAATAAAAGGCTAAGACAAATAAGATAAAGAGTTAATCAAATACTAGAGGCCTGGTGCACAAATTCCTGCACCAGTGGGGTCCCTCGGCCTGGCCTGTGGGATTGGGCCAAAACCGGCTCTCCAACATCCCCTGAGGGGTCCCAAATTCCAAGAGGGTGCAGGCCAGGCCAAGGGACCCCACCAGTGCACGATCCGGACCGGGGAGGGATGCAGGAGGTTGCCCAGCCAGGGAGAGACTGCGGGAGGGACCCAGGGCATGTCCAGTGAAAAGGCACCAGGGTGTGTCCGGCCCTTCTAGCTCAGTCCTTATTGGCCAGACCCCAGCAGCAAGCTAACCTACCAGTCAGAGCATCTGCCCCCTAGTGGTCAGTGCACATCATAGTGACTGGTCAACCAGTCAACTCTCTGCCCCCTGGTGGTCAGTGCACATCATAGCAAGCGGTTGAGTGGCCTTAGCATATCATTAGTATGTTATGCTTTGATTGGTTGAACGGACAACCAGACGACCAGACACTTAGCAGATTAGGCTTTTATTACATAGGATTTGAAGCACTGATATGGGGACAGAGCACGGTTTGTGCTATTAAACTGTTGCTAATCAGTGTGTATTAAAAGAAGATGCAGCCAAAGAGAGGTTGCCTGACAAATTGAGCTGTGCACCTGAGACCAGATGACTCCAAGAGTAGGAACACCCTGTAGTGGAGCTGTTCAAACAGGTATTGAAGAAACACCTATTAAGGGTCCTAAGAAGGAATCCTAATTTTTCAGATTAGGTGGCCATTAATGTATTTCTCTGCATTTGAGATATAGACCCAGCAATAAGAGAATCAGAAAGGGCACTTCACTTCCAAAATAAAACTCCAAGTTATCATCAAAATAGTTAATGCTTTTGAGACATTCTACTTTTTTTAATAAGTCAAAAGATGTTTTTTGAGGTCAACTTAAAAGACAGAGCAAGCCTCAATGTACCATAGCTATATCACAGCCTCCAGCCACAGGGGACATCCTGGACCACTGAGGGTAACTGTCAAGGAGGCATTTATAGTGGATTGGTGTGGGATTAAAGCTTACATTTCATTCCTTCTCCATGTGCTGTGCTAAGCACATGCCATCAAGGCCAGGGAGATAAAGTGAGCTCTCCCACATTTCTTTTATTTTAGAAAAGTTCATCAACTTTAACTGCCATCTGACTTTTATTTTCCTTCCTGGAAAGGTGCCAGATATGATAAGGATCTGATAAGTCAAAAGGCACTTTCAGCCTCATTGTCTCTCTGTATTAACAAAGCCTCATAAAAGCAGATGAATAGCCCAGGCCAACTTCTTTCTAGGATCAGCCAAAGATAAACACTCAGTGCCTTATCAGCTGAAAAGGAAATTCTTCATTTTTATCAGAGAATAAACTGCAGTTGCTTACTTGGAAATAAAAATCGATGGTTCCATTTGGCAATTTAATTTTTTATTATTATTATTAAGCAGAGAAACAACTAAATCTCCCAATCATCTCCCTCCCATATAAATTCTGAGTTAAACAGCGAATGTGAATTCTTGGCTAACAAACTGAAGGAAGATGGAAGTGTAGATTCTATAGGAGCTATCAAGAATGTTGATGAGATCATAAAACTAAATTTCTTCATTATAATCTATTCAAATGAGTGATAAAAAGTTTGTATGCAAAGTTTACACCCAAAGTCTTATCTAATGTAATGTATGGTACTAGCTCATTTGTACTTTCTCAGACCTCAGCCCATTGCCTCCTTTGTAGCCTCCTCAGACCCTATGTTCTCTACCCCTCAATTCACAGTAACCCATTGTCCTTTTACTTTTTATATCTTTATACCAGTCATTTGAGAAGCTCATATTGTTTTTAACTGGTATTTGACTTTGACATGGGTCCATCCTGTTTGCTTGAATGGACTATAATATTTTCAAAACTCAAAGCTATGTTATCCGAGTATACTGTGTTGCCCCCAGAGGTGTTCCATGAGTGAGCAAAAGACACTAAAAGCAATGAACACTTTTTCAAAATTTGAATACTAAGGTAGTGGGAGATGAAAGTTAGAACCCAGGTTGCCTGACTCATGAGGCCAGATTCATTCTCCTTTATTCCCTGTAACCTTTGCATCTTACTCCAAAATATCGGTCACTTTGGGGAAGGCCCAAAATGGTATTTACCCTATATAGTGCTTTAATTTTTTCTTTCTTTCTTACTTGCATTTTAAAGAAGGTGGGGAAAGGAATTGATTATCTCTTGGGGAAAAATTAATGATGGAATTTCTGCTGTGATAGTTATTGGGGAGATGGTTTTGATCAAATAAGACCTCTCTCAAACATTATAAGTTGCATAAAAATATAAACAGCTGCCAACACTGTGTGCTGGGATGGTGATAATGCTATAGTCCAAGTAATCTGGGATCCTTTTCCCTCAGGCCACCCATACTTGAAAATAAAATATATGTCATGCTCATCATTATTTCTCCCAAAGCTGACAGATGCATTCTTGCTCTCTAGCCCCTCCATTTTGGTATTTATCTAACGTCATGTTGTGAAAGAGAAACTATGTATATAAAGAAAAAATGATCAAATGTTCTATATATCCATTAAGTGTTATTAATGCAATATTTATAATTTCTTAATTACTAAAACTAAATTGATAATGTTGACATAAATAGTAATTATTAATATGTTCATAATTATTTCCTGTCTAATCACTTACTGTGGTTTTGCAAACACAATTTGTGTTCGAACTCTCTGTTCAGTGATGTAAGAGAAATAAGAAGGAATACCAAGGGAGCATGAGAAAATGTCCAGTCTTTAACATGTTTAGCGCCTACCCTGTTTTGTCTTTCAGACAGGAAGTATAGTGTTAGTCACCAGTGACTGACTGGGCGCTTACCATGTTAAGGAAATGGTAAATGTGGGGAAGTCTCAAGGCAATAAAATATATGAGACAGGTGAAAAAGGAAGGCAGCACACAATTCTGTTACATATATAATAAAGTCAGAGTAGTTCTAACATAGGTGACTGTGAACTAAAACAATTAGTGAAACAATGAAAGATCTCTTGGAAGACAGTGTCTCAATTGTCAATACTATCCAATTTTAATCCAATTTCTTTCTATAATTAGTTATGTACCTAAATATTGGCAGTAATACCTTAATAAAAATGATAGTTATAATAGTGATTGTCACAATAATAATCCTATATAATAAAAGCCTAATATGCAAAGTGTCCAACCATTTGACCATTCGACCAGTCACTATGACATGCACTGACCACCAGGAGGCAGACACTCCGACCAGTAGGTTAGCTTGCTGCTGGGGTCCAGCTGACTGGGACTGGGCAAGATGGGCCAGACATACCCTGGAACCCTACCACAGTCCCTCTCTGGCTGGCGGCCCGATCGGCCTTGATCAGGACTGGGCAAGACGGCCCCAATTGGCCCCAATAGCCTGGATCAGGACTGGGTGAGATAGGCTGGACACACCTTGGAGCCCTCTGATGGCTCCTCCCTGGCCCTGATTGTGCACTGGTAGGGTCCCTCAGCCTGTCCTGTGCCTTCTCACAATATGGGACCGCTCAGGGGATGTCGGAGAGCCATTTTCAGCCTGATCCCCACAGGCCAGGCCAAGGGACCCCACCGGTGCATGAATCGTGCACTGGGCCTCTAGTCTATATATATAAAAGGCTAATATGTTAAGTGTCCAACCATTCAACCATTTGACCATTTGACTGGTAGCTACGACATGCACTGACCACCAGGGGGCAGACACTCAATGCACAGGCATCGAAACATGGAACAGACTGATGAATCTCAGAGGAATGGGGAGAGCAGGGAGGGCAGGAAGAGATTAACCAAAGATCTTGTAAGTATACTAGAGGCCCAGTGCAGGGATTCATGCACTGGTGGGGTCCCTCAGCCTGGCCTGTGGGGATCGGGACGAAAATGGCAGTCCAACATCCCCTGAGGGGTCCTGGATTGTGAGAGGGTGCAGGCCAGGCCAAGGGACCCCACCAGTGCACGAATCCATGCACTGGACCTCTAGTTATCTATCTATCTATATCTATATCTATATCTATATCTCTCTCTCTATATATATATATCTATATATATATCTATATATATCTATCTATATATATATATATAGATAGATATATATAGATATATATAGATAGATAGATAGATAGATAGATAGATATATATATATATATATATATAAAGGCAGTGACCTTGACGACTGAAATGACCGTTCGACTGGTCACCATGCTAGCATAGATGCATAGACACAGGTAAATTCTATGAGTGAACTAAGAATGAACAAGACAAATGCTTGCCTTCACAGAGCTCACACTGTAAGGTAGGTCAGGGATGAGAATTCAAAATTTCCACCAGCACAGACCTGAGGTGCCACTTCTCAGAGCAGCCAGAGATACACCTGGTAGCGGACTGGGGCATGACTGAAGGGCTGGTGATTTTGATGCTGACTGGCATAGAAACCAACCAATCAGAACCAAATCTGGGTGAACTGCAAAGGCAGAACCTAAGATGGAGGTTGAGGAGGGGTTTAAGGGAAACAACTGTTTGGTATAAGGTGTAAGAAAGCGGTTCAATTTTTTAATAACTGATTTGGCAGTATAGTGCACATGGCTGGAGTCCAGATATAGAGATTGTGTATTTTTGTCTGCCAAGAGCATCTCCTTCTGCTGAAAAAGGCTTTCTCCCCCCCATTTAAGCAATCCTATCCTATATAATCTATCTATACTAATAAAAAGGGTAATATACTAATTAGACCGGGTTGACCAGCCATCTTCCAGACATCCGACTTCCTTCCGGACAAAGCCATGGTGGTAGGGGCCAAGGCAGAGGCAGTTAGGGGCGATCAGGCCAGCAGGGGAGAGCAGTTAGGGGCGAGATCAGTCTGGCAGGGCATTAGGGGTGATCAGGCTGGCAGGGGAGGGCAGTTGAGGGCGAACTGGCTAGCAGGGGAGGGAAGTTAGGGGCAACCAGGATGGCAGGGGAGGGAAGTTGGGGGCATTAGGCAGGCAGGCAGGTGAGTGGTTAGGAGTCAGTGGTCCTGGATTGGAGAGGGTGCAGGCCGGGCTGAGGGACCGCTCCCCCCACCCCCCGCCGTGCATGAATTTCATGCACCGGGGCTCTAGTACTTATAATATTGAGAGTTGACTTATTTGAAACTGACTATATGGCTGGCACTTATCTAAGTGATTTCCATCTGTTAAAAGATTCACTTTTTTACAACAACCCAATTATTAAATACTTTTATTAGACACTATTTATATACAAGGAAATTGTGGCAGAGAGGAGTTAAACAACTTGCCTATAGTTACAGCTATCAAAACTCATGGCCTGCACCCACTATCCAACATTACCTCTTTCATTTGTCCAATATTTTACCCTTTCTTTTTAATTTCTAGTTTTATTTCTAGTATTTTTGCATGTGTACCTAATTATTTATATTTAGATCCTTATAACCAAAAATAATTGAAGAAAAGTAAAAGACCAGTTTACAGTGAACTTAGAACTTTGAGTATAGTCAGATATTAAACAATTATAATACAAAGGGCCTGGTTTCATCTGTGACTGATCATAAAATAGAGTCAAGTGTTCTTCTGGGAACCATTGTTTGCATGCATGAGCTCTCACCAGCATGATTGTCAGAAATTAACTTACCTCAAAAGTTTTCCAAACTTCTGTAGCCCTAAGACCAGGATCTAGGTGTCTATGTGTTTTTGTGGTTGCCTATTTTTATGGTGACCCTCTTAAAATTACTTTCTCCTGATGCAACTCTGCATCAGTTATTCCTACAGGGCCACCAACACCTTAATCCACACAATAGGCCTAGAATGACCAGATCATCCCATTATTCCAGCAACTTTTGGTAATATCGTGCTCAGGAAAGCAGGTAAAACATAGGGAGCTATTGCTCATTGAAATGGCAGTTTTTAGATTTTCCAAGGCCGCCTTCCCATTCAATACTTTATTCTACACAAACTGATGTGCTCAATATATATGGGAGTTGGTGATTTAGCAGAATTACAAGTTGAGAGAAAGGAGAAATTGTGCAAACACTTAGAAGGTAGGGTAAAGAAGATGATACAATGAAGAGGAAAAGTAATTCTCTACAATATAAAAGAGATGAATTCATTTCAAGAAGTCAGCAGCTTAAAGCTATAGTCATCCATTTTCATTTTATGATATTGATGTACCAAGCTAGAAAAGAATTCCTAGATAGATAACTAAAATAGTTTTTATATGATGCCAGAAATCAATAGCTGCATTCTC
This sequence comes from Cnephaeus nilssonii, assembly GCF_951640355.1. NCBI lineage: Eukaryota > Metazoa > Chordata > Mammalia > Chiroptera > Vespertilionidae > Cnephaeus > Cnephaeus nilssonii. Next base: position 79,717,240 of record NC_137082.1, read on the forward strand.
CCTCTTCTTCCTGTCCTCAAAACTCTTCAAAAAAAGGCCCTAGCCCTAGCCTGTTTGGCTCAGTGGATGGAGCATTGGTCTGTGGACTGAAGGGTCCCAGGTTTGTTTCTGGTCAAGGGCACATGCCTGGGTTGTGGACTCAATCCCAAGTGGGGGTGTGCAGGAGGCAGCAGAGCAATGATTCTCACTCACGATTGATGTCTCTCTCTCTCTCTCCCTGTCCCTTCCTCTCTGAAATCAATAAAAAATATATATGTTAAAAGAAAAAGAAGAAAGGGCCCTAGAGTGTGTCAAGTATTAAATGCATACAAGGGTATACACAGTGTGAAGTCATTGTAGAATAAAACAGGCCTTTTACATGCCTCAAGATTAAGAAATTAAATTCCTAGTGCAAGCCTGAAAACACCTGGGTATTGTAATCCACCAACATATATTTGTTGACTGAGTTCCAATGTAGCAGCAATGTTTTATATTTGTAAAAGGTGTCAAGATAGCAGTATCAAATCTGCTGTATTAAGCAAATACTATGTGATAGGCACACTGTCATGAACTAAGGATACTATATGAATAAGAAAAAGAAAACTTCCGCTTTCATGAATTTGGGACTACCATAAATGCAACTTGCTTTTGCAAGTGTCTCAACTTTAGAGGGACAGAAGTTACTGGTGAGTGCACAAGATGAGAAGAAGAAAGTAGCCTAATACATTCTCCTTCTGATTAAGACTTGAAGGGAAGCAAATGAAGAATATTTATGAGACTTCTTTAAAGTTGGGCCTATTGGATCTCAGAAAACACAAAGGAGAATTTGGAGAGAAGCTTTGACCAGGAATGTACACTGATGACACTCTGAACTTAATGAAAATGGAGACCACATGTATCTTGGTTATTGTGCCTAGTACCTTGTAGATCCTCAGGAAATGTTTATTTTATAACCAAAGAAAGAACACGTATTTGTTTGAAATAATGATTAGTTAAAATATTTTGAAAAAAAAATTAATACAAAGTGGCATTTTTACTCAATACTCAAACAACAATGTGGTGTTTTGTAAAAATTGTTAGAAAAGTTAATGAAACCAAATGTAATCCTGTACCATATATATAGATATAAATATAGATGATATAGATATAGATATAGATATAGATATAGATATAGATATAGATATAGATATAGATATAGATATAGATATAGATAGATGTAGATATGTCTATACATAGATGTAGAGGTAGAGATAGAGATATGGTATATGAAATACATATCTGATAAAAGAAGCGTCACATTACTTATTACCTAACATTATTTACAAGAACAATCAAGATATCGCCTCATCTTATACCAATAATAATGGATTTTAAGATAAATTAAATAGTTAAACTTAAAAATCCCATAAAATACAGAGAAAGAAATGCAAGTGAATATTAACATGCCTATTCTTAATGGCTCACATTAACCCAAGGGCCCTGTGAAACAAGCCTGACTTTCACAAATTACTTTTTACTGTTTCAATTTTGCCTCTGGCTTATAGCATTAGAAATAAGTGCTCTGAAAGAGTTATGACCACTAGAGGGAAAAGGCATAAAATATTCTAAGATGTCCAAAACATTAGATTCCTTTTGTCTAAGCCAGTCAAGAAACCTAAATGATTTGTGGTTGAGTTTTGAGAAACATATGGACTATCAAATTTCCCCTGAAATAGGAAGACCAAATTCAGAGCTTGACAGAATCAAATTCATTTGGATATAGGACTCATTCTTGTTGTTTTATTGAGAAATATTTTCACTGCTTTATTTTCTTGAAAACTTTCTTGAACTTTTTAAAAATTCACTTAAAATAAATATGCTATTCATTGATTCATTAAAAATTACTGAATTACTACCAAGTGCAAAGTTCTGAATTAGTTCTTGGAGTTAACAAAAATAAACAATAGCTAAAACATCTAAAAATTATTTTCACAAAGGATCTTAAAATCCAGGGAAAGGTTTTAATCTCCGAGATCCTATCCAGACAATCACTGACACCTCCTTGTATATCTGAAGTAATGGAATGAACACAACTTCCAACCTAGGCTTTCTTCCAATATTCGGCTTTAGAAACAGTCTCCTGGCACCTTGAACAGATAATTCAGACTTACTGAAATCTCACAGTTATATACTTGTGAGTCCCTTCTTCCATTGCAAAATCCCTTAAAGCTTCTCATTTGTGAAGTTATCTATCTTCACTAAAATAATATCTTAGTATTTATTAATGTCTTACATCTTTATGTGACACTGTGCCCACATTAAGCTTTTTGTCCAGGGGTAAAGCTTATTTTAATAACAATGTAGAAAGTTTTATTTAGTCTACAAATTCTGGGCATGTTCTTGGCCTAACACTATTGAATAAATATTAACTCCAATAAGTATATTGATTTTCCATTTCATTTCTAATTAGGAGAATAAGTTCAACTGCCTGATTTCATCAAGACTTGGTTCTATAAATATGCTAATTCTATGGTTATGAAGTTTACTATGAGAGTTATTTGATTATGGGACTTACTTCCTTGTAAACAATCTTTTAATTTCTCCTTAGTGTCTATGGAATAAATAAATATTTCTTATCCTACTCTGGGATCTTGCATAAACTGAACACAACTTCTTCTCTGTGCATTTATTTATAACTTTATTTTACAAACTTGTAGAAAAGAAGGAGGAAGAGAAGGAGAAGAAGGAGGAAGAAGAGAAAAAGAAGAAAGAAGAATTTATATAAAAAGAACAAGAACACTACTCTGTGTAGTGTCCAGTCCCATCCTGTGCACTCTCACTCTTGTATTTTAATTTATTTTATTATTTTTATCTGGCAAGTCATCCTCATTCTTCATAATTTAAAATCTTCCCTTTTCTTTCAAGGTCAGATGAAAATGTCCCTTCTTCCAGTAAAGTTCTCAAATATATCAAATGGATTTAATGTTAAATCTAACATGAAACAATATATTTATTTAATATTCTTCTTAGTACTTATTTCAACAAGTATATGATCCTTTAATATGTGCCCAAGTAATGGTTAAGTCTGGGATTAAAGTATTGAGGAACAGAGAGGTAACCCCTACTTGGTTTAACATAATGTTTTCCTTCATGCGTTTTTGTCCTGGTTTTAGATGGCAAATTGTCTGGGAGACAGAGTTATCTCTTACAATTCATTATACGTTATAAAGCTCAAAGGATCTTTGCTTAATATACAGATGAAATATTGCAATAAATAACCCCCCTCCAAAATATTGTGCCAGAACAGGTGTCAGCAAAGTTTTTTTTTATTTTTTTCTGTCAAGGCCCAGAGGAGTAAATTTTTTCAGCATTGCAGAGCACATGGTCTCTGAAACAAGTGAAAACTGCTATTATAGATTGAAAGCAACGATAAATAATACATAGGTCAATGGACATAGCTATGTTTCAATAATCCTATATAATAAAAGCCTAATATGCTAAATATCTGGTTGTCAGGTTGACCATTCAACCAATCAAAGCATAATATGCTAATGATATGCTAAGGCAGCTCAACCATTTGCTATGACATGCACTGACCACCAGGAGGCAGACAGTCGACCTGTCGACCAGTTGCTATGATGTGCACTGACCATTAGGGGGCAGACGCTCCAACTGGTAGGTTAGCTTTCTGCTGGGGTCCGGCTGATTAGGATTGAGCAAGATGGGCTGGACATGCCTTTGAGCTCTCCCGAGGTACCTCCTCAGCTGCCAACCTCCAATGTCCCTCCCTGGCCCCAATCATGCACTGGTGGGGTCCTTCGGTCTGACCTGCCCTCTCACAATCTGGGCTGAGGAACCCCCCCACACACACACTAGTGCATGTATTTGTGCACTTTATTTATTAAAATAGGTAGCTGGCCCAATTTAGCCCTTGGGTTGAAGTTTACTGACTTCTGTGCTAAAGATTCTTAGTTGGAATCCTCTCAAGCCTTCTCAAACTACTTTGGCACATGGTGCCATCTCACTTCCATGAATTTTTAAATCATCACTTGATTCTCACCCACACTTCGATGGTGCTGGACACTTACTAGCATTTTGTAAATAATTGTCAAATCAAGTACCTTCTCTGCATGGTCTCCTAGATTTCTGGATTGGTCACAATTAAATCAAGAGAGTTATTCATTTTAGCTGTGAAAAGGCCTCGTGTTTGCCCTAGCTGGTTTGACTCAGTGGATAGAGCCTCGACCTGTATACCGAAGGGTCCTGGGTTCAATTCCGGTTCAGGGCACCTACCTCGGTTGCAAGCTCCTCCCCAAATGCAGAAGGCAAACAATCAATGTGTTTCTCTCACGTCAATATTTCTCTCTGTCTTTCTCTCTCTCTTCCATTCTAAAAATCAATGGGAAAATATTATTGGGGGAAAATTTTTTTTTAAAAAAAAGGCCTCATGTCTGAGGCATGGGTATATTTATTACACTTTCTTCAAAAGACAATTTGCCATTATGTCCCAAGTCATGAAATATTCACAGTTTTATTATTTAAGTGAAATAATAGGTGTAACATAGGGCCCAGTACACAGAATCTCTCAGGAGATGTTAGTTATATGTTTAGCTTTCTCTACCCTTCCCAGACCAAGTATATTTTACTAGTATAACTAAAACTGACTGAATGTTGCTGTAAATTTCTAGAAGAATTTTTGAAAAGTATGGGCCCTAATTTCACCAACTGTAAGAAAGAATAAAACAAAGGTTTGGAAATTCTGCAGCATAAATAGATAAATATAAAAATACTAGTGGCCCAGTGCACGAATTCATGCACCTTGAAAGGAACTGTGGGCCGCGAGGCTGCATGGGCATAGGGACAGGTCTTGGCCCATCCTCTGCACCTCCACCTGGCCCCTCCCACTGCAGCCCCCACTCCCTTGTCTTCCAGCAGCCTCACTCCCACCACTGCCATTCCCATGCCCTGATGGCACCAGCCCCGCTCGCACCCGCTGACAGCACAGAGGGATTGGGGCCAGCACCAGCAGCGGGTGTGAGCAGGGCCAGTGCCATCAGCAGGTGCGAGTGACGGCTGCTGCCCCTCCCTCGGGAGCAGGGGGAGGTGGAGAAGCCCTCAGGGGCGATTGGGGCCGGCACCCACAGTTTGCACCTGCTGACAGTGCCAATTGATTGGGACTGGTGCCAGCTGCAGGTGCGAATGGGGCCAGTGCTGGCAGTGGGTGCAAGCAGTGGCTCTGGCACCAGCAGCAGGTGCAAGTGCTGTGCAGGACCACAGCGTGTGAGAGCAAAGAATTTTCAGTAACCACCAGAGGCTCACCCCGATGACAGCAATTGGTGCCCTGCCTTGGTCTGGGGCCCCTGCTCACTAGCTCCACCATTCCACCGTGGCTGACACCCACCTTGTTCTGCGTTCTGCTGCCTGCTGCCAATGCCCACCATGTTCCACATGCACCCCTTAGTGGTCAGCACATGTCATAGTGACAGATTGTTTAGTTCAATTGTTTTGCCATTTGGTCTATTTGCATATTAGCCTTTTACTATATAGGATTGTAATCAACAGATGTGAATATTAGCTCATTTTTATTTTAAATCTAAAGAACACTTTGGAATGAGCTTTGATTGCCTTTTAGTCACCACCAGTAAACTTTCTGCACCTCACTCAGCAGTGACAGGTAATTTATTATCTATCACAATAAATATGAACTTATGGTTGGAGATCAGAATGAATGTTATTCCAAGCAACAGTGGTTAAGTTGACAAATTACTCTGCACCATAAATAGAATAACCTTGGAAAGTTGTTGAGCCATAAAATTCACATCACAAAGACATCTGATGCTTGAAAAAAGACCCTGCATTAACCAGCTAAAGGGGTCATCAGTCTTCCTGATAGATGGGTAGAGATTAATCCTATTTGCTAGTTCATAGCAAATCATGTAACACTTATCTTCTCCTGCACCAAAATACTACTCCCCAAATGTCAGACATTTTTTAAACATAGATGAATATTCTTCCACCTTTTATGGCTAGTCAGACTCATTCTTATAATAACCACACCCTATTTTGAATATGTCATGTTTAAGGCCACTTTAAGAACACTGCTGTTTATTGGATTTTAGTACATCTAAGTGAATGGTGTTTACATTTTATTTATGTGTGTTCTTGGCAAATTTATTTTTCCTCTGATGTAATTGAATAGATTATATTAAAAATACTAAGAATTTTGGCCCAAAAAGAGGGTAAATAATTAAATATTAACTACCATTAATCTCTAGTCTGATATGATAAAAAAAAGCTATCAAGTTTCACTTTTCATTTTATTAGGGTTAGAAAGTTGATATTACTATTACCCTAAAATTATATTTTATAGACAAAGATTATAGCACCCTGCTGGCAAATATAAATATTATAAATATTGATTAAATTGCATCCATCTAAACATAAAAGGGGATATATTTCAAACCCAATTTCCATAAATAAACATATGGATTACCTTAAGAAAATATTTTCACAAGTGGTTCCATTTAGATTTTCTCAAAACAGAGAAACCCTAAGTCTTGTGCTTCCTGCCCCCAACTGTACCAGCTTCCAAATATATAGCAAATAAGGTTGCCTACTGTGTTTTAAAAAAAACAACTAAATAAAAAGTTTGAGTAGCTTTTTGCATTTCTTTTTTCATGGATTTGGAAGTATTCTCACTCTTCTATAAATCGTTACTAGACAGATATCTGTAGCATTTATATGATAACTCATTGCATATACTACTTGGCATCTCTCATGCTGTCTCTAAACAAATAAATGTTGCTCATTAACTTTTAACTCATATCTCTACAAATGAAAGTACAATTTATTGTCTAACTTTATAATTATCAATGATGATCACAGTTTGTAGAAATTGGGGGGTAACAACTCTGAAGTTTACCAAATACTTTAATTCTCTTGATATTAGCAGTGAGGTTCAAAATGTTTTAAGTGGCTAGTACACCATCATCTACATTATTACAGGCAGTTCTAGGAATAAAATGGGTATTTAGCTTTTTGCCTGATGCTCTTTTCTGGCATTACTTTGGCACCTATTGTGTGAACTCAGTGGTTAGCTGGACTGAGTGGGTCCTCAGCTTACATTCTGAAGAAGAGGCACTCAATCCAACCACAAACCACTTGGACTTGACAGAAACTTTGTATCTTGCCTCTTTAACCTTTCTCTGGCACTACCTCAATACAGGAAACACACACACACACTCAATACAGGAAACACACACACACACACACACACACACACACACACACACACACACCGTGATATCTAATTGGCATAAATTATTTACAAAAACACCCAAGAAAAATGCACTTACTGGCACCATATGCCTATATCTGCCAATGAGCACTGTTGTGAACTCACAAATCTTAGCTTTATTTTTATTGCCTCATCACTCATTCCCTTAAGCATTCCGGTTGGCAGAAAAATGAGTGCAATCAAGATATAGTCAAGCACAAAATTCCCAGTGGTCAATTCCAAGGAGAGGGATGGGGCCATGGTCATTGAGAGTCTGTCATTCTCCACAGTACAAAGTGTCCTGCAGATGTAGACACTCAAACATATTTGTTGACTTGGTTTCAATTTGATTTCAAAATAGAATTTCTGGTGCACATGGACCAAGTGCTCACAGCTGCCAATCACCCACCGATTTAACGTGACAAACCTTTAATCAGACTTCTCTACTCTCTACAGGTCCCTGAACTTCGGCTTTGTTCACCTGCCTTCACTTTGAAATTTCCCCTGAAAAGTTCCTGCTAGCTCTACTGGCCCTTCTCCAGAGGGAAAATTCTTTCTCTGTTTGATTTTGAGATGCTTACAAATCCCAAGGTTGGAGCTGTATTGCAATAGCCTTTTTTAAATAAAGTTTCTCTCTACATACATCCAGATTTGTTTTTATTTGGCATCATTTTTATTTTTTATATTTTTAAATATATTTTATTGATTTCAGAAAGGAAGGGAGAGAGAGAGAGAGACATCAATGATGAGAGAGAATTATTGATCAGCTTCCTTCTGCACACCCCACACTGGGGATCGAGCCCATAATCTGGGCATGTGCCCTGACCGGGAATCGAACCGTGACATCCTGGTTCAGAGGTTGATGCTCAACCACTGAGCTATGCCTGCCGAGCTGGCATCATTTTTAGGCTTAATTCATTCCATTACTGTGTTACATGTCATCCGCCTATAAAAAGCAGACCTCTAAAGAATTATATTTGTGGTGTTAGAATCCCCTATAAATCAAACAAACATATATTTTTATTACTAATAATTCCTTTAGCAAATTTCAGCAATAGCATTGGTGTCAGTGGGTTTTCAATAGAGAACAGTGAAGCATTCTGAGCAGCTGTCAGCACTGCCCCATCCTTCATCATAAAGGTGCTGACTGCAGGGAAGACTAATCAGAATTCCTACTTTATACCTAGATTTTATTTTTGAAAAGCAATAAGATAGGCTATCTCAGGAAATTTAGCATATCTGAAATCAGTAGAACTTCAGTCTGGTGTCTCAGCACCATCTGAAAGGCACTAAAGATAGCTGCTCCAGAACGATCAGGCTTGAAATATGGTTACTGGTTTGAACTTAATGTATGAAAAATAATAAAACCATTTCACAAGGAAAATAATGTAACATAAAGTGAGATAAGAAAAACCATCAGAGGATCTGGCATGAAGAATTCCACAACGTCAGAACATTCTTATTAGAACAATTTTCTATTATATCTTATTTAAATACCACATTATTTCCAACACAGTTACACGTATAATTTTCACAGTTTTACTGACTCTATTCCAAGAGTTAAAAGAAACTGTGGAATTATTTGATTGAGTTATCTGCTTCATTAAGAGTTAGAAATTAGCCCTAACCGGTTTGGCTCAGTGGATATAGCATTGGCCTGCAGACTGAAAGATCCCAGGTTCGATTCTGGTGAAGGGCATGTACCTTGGTTGTAGGCACATCCCAAGTAGGGGGTTTGCAGGAGGCAGCTGATCGATGTTTCTCTCTCATTGATGTATTTTTAAAAAAAGAGTTAGAAAGTAAGGGTAACTTATTCATAGACTGGGAAGCGCTAGGCACCCTTTCTTTCACTTTCAAAAAGAACCCCAGTTTATTGGCATTCACTCAATGGACTCCTTGTTTTAATGGAATCTGAATTATATTATTCATGCTTTATACAGAGATGTATTTTCTAAAGGATGAAGGAGTTAATACCTTGGCTGTATTTTTGTTATATTTTAAGAGATAATATCCAAGGAATATACTGAAATATTTATGGATATATTTCAACCATTTCAATTTCTACATCTACAACTTAGAAAATCGGTTACCACTTAATGAAGACAAAGTATCACCATATTGTTTCTTTTATCTTTTATTGAAGTATCCTATATAATAAAGAGCTAATATGCTAATTAGATTGGAATGTGGAACAACCTTCCTGAACAACCTTCTGGAATGACCTTCTGGAATGACCAGTGGGTGGGGGGCAGGGCTACAGGGCAGTGAGGCAGCCGGGGCTGCAAAGGCCTACCCTTGCATGAATTTTGTGCTTCAGGCCTCTAGTATTTTATAATAAGTAAAATGCACAGTTCTATTATAGATTACTGATTTGTGACTTTGTCGATATTTATAAATATATAGACATAAATTTACATATAGGTGTATCATATAAGTAAAATGTATAATAAAATATTGTATATGTAAATTACAGTTATGTAATGTACAAAAACATGGAGGCAGGAATAAATAAAGTATTTTATGGACACAAGAAGTCAGCTTGGATGGGCCAGCCACAATAAGCAATGTCTGAGAGAGAAAGCTAGGAGGACATTTTAAGGCTGCAGAATGAAGGCTTCTAAAATCAGGTGAAAAAATATTGTGTTTTTTCCTGTAGTTAGTTAAGGACAGATTTTGATACGCTTAATCATTTACACAAATTTCATCTGATGTGGATGTCCTGAAAGGGTGTGTGTAGTGAAGCTGAGGCCTTTAGATTATTTTAAAGGGTACTTTACATAATTCTTTTATGAAAGAATGAAAGTGAAGAAGTGAAGAAAGAATGGTAGAGTAGACCAAACCTCTGGTTTTGAGTCAGGCAGAAGATGGATCAAGCAGAAAGGTAGGGGAATCACATGCCTTTATTACATTGTCACTAGCATTAAATGAGATAGCACATGCAAAGTCCTAAGTACATGCTCTGCTTTAACTAGAAGACACAGCTGCACGAAAGCACCAAGAAGCAAGTAACGACTTATAGTCAGGGCAGTAGAGAGGAGGTTGGGGAATATTTTAATAAGAGAAAAGTCTGGCCATGGTGGCTCAGTGGTTGAGCATCAATTTAGGAACCTGGAGGTCACAGTTCAATTCCTAGTCAGGGCACATGTTCAGATTCTGGGCTTAATCCCCAGTGCAGAGCATGTAGGAGGCAGCCAATCAATGATTCTCTCTCATCATTGATCTTTCTATCTCTTTCTCCCTCTCCCTTCCTCTCTGAAATCAATATACATATATATATATATATTTAAAAATAAAAATAAATAAATAAATAAGAGAAATGAAAATTCGACTTTGAAGATTATCAAACTTTCAACAATTGAGTTGTACTTATAGGTCTGTGACCTAGGATGTATTCGTGAGGACTTGAGATGCAAATGAATCATAAAATCTCCCCTCCCCTTTCCATTTCTGAGAGGAGACTGAAGGAACTGGGACTGAGCATCCTCATTCCCCTTTACTGTGGCTGAGAGTGGTGTCATATCAAAGGCTTCCTTAGTCACATGTCTGACAATTAATGCTGGCTGCCATCTTGTTCCTCAGTTGGGAATTTTTTCTGGAACACGTACATGTGGCCTGGGCCCCAAGAGAGCAGATGGTTGCCATGAGTGGGCCTCCTATAGAATCAGGTGGAAGCCATAGCATGTTTTGTGACTCAGTCTTAGAAATCACATGGCATAATTTCTATCAAAGTCATAGAACCTTCTAGATTCAAGAGGAGAGAATGTACACAATAAAATTTATTTCTCAAATGTCTGAGGTTAGGTGAGAATTGGCCATGCAGATGGCTGATTTGGGCTGGGTCTGCTCATACATTTGGGAATTTGCAGGTTGGTGTCTGGGGCAAATAGGGATATTTGGTTCTACTCAACCTACAGTGGTATTCTGATAAGTAGTTTCTCAAGGAAAAAATAAAAAGGAAAAAGCAGGCCTGATTTTTAACATTTGCTCACTCCTGTAGTATAAATACTACCATCATGGCTAATTTTAGGCTACCGGTGGTTTAACAGTTGTCTTACAAATTCCTGATTATTTAACAATAAAGTCTTGCAAACTTGTACAAATCCATTCCATCCCACCATCATAACATACCTTACTCCAGAAGAGTAGTCTGGGCATGTTGTCATGGTGATGGCAGAGGTACAAAAGGAAAAGCCCTAATATGCAAGCCTATTTCATTGGCTTGGATGTCTATCACTTCCCATTAGCCAAAGCAATCTATACTAATAAAAGAGTAATATGCTAATTAGACTGGATGTCTTTGGGTTGTCCTTCTGGACAAAGCCACAGTGGCTGCGAGGGCCAAAGGCAGGCAGCCATGGCGGTGGCTGCGAGGGCTGAGGGCAGGCCACTGCCACGAGGCAGGCCACAAGACAGGCCACCACCAATGGCACACTGCTGCCGTGAGGCAGGCCACTGCCACAGCAGCTGCGAGGGCCAACGGCAGGCCGCCAAGGAGGCCAGCAGTGGCAGCAGCAGAGGGGTGATGGGGGCAGCGCCTTCCCTGATCACCCGGTTGCCTCTCGCAGAGGGATACCAGAGGCAGCAGCAGTGGTGTGGGGATGGTGGCTGTGCCTTCCCCTGATCAGCCTGGTTGCCTCCCACAGAAGGAGGCCAGAGGCAGCAGCAGTGGTGGGGTGATGGGGCAGCACCTTCTCCTGATTGGCCCAGTTGCCTCCCGTACAGGAAGGCCAGAGGTAGCAGCAGTGGCCGGGGTGATGAGGGCAGCACATTCCCCGATCAACCTGGTCACCTCCCGCAGAGGGAGGCCAGACTGTGGCTTAGGCCTGAGGGGAGCAGGCCTAAGCTGTCAGTAGGACATCCCCTGAGGGCTCCCGGACTGTGATGGGGGCCAAGCCGAGCTGAGGGACCCCCCCCCCCACCATGTCCCAGGTGCCTGCGGCTAGCCAGAGGAAGGGAAGCCTGGGTCCTGGTTGCCTGCAGCCAGCCAGAGGAGGGAAGCCTGGGTCCCAGGTATGGGGGCCAAGGCAGAGATAGTTAGGGGTGATCAGGCAGGCAGGGGAGCAGTTCGGGGCAATCAGGCTGGTAGGGGAGCAGTTAGGGACGATCAGGGGTCCTGGGTGCCTGCGGCCAGCCTGGGCGAAGCCACCCAGGGTCCCGGATGCCTGCAGCTGGCCTGGGCGAAGCCGACCCGGGTCCCAGGTGCCTGAGACTGGCCAGAGGGAGGAAAGCCTGGGTCCTGGGTGCCTGCAGCTGGCCAGAGGAGGGAAGCCTGGATCCCAGGTGTGGGGACTGAGGCAGAGGAAGTTAGAGGTGATCAGGCAGGCAGGTGAGCAGTTAGGGGCGATCAGGCAGGCAGGCAGGTGAACAGTTAGGAGCCAGAGGTCCCAGATTGCAAGAGAGATGTCCAACTGTCGGTTTAGGCCCAATCCTTATGGGCCTAAATCGGCAGTCAGACATCCCCCAAGGTGTCCCAGATTGGAGAGGGTGCAGGCCGGGCTGAGGGACCCTCCCTTCCATGCACGAATTTCATGCACCAGGCTTCTAGTCAATGATACATCCCTGTGTTAAGCAGTGGGATAAATCACTCTGCTCATGATGGAGAGTCCTGTAGTCACATGAAAAATAATTTAGATACAAATTCAGGGTCATCATTGTTACCTACCATGCCTAGGGTTCTCATATTTTGTTTAAATAACCCAAGGCAAAAAAAAAATGTCAGAAATTATTTCATCCTTTGACAATATACATTCTGAGCAATCAGCATCATTTTTCTGACTATTTTGGTGAAATCAGTTTGTCTGAATTTTATTTTTTTATCAGCTCACACATGTGTTACTGGTATGAGTTTATGCACATGCAAAAAATAAAAGCCCAGAAGTGACATAGAAAATATATACTAATATGTTATGATTTTCTTAGCCTGAGATAGAACTTTTTCCAGGTTTGAGGAAATTGTTCTTGGCAGCCAGCCTCTTGTGATTGATTAGAATTCAGGAGAAAGAGAGAGAACGTTGTCACATCTAGTGCAGAAAGGAAAGTCAGGGTCTGTTTTCAGGGGACATTAACAGTGATGGTCCAGGGAGGTGTTGCTTGTCCTCTTAGGGTTGAATTATCTTCTTGTGTTCATAAACTTAACACTCTGAAATAATAATGGAATCTACTTGTGTTTTAAAAAATGGTTAATAATGCTAATTTGGTCTTTACTTGGCAAAGAACCATGAACTAATTCTGAAAGTAGGATGTTCTGAACTGAGATCAAAGATGTAACCTCACCATTAAGTTTGGCAGCACATTATCAATTACAAAAGCCAGTGTCTCTGTTGCCATGGCAATAGCAGGTCCATAAGTGATTCTGTAGTGTTTTACTCTTCATCTTTCTCCTCTATTTACTCCTACTTTTCAACCATTCAAAAACAGAAGAATTTCTTCCTGAAATGCTGAGGAGAGCCTGGCTTTGCTTTGAATATGGGTTAAAATGACTTTGGGCAGGGATGTGTGGAGCACTTGTCAAACTCAATGGAATATGGAGTGATTCAAATGCTCTGACAGAGAAGAAAAGGAACAGAGCTCTGTGGTTTACCAGAAATTCATCCAAAGAACATGCAGTTGTTCTTATAGAAAAGAAAATTTTATTATAAACCACTAATCCTTTCTGCTAATATTATAATATATGCCATCTCCAGATGAGGGCACAGTGAATTAAATAAATGCTATTTGAATAAATAATAATAAGAGGTTAATAGTTCATAGATGTTTCCATCAAAGCATCTTAGGGAGTTCTACTTGCATTGTTAGTTACTTCAGTTATTGATTGCAATGTTGGCATTCTTCTTATTATTATTTTGTATTACTGAATTTTATTTCCCCACAATTGCTACATTTTATGTTTGTAGGGCCCATCAGTAATTCTGATAATATAATTTATAGAATATAATTGATATAAAATATTTTATTTAATTGCAATAGTAGAATAATTGCAGAATGTATAATATGAATCAGGACCTTTTTCTAGATGTACTTTCTTCCCAAAGTCTCCTCTGTTCTTTGACTTTTATTTCATTAAGCTGTTTATGTGAACTATTACTGAATGACTGGTTTCACAGAGTTCTTTGTTTATTGAGAGTGAGTTCTACTTTTCTTTCAGGATCAACTCTGGTCTTACAATCTCAAGGAAGATGTAACTGTGTAATCTAATGTTTTCTTCTTTTTAGAGTTTGAGATTACTTCTCTGATAGGCCTCTAATTTTATATATAAATATATGTGTATATTTTTTTATAAATGTATATTTTTTTCTTTCGAAGTTTGAATCTGTTAATGTTCTTCAACAAGATTATTGTATTCTATTCATGAATTGAAGGCAATTCTGATTTCTGCTTTTGGCTTTGGCAGAAACTCTTATCTGACTGATGCCCCATTGAGAAGAACTAGAAAAGCTGGATAAAAACGTTTTGAAAAAACAAAACTGTTTAAAGGCATTACAAAGCTAATATACCTCCAAGACCTGAAGGACTAGGGCTCTTTAACAGCAGGGAAGTACAGATAAGTGAACCTGGCACTTGGTGCTACATTTTTCCTTGCAGCATTTTCAAATTCAAATGCAGTATCTCTGGAGATGAACAGAACTTTGGGCAGTGTGACAGGTTGTGATAGCTGATGGAGTTCAGGCTCTGCCCAGTGGAGGAGCTAACTTAAACACCTAATGTTTCAGAGGGCAACTCTAAGGGCCTGCACCCTTATATTAAGTGTAAAGCAGCATTTCTCCAAAGAGTATATTTCAATCTTTTTTTCATATTAATTATGGAAAACTGTCCTGAATCCAAGTGTATTCAAGAAACAAATTCCTACAAAGCAACATTAATCAAGACAGTGTATTACTTGTATATGCAGACATACAGACCAATGGAATAGAATTGGGAATCCTCACACTTAAGGTCAATCATTTTTTGACAAGGGTGTCAAAATAGTCAATTGAAGGGAGTCTTTTCAACAAATGGTGCTAAAGCAACTTGATATCCACATACAAAAAGCATAAAGTTGAATCCTGATCTCACACCATATACAAAAATTAACTCAAAATAGATTAAAAAAAAAAAAACTAAATGTAACAGCTAAAGCTATAAAACTCTTAGAAGAAAATAGCAGTACATCTTCATGGTCTTAGATATGACACAAAAACTGTAATCAGCAACAACAACAATGTGCAGAAATAAGGCACATATATTATTTATTAGAGGCCTGGTGCACGAATTCATGCACAGATGGAATCTCTCTGGGTGGCATACAAGTATGGGGTGAAACCCACAGTCCAACGCCTCCTACAGCTCCTACCTGCCATTCCTGCTCATCCTGGCTCTACTGTGCCTGCCGTGGGCTTGCGCCCAATCAGTCCCGATTGGGAGAGGCTTGCATTGCTGCACCAGCACTCACCAGCCATGAGCCCTGCATCTGGCACCCTCCCAAGGGGAGTGGCCTGTGAGATCTTGCTGAAACCCGCTCTTCTACATCCCCCAAGGTGTCCTGGATTGTGAGAGGGCACAGGCCAGGCTGAGGGACCCTACCGGTACATGATCAGGCCAGGGAAGGACTACAGGAGGGCTCCAGGGCGTGTCTGGCCCATCTCACTCAGTCACAATCAGCTGGACCCCAGGAGCAAGCTAACCTACCGGTTGGAGCATCTGCCCCCTGGTGGTCAATGTACGTCATAGCAAGTGGTTGAGCAACCTTAACATATCATTAGCATGTTACACTTTGATTGGTTGATTGGTTGTTCTGCTGTTCAGTCTATTTTCATACTACCCTTTTATTACATAGGATTATCCCACTTGGATACTTCTGAAAGTAAAAGGGGACACAAATAATAATTCCTTGGTGAGGCCAGGCATAAGATATTTTTCCACACAAACTGAGATACATGGTAATTTGACATACATGATTCAAGTTTGGAAATTATTGATTAAATACAACCCCTTTGTTCTGAAGATGAAAAACTGTCATTCAACATCACTAGTTATTGGTGACACTGACACTTTGTCTTATGAAATTATTCCTTTGATGTCTCTGGTTTCATACTGAATGATAGAAAGGATTTTTAGATAACTACAATGCATAGCTGCTAGCAATTTCCAGCTGGCTATAATGTCAGGAAGGGCTGCCCTAGCTGGTTTGGCTCAGTGGATAGAGCATTGGTCTGCAGACTGAAGGGTCCCAGGTTCAATTCCGGTTGGGGGCACATGCCTGGGTTGTGGGCTCGATACTCAGTAGGGAGCGTGCAGGAGGCAGCCAATCAGTGGTTCTCTCTCATCATTGATGTTTCTATCTCCCTCTCCTTTCCTCTCTGAAATCAATAAAAATATATTTTTTTAAAAAGTCAGGAAGGGCTAAAAGAATAGAGAACAAGCACCAGCAATAATTTTCCATTATGCAAATGAGTACACATACACAGCCAAATAAACTTCTATTCCCCAAAATCCTCAACTAATTTCATTCACCACATTACATTGTTGGCAGTACTACACTGGTCAGTATCCTATCTAATAAAAGAGAAACATGCAAATTGACCATACCTCCACTATGCCCACAAGCCACCCCCACCAGCCAATCAGGAGTGAGTATGCAAATTAACTCAACAAATATGGTGGCGGCCATGGAGCTGGAGCAAGCAGGAGGCTTGGCTTGCCCCCAGCAATGGAGGAAGCCAAGCTTCCCACCTGCCTTGGCCAGCCCTGGCCTCCACTCAAGGCTACAAAGTTTCAATTATAGAAGAAAAATAAATCCCAACAAAGACGGCGGTGGCCACAGAGCTGGAGACAGCCAGAGGCTTGGGTTGCCCCCAGCGATGGAGGAAGCCAAGCTTCCCACCCGCCCTGGCCTGCCCTGGCCTCCACTCAAGGCTACAAAGTTTCAATTATAGAAGATAAATAAATCCCAGATACCAGGGCCTCTGCTTGGGTTGCCGGGGGGCATGGCCGGCCTGCAAACCACCACAGGCCCCTTGCCCAGGCCGCCCCATGCCCCAAGGGAATCCCCACCCTGATCCAGGACACCCTTCAGGGCAAACCAATCCTATCTAATGAAAGAGTAATATGCAAATTGACCATCACTCCAACACACAAGATGGCTGCCCCCATGTGGTCAAAGATGGGTGCCCCCTGTGGACACAAGATGGCTGCCACAAGATGGCCAGCAGGGGAGGGCAGTTGGGAGGGACCAGGCCAGCAGAGGAGGGAAGTTGGGGGCAATCAAGCCTGCAGGGGAGGGCATTTGGGGGGGACCAGGCCTGCAGGGGAGGGCAGTTAGGGGCAATCAGGCTGGCAGGGGAGCAGTTAGGCATCAATCAGGCTGTCAGGGGAGTGGTTTGGGGGTGATCAGGCTGGTAGGCAGAAGTGGTTAGGGGCAATCAGGAAGGCAGGCAGATGAGCAGTTGGGAGCCAGCAGTCCTGAATTGTGAGAGGGATGTCCAACTGTGCATTTAGGCCAGATCCTACCGGGTCCCAGATTGGAGAGGGTGCAGGCTCGGCTGAGGGACAACCCCCCCCCCCCCCCCCCGTGCACAAATTTCATTCACCGGGCCTCTAGTTACACATATATTTGACACCTCATATATGTCATTTACATACACCATTTCCGGCATGTGTTGAGCTCAAGACATTTCACTTTAATCCACTATAGCTCATCTAATTTCTACTCTCAATCTTTGACCAAGGTCTGTAGTAGATTTCCTCAAACAACATTAATAATATTCTTAATGTCAAACTTTTTAATCCAAGAAGTGAATACATGCATTTTAAATAGTATTTCAACAAGTGTGAAAACAGAGAGAGAATTCAAGGTGGGAAAACAGACTGAGAAATTCAGGTGGCTGGAACACTTTTTCTTCTTCAATAGCTTTCCAAGTGATGGAGGTTTTAGTATAATGTACTTTACATTTGCTAATGTAGTGCTATTGAAAGTCACATATTCTCAAATGGTATTTTACTCCTCCTCTCTCTTCCCCATGTATGCCATCATTAAACACCATTGATACAGAGCCACCTGTGTATACAGCACTCAACCAAGCATGGCATTTATAAAGTAATTTGGAGAGAGTTGACAGCAGGTGAAATTGGAATATTCCCAGAGGATGCTCATTCTACATTCAGAGGCATTCCAGCTATTTTTGAAGAATTTCAATCTCCAATTTGTGTTATTTCTAAATACATTTCACATACTTTTCCAAGTTTTCTAGCTGTATTGCAATATGTACATTACTATTTGAGCTTATGTCAGGCAGGCTTAAATATAAGAATTAACTAAGAGGAATAAGTGCACATTGATATAATATTCTATGGACGATATTATTGTGACTCCTTAGTTTTGGAAAGAACCCCTTCTTTGTTGACCTGGCCATTAGTTTTGGAAAGAGCCCCTTCTTTGTTGACCTGGCCATGCCATAGAGTATCTTTGGTGTCATCCTTAGTATGTCCATGACAGCAAATAACTACCAGTGGACTTCAGTAAATTTAAAATTTAATTACTGTTAGGTTGGGGGTGGGAGGGTTGAGCAAAAAATAAAAATTAAAGAGCGAATTCATGGACACAGAGGATAGTGCGGTGATTACATGGAAGAGACTATACAACCAGTTAGATGAAGCCATCTGATGAAGTCCAGCCAATGGAGCGAGGTTAATGTTGCACTTCCCTTCCAGGCCCTGCCCATAGTATCTTCTCATTCTTGTTTTTAAATGCTTTTGCAATCCTGCAAGCTTTTAAATCATGACTAAGGTCTTTGGAAGTCGTATATTGAAAAAATTGGGGCCACAAAATGGTCCCTAAAGCTCCACTTGGAGATGCGCTGTCGGCTAATTAGAAATACTTATTTTGTACTATGTGGTGGATAAACTATATGCTTGAGACTGGGAACAATGATTCTCGCCAAAAACTTTTTGCTTCAGATTTATTTTATTCCACCCACAAGACCAACATTTGCTTGAATTAAAAGTTTTCAGTACCAGTTTGTGAAACACAAATGCCTTTGGAAAGAGCATAAGCCTTTTTCACATGGATATATTTTTAGTGTAATTGTCAAGACATAAAAGGCCCTAATATGAGATGAATTTTTCATATACTGGCTGGTACACAACACTAATTTCCTCCCACCTTTCTACTTAGAAACCAGCTCCCGATTGGGTGCTGTGTCAGTGGATCCTGCTGGGTTGTCCTCAGCAGAGGTTGTAGTATGGACTCTCCCACCAGCAAAATAGGAAAGCTGAACACTGACATTTAAATCAGATTTCTGAATTCTAGTCAAAATTTTGTGCTATTACTTTAGAAAAATTGTACAAATTACTTTGATAGTAAAATTTTACTAGCATTGAAGGTCTATATATTATGTGGGACAAACCATCACCATCTTCTTTGAAAGATACAGTAGGTAAGTATTCAGGTGATGAAAACCTATGCCTTTACTTGTCAATGTACTAAAAATAAAAACATAATGATGAATTGGATTAGGAAAAAATTATATCATACCTTTTACTGCTTCTGGAACACAGTAGACTATAAAACACTTAAGGTTTTTGCTTACAGCCTGTCTTCTCAAATAGAAATAGTCACCTGCATTTCCCAATACACACATACACACATACACACACACACACACACACACACACACACACAGGCTCACTTACCTCTACTGCTGATTTTCCTATTTTTGTTCAAGCATCAAGGATATCTGAATATTTGGCACCTGGGGGTTCTTACTCCAGTCTCCTAATTGTTTTTCTTTGGACAAATTAGAAGCTTTAGGGCAGTCATTTCACTGCCAAATACTGTACCTCAATCTGAACCTTGGATCTAGATGACTCTAATGTTCTTCCTATTCTTGTGCTAAAATGATTCCATAGTTCCCAAGTCAGTTAAAAATTTCAAAAATTATCTTAGTCTCCTTCCTTATCAGATATACAACTGTTTCTAAAGTTTTGGCAAATTCCAAAGTCACATGTTTCTCAATTTGTGCATTCTCTCAATCCCACTAACACTGTTCTAATTCAAGCCCACATTATTTCTTATTTGTGTTATTGTAATAACTTCCTAAAATGTACCTATATTTCCCCCGAGGATTATCTGTGTATTTCAATCATGTTTTTGCCACAATTATTCTTGGAGCAATAAGTAGTTGGGAGATTGTTTTATGCAGATGACTTTATAAAAGTATGTATCATCTCTAAGGTTAAAACTCTATTGATGAACCAATGCACATAATATATAGGTATTATGTATGAATTATATTACTAAAACATTTGAAATTATTAATAGCCTCTAAATTTGTTAAATTAATCAAATGAAAGTGATTTCAAGAAGATATCATGTGAAATTCATGCTCTTGGAGTAGAAAGAATATATTATTGCTGGTGCCTCGGGAGGGAAAAAGCAATATAGTATCATGAAAAAATTCACCTCAGAGAAGGAAGTCAGTGGGAAAGAAATGAAAGTCAGATTAGTTTATATATGAAAGCAGCTGGAAGGCCTCTAGTTGGCTGATTTCAGTAATTTCTAGGTTATTCCAAGATAGATGTATTTTAGGTTGTTTTTAAACTGTCTCACACATAAAGACAATATTGTGCACAATAAATGTATTTTAATTAGAATGGTTATATTCATATCTTAGTAAGATTGTTTTTAATTTATAAAGTAAATATTGTATTGACAATGTATAGTTATAATTTGGGTTTTCACTAACTATATTTTAATAAAAATATTGCAAATATGATAACATACTCCTCTTTTCATTTTAGGTAATAAATACTATGGATGCAAAATTGAGGACATGGTATTGGAGTTGTACAGCTAAACTGGAATGTTAATAAAAGATTATTTTTTTATAAACATGAGCTGAGCTTAATCCCTTCTATATACTCACTAGCTGTGTGGTATGGGTAAAGTTATTTTATACTTACAATATTCTGTTTTTACATATGACAATAATCTTAATAATTGAAGCTTATATTATGCTATTTTGAGGATATCTAAAATAATATAAAGCATTTAACACAATGCTAGGCAATGTATTTTTCAAATGTTATCATTATCATCACCATCATCTCCTGTATGCTGTTTGTTTGGATTATGTCAGTTTATATGCTTTGTGATTTGTATTATGTATCCACTTCAAGATTAAGAAAGATTTCATATAAATATACATATACTTATGTCTGTCCTTAGGAAACTTTTAACCAAGTTGATTCCTGTGTAGTTTTTTACCTTCATGTCTTACCCCAGTGTTTTAGCTCCTTGTGTGTAAAGATCATGCATTATACTTAAATTGCAAAAATATGGTCAAAAATAAGAGAATACATCAGTATTAAAAGAGATTATACTGGATGTCACAAACATTCCCCAGACATTTTAAGTTAAGCACTGTTAACTTTTCCTGAGATATTGAAGGCTTTTCTTTTTCAATATTTTTATTGATTTTTAGAGAGAGTGGAAGAGGGATAAAAAGAGAGAAACATCAATGTGAGAGCAAAACATCAATCGGCTACCTCTTACACAACCCCTACACCATGGATCCAGCCCAAAACTCAGGCATGTGCTCTGACTTGGAATCAAACTGGCAACTTTTCAGTGCGCAGGACGATGCCCAACTAACTGAACCACACTGGCCAGGGATAGATTTTAAGGTTTTTAACTAAATCCTTTAAATGCTAAAGAGCTGGTAAGCATGGGACCTGGCCATGGACACAGGTATCTTACCCCCACTGTTTATAGATTTTCTATAATACTCCTGATTCCTCCCCAGGACCTACTATGGTGTCAGGTACCTAGTATGGTGCCAGGTACGTGATAGACATTCAGTACAAATTGGTGAAATAAACAAATGACCTAAGAAGTAAAATCTGGTTATCAGATTCTTCATGAATTAAAGTTATCTTTATTATAGACACTTTTACCCCTATTTTTCTAATTTTTCTCTGGGGAAATAATTCTATGTTCTGAATGGGAATTTTTATTCATTTCTCTACACAGTTTTTATGTAAATTTTGTAGGATTATATATATATATATATATATATATATATATATATATATATATATATATATATATATGTATGTATGACAAGTAAAATCAATTGAAATGAAGTATTAACTTGGCTGATATGTCTCTATTTTGCCAAGACAGGGTGGTGAGTATGATGAACATATCTCTGCCCATATTTTTAATTATAACTGTTACTAGAGGCCTGATGCACGAAGATTCATGCAAGAATGGGCCTTCCTTCCCCTGGCTGCCGGCACCTCCTTCGCTCTGGCCAGAGCCACCTTTCTGCTCTGGTCTGGAGCCGCCTTTCCACCTTTGCACGCTGCCCAGAGGCCCAGAGCATCTGGGGCAGTGCAGAACGCCTACGTCTGCCCCACCCCTGGCCACTCAGAGCCTGCATATGCAAATTAACCCACCATCTTTGTTAGGTTAATTTGCATACTCACTACTGATTGGCTGGTGGGCGTCATGAAGGTATGTTCAATTAGCATGTTACTCTTTTATTAAGTAGACTACAGCATATTTACTTTTGTGTCTGTAGATTTTTCATCCAGACCCAATAATAACTAATCCTAGCACTAATTTATGAATGTCATTTCCACTTGCAGGGGCCTGATGCGGCAGGGGCCAAACATGGCAGGGATCTCCCTTTTCCGTGTCCCGTGTGCAAAGAGAGATGAATGAACTGGTCCTAAGTGGAGGTGGCCAGGGATTGAGAAATAATAGAAATAAAGAAAACAAGACGCAAAAATAGATTCATGAAGCTGGGACTGGGTGGGATGCCATCTTTTCTCTCTGATGGAGAGGCAGCATGACGATGACCCTGAGCCACCCAGCAGGTTTATCTTATATCCCAAAAATCCAGGAAGTAACACCAAAACTTAGGAACAAAGGAGCTTATTTGCATTCTTAACTAGGCCCCAGCATTACTGGATTTACATATCTAGACCTGCCCCTGCTGACACCTGGGCTGCTATGAAGTCAGAACTGATTAACATGTCCAGCCTTATTGGGGAAGCATGTTCCCAGGGCGTGGTTCTGCCTACATCCTGAGTTCAACTGATGATAATTAAAAGAAATGCCCAGGTACCTCCCAGGCGGCCCTCTACATCCACTGTAGGTGGTATCTGAATTAAATCCACCACAGTTCAATAACCATCATGCCAAAAACGAGCCCCAAGGAAATGCCCATCCACCAAGCTGCAAGTTATCTTGAAGGAGAACTCTTCAATTTCTGGATCATCATTTGCTCTGTTCATTAGTCATACTCCTTTCCCAAGAAAGAAATTGATTATTATAAGACAGTGGGCCAAATATCAAGAGATATTACTTTTCTGAGAATGCATTTTCAAGGAGTGTAGAGAGGTCGGAAAAGCTAAACATGACATTCTTCTCTTGAACCCACTCTCTCATCTGTCAGCGTGAGCCCAAGGTACATCCAACACATTTGAAACCACTGGGAGAGAAATTCAGTTTAAATTAGAGACTATTTAAATTTGAAAACAGCTTGACTGAAGAGGAGCTACTTTTTTAAATGCACACTGAGATGCAAATGCATTTATATAAGAGAATTAATTGGACTCAAATGGTTATTGATTAACCTAATAACGTTTGGGGTTTCTCTGGTGTCCTTAAGTGACTAACCTCAATGTATTTCAAGGGACTTCAAACTAACTTACACTGGTTTTTCTTTTTTTATTAATTCATTAAAGGAGATGCCATATGTAGGAAAAACTGACCAAGACTTGGGAATTAGTGTGGAGACAGGTATAGCCAAGCTATGTCATCTTCAGTTCCCAAGATAATTTCCCTTTTTCTAAACTTGACTGCCTGAGACATACATTAGGAACCAAATAATATCATTAAAATTCAGTCATCATCTCAGGCTACAATTTCACCCTGTGTTTAACTCAAACCCCTGGTAAAACTTTTGGGTGCCATTTTTTTTTCATATTATTTAAATGTTCCTTGTTGCTCTCAGAGTTGTGTCTTTCTGTCTTCTGCTTCCAAATCACTGCTAACAATAAAACAGCCAAGAAAAAGTGAGAGAAACATATACAGTTCAACAACTGTCATTGTAATTCACCATACAAGGTAGTAGTATTCAATGTATTTCCCACACCTTCCCATTAGTTTCCATAATTGGGATCATCATTATAAAGAGACATAGGAGGTTCCCAAAGTAAATATGGGCCACACCATATGAACAGAAGATGACTTTTAAAGAAAGAGAAGACATTATGTACACATTTTTCTGACAATCTATCAATAATTTTCATTCATTTTAGAGACATCTAGCTGCTTACAAGAAGACCAGATTACTTTAAGGCTCCCCAGGGGACAACCCTTGCCAATAACTCACTGATGGTCCTGCTATTAGTCCATTAAAAACAATATGAGCCATTTATCCTCCTACAGGCAACCCATCACTTGGATTGGGGAATAGAATGATAAACTTAGGTGCTCTGCAATAGAAAACCATGTCTCTCTGAGTGATATTCAAACACACTCTCTACTTGAGAGCGCACTGTTATAAAGCTGAAAATTGATGATGTGAGAAAGAACCTCAGCAAATAGTAGTAATAAAGTTCTGGAAGGGTGCAGTCTCGTATGTAAGAGTTTGAGCATGTGTGATGTGTGCCCATGCATGTATGTGTATGTCTCTATAGGCAAGAGGCAGAAAGAGAGACAGAAATAATTAGAGACCAAAATAACAGATGGACAGGGGTTCTTCAATGACAGAGACCTAACACAATCATGTTTTCAAACCAAGTACTCCTCATGGCACATGGGATTTTTTTGAAATAAAATATGGTTTTAATGGCAGATCATAAGACAATTAATGAAAGAGAAGAGACATTATTGGGTCAGTAATTTACCAAGGAAAATCCCTTCTAAAATAAAATGGTTTTGTTGTCCAATAAAAATCACTATAAAAGCTAAGATATGAATGCTTTAAGTCTGTAAACTGGGGTCTTTTGTGTTTAAGTTTCTTTGAAATTAGGTGCGAATAAAAGCTGTGTAAAATGAAAATAACACTTCAAGAATAGTTGCAAAGAGTTATTTTAACTTGAAGCTGCCTGCATTTCAATGATGATTCCCTTGTTACACAATTGGTAGTATTTTAAATGAAGCTATTATCATTATAAACCTCACAAATGAATATAAACAGGGTATTGCCCCTGAAGACTGCTTTTTAAAAACCTGTCAAATGCTCTTTATTTCCATTTTCTTCGCTGAGTTATTGCAGTACTAAGCAATTTGTGCATCATTTACATTAGATTTCTGGGCTTGAAAAGGTAATAATTTTCTGATTTCAGCTCTGTTAAGAGGTATACTTAATGTGCCAGATGCTAAGTAGAATGATGAGCATTACCAACTCTATAATTATTAGAAAGTGATCATAGAATCATTGAATCTTAGATTTGGAAAATAATACATTTTGATCATTTTCATTAGAAAAACAATTTATGGTCCTAGCCAGTTTGGCTCAGTAGTTAAAGCGCTGGCCTGTGGACTGAAAAGTCCCAGGTTCAATTCTGGTCAAGGGTATATACCTTGGTTGTAGGCTCCATCCCCGGCCATGGGGTGTGCAAGAAGCAGTCGATGTGTCTCTTTCACATTGATGTTTCTCTCTGTCTCTCCCTGTTTTTCCACTCTCTCTAAAAATCAATGGAAAAATATCCTTGGCTGAAGATTAACAAAACAAACAAAAAAAAAAAAAGAATTTAAAAAATATAAACAATTTATGCATAAATTGTTTATATTTTTTTATTTCTTTTTTTTTGTTTTGTTAATCTTCAGCCAAGGATATTTAGGCAATCCTATCTAATAAAGAGGGAATATGCTAATTTAGGCAATCCTATCTAATAAAGAGGGAATATGCTAATTGACCCTCACACCATCGCAAAGATGGCAGCACCCACAGCCAATAAGACTGGAATATGCTTATTGACTGCCATGCCCTCAAAGATGGCGGTGCCCACAGCCACAAAATGGCAGTGCCCAATTCCCTCAGCCCTGCGGGGGCGCCTGCCTCTGAAGTCCCCCATTCCCCTCAGCCCCCTAGCCACCCAGGGCCTGCCTGAGGTGCAGGCAAGCCTTGGATGGCAGCTGCCCATCCACCCAGGGCCGGCAGAGGCTTGTGATGCTGGCAGTGGCAGCAGCAGAGGTATAATGGGTCATCACCTCCTGCCCCTGAGTGTTCCCAGACTGTGAGAGGAGGCAGGCCAGGCTGAGAGACCCCCACTCCAGTGTATGAATTTTCATGCACCGGGCCTCTAGTTAATTAATAAATAAACAATAACAACATGATATAAAAACAACAAAAAATGATCTAAAAACAACATTGATAAAAACAATGACTGATAAATTGATTATACTTATTCTAATATCTCCCTGTATACCACATTAAGAGTAAAAGCACTTTCAGAATGCTTGACTAATTCCCCTTGTGATGAAATATTTACAACTTTAAAGTCACATGCTCTTTGAACTCGAGAGAAAGCAACATATAACTGAGCATGTCCAAAAAAGGGTTCAGGTAGCAATATTCCTACTCTGTCTAAAGTTTGTCCTTCTGACTTATTAATAAACATTATGGGAAACTGTCTTAGAATTAATTTAAATGGGAGGCTAGTGTCAGAAGGGGACAAATCAGTTCTTGGAATCAGAACAACCTCTCCTTCTGCAGATCCTCTTAATACTTCAGCTTTGATTATGTTAGGTCATAATCTTTTGATGATAAATCTAATACCATTACAAAAACCCCATTTACTATTAAGATTTCTCAGTAGCATGTTGATTGCACCTACTTTCAATTTTAATTTATGACATGACATTCCCAAAGGAGTAATACTATTGAGAAATTCCATGCGAGCTTTATATGTATCATGCATGCCCAAGTCAATGTTTATTTTTAACTTGCCAGTGCGTGTCATATGTACCGGCCAGTTGGTTGGCCGGATGGATGGACAGATAGACAGTCGGTCCTTTAGCCTTTTATATAAATAGATTGCAAATGGCAACATTTTTAATTTATTTGAAATATATCATTATTTTTCATTAAGTTGGTCTCAACTTGAAAATTTGATTTTTTTTTCAATTTTGCACATTCAATTTTAAATCTGTTTTTGGGTTTGGAGAGTATAAATGAATTTACTATGAAAATTCACAAACAAGAATTTTTGGTGGACAACTATTTTTATTTGGGGGTAAATACCTAGGGTAAAATTTGCTGACTTACATGGTAAATACCTGTTGAACTCTAATGAATGACAAACTATTGTCTAAATAGGCAGAAATGTATGTGTTCTGGTTGCTCCAAACTCTCATCAACATTTGTTATTATCTAGCTTTTTATATAGGCCATTTTAATGGTGTTGAGTGGTATCATACTGCATTTGAAATTGAAATAATGATATCAAGCATCTTGTCATGACTTTCATATGTCTCCTCTTCTTAAGTGTCTCTGCAATACTTTAGCCTATATTGGAAATTTGTTGTTTGGTTTGTTATTATTGAGTCCTAAATGTTTTCATGTATTCTGAATTTCACAGATATATGTATTGTAAATATTTGCTCCCACTCTGCAACTTGCTTTTATGTTCACAATTATGTGTTTCAACAAGATTTTTATTTTGATGAATTTCAATTTATCAAATTTTGCTTATATTTTCTTTCACTATAATTACAATTAAACATATATTTAGGTCTATTAACATTTTGAGTTTATTTGTTTATTTATTTATTTATTGTTAATCCTTTACCTGGGGTATTTTCCCATTGATTTTAGAGAGGGTAGAAGGGAGGGGGAGAGAGATAGATACAGAAACATGGATCTGAGAGAGACACATTGATTGGTTGCCTCCTGCAGATGCCCAGACTCAGGCCTGGGATTGAGAGTGCAAACAGGGTACTTGCCCTTGACTGGAATAGAACCCATGACCCTTCAGTTCTTGAGCTCATGCTCTATTCACTGAACCAAACCAGCTAGGGAAAGTTTATTTTTGTTTATGGTATATAGTAAGAGTCAATATTCATATTTTTACCATGAACAAATCCATTTTTAAAAATATATTATTTCTCCCATTAAATTACCACAATACCATGGTTAAAAAACAATTGAACATATAGATATGAATCAATTTCTGGACTATTATTTTGTTTCATTGACTTATATGTGCATTCCTATGAATATAACTATTTTTTTAATGATTGGATTTATTTACTATTGTTCATAAAGAGTAGTATACATACACATATAGTTGTTTATGAATATAACTATTTTTAAATTTCTGTAACTTCATAGTAGCTCTTAAAATTTATATATATTTTTTTTGAGATTTTTTTTTTACTTTCTTTATTAATTAAGGTATCACATATTTGTCCTCATCCCCCCATTCCCACCCCACACCCCTCCCCACACATGCCCCCACCCCCCTGTTGTCCTTAACCGCTGGTTAGGCTCATATGCTTGCACACAAGTCCTTTGGTTGATCTCTCCCCTTTACCCCCACCCTTCCCTACCCTCCCTCTGAGGCCCGGCAGTCTGATCCATGCCTTCTTGTTTCTGGGTCTGTTCTTGTTCATCAGTCTATGTTGTTCATTATTTCCCCTAGATGAGTGAGATCATGTGCTATTAGAAATACACTTACAAGAACCGAAAATGAGACAAGTAATAATGGTTATGGCGACAGGCAAATGAATCAGTCTGTAGTGAGTTTCTTTCTGGGCCAACAGTTCTTTTGAGACCCAATTTCAATGTCCAACAGTTCCTTATGTGTACATGTCAGCACAGACATTAAAGTTCTGGATGGTGGACAAATAGTGGTAATGCAGGTCCGACTCTCTCTGGTTTGGTCCTGGGCAACCTGCAGTGATGCACAGCTGCTAACTGCTAGTATGGGAAGGCCACATCAGCGTCTTCCATCTCTGGACTGCTTTATATTATTATGTACTCATATATTTATGATAGCTATTTTTAGAGCAATTTCAGTTCTTAAACATCCATCTTTTTCTTTCTTATACTTTTATTTCCGGTGTTGTTTCCTTTTTTCATAAAAATATAATTAATAATATAAACATATTTTATAATAAGCTACTTTAACATGTTTAATAAACCCAGCATCTGGATTATTTCAAGTTCAGTTTATATTGCTGCCTATTTTCTAAACAATAGGCAAGATTTTCAAGCTTTTTGCATATCTATTAATTTTTTTTTTGTACTGAACAATGTAGTAATATGTTGTAAAGATTTTAGATTCTGTTATCTCTCTCTGAAGAATGTTGATTTGCGCAGCAGGTGATATAATTACTGAGTGAATATCTTGCCCTGTTGTAGGCTTGCTTTGATGCATGGTTATGGTCTGTCTCTGGAAAACCATACTATGTTTCTCAAACCCCTCCAACGGGATGGTCCTCATACTCCAAAGTTTTAATTTTTTGGTATATCTTGTAAGGTTATGATTTAGACTTTGTTAGAGTGTATTTAGAGTAGGTCCTATTCTAGGGTGTGCTGCTTGCTTCTTCCGGAAGAATTTTCTGCTGCCTCATCAGGATGACTGAGTACTAATTAGGTGCTGGGTATTTCTCACATTCTGTTGGAAAACATAATGACCCCCACTCCTTACAGCCTCACCAGCCCTCCAGTATCTCCGTTCTGCTCTCAACTTCATAGCAACTATTATTTGGTAATCCTCGAGTATTCTCATTCAGTATGTGATAGGGAGACATTTTTCTCTGCATCTTTCTAGGAAACAAAAAAGTTTAATAAGTGAGTCTTTCCTGCCTTGACCAGTGTAGCTTAGTTGGTTGGAGTGTCATCCCATACACCAAAAGGTGGCAGTTTCAAATCCCGGTCAGGGCACACAGCCAGGTTTCAGGTTTGATTCCCAGTCAGGCCTCAGAGACAGCCAATTGATATTCCTTTCCATATGTTTCTCTCTCACATTGGCCTCTCTCTCTCTCTCTCTCTCTCTCTCTCTCTCTCTTTCTCTCTCTCTTTCTCTCTCTCTCCCCCTCTTTTCCTCTCTCTGAGATAAATAAATACAAATTAAGTCTTTCTTAAATAGTATTTAAATGATAAAAATCTAATCAATTTTAAATATATTTAAAGTTGTTCTACTTTAACATGTTAAAGTGAATATTTTTATGAAATAGCAATAATCCAACACTACAAAAAATTCAAATTGTGTTTAGTGTGGAGAACGTATTAGTAATTTCTAAGCACATACAGTGATTAAATTATAAATCAATTTAAAAGGAAAGGTTAAAATAGGTGCATTTCACTTTCAATAATAAAACAATATTGTAACTCTCAAGAAAATTGGAAAATTCACAGTTTCCACTTTATGTTTAACTTTTTATTAGTCATAATACCTAAGTAAAAGATTGCTTTTTTCCGCAAGTCAGTTCTAGATTTAAGAACTTATTTTTTCCCTCAAGAGAGCTGACATGTATTTATTTACTAGAATACTAGGTACAATAGGTTGTACTACCTTGTCCTGTATGTGTATACACTCAGTGGCCAGATTATTATGATCTCTGAACACATAATAATCTGGCCACTCAGTGTATATCCTATATAATAAAAAGCTAATATGCAAATTGTCCCCTTGACCAGGAGTTCAACGAGCAGGCAGGCCAGCCAACCGCCCATGTCCTCTCCCCCTGGCCAGGCTGGCCGGACCCCACCCATGCACGAATTCATGGACCGGGCCTCTAATACACACACACACACACACACACACACACACTGA
This sequence comes from Cnephaeus nilssonii, assembly GCF_951640355.1. NCBI lineage: Eukaryota > Metazoa > Chordata > Mammalia > Chiroptera > Vespertilionidae > Cnephaeus > Cnephaeus nilssonii. Next base: position 79,748,249 of record NC_137082.1, read on the forward strand.
GTGGCCAGATTATTATGCGCAGATTATTATGCGTTCAGAGATCATAATAATCTGGCCACTCAGTGTATATTGTTTGAAGGAAGTTGCCAATGGTGGAAAACTGATATGGCTTTCAAAAGATAGTAGGGCTTGGAAGACTGGAAAATCAGCCCACTCTCCCTTTGCAAAATTTTGAAGCCTTTTTTCATATGTAATAGAAATCAGTTGCAATGTTTAAAATGGGAGGAAGGAAGGAAGGAAGGAAGGAAGGAAGGAAGGAAGGAAGGAAGGAAGGAAGGAAGGAAGGAAGGAAGGAAAGAAGGAAGGGATGGAGGAAGGGAGGGAGGAAGGGAGGGATGAAGGAAGACATAAATAAATAGATTAGATAATAGATAGATTAGATAGGTAGATGATAGATAGATAGATGATAGATAGATAAATGGATGATAGATAAATGTAACAGAAGAGAGAGCCCAGAACTAGACCCACACAAATAAGGTCAGCTGATCTTTGAAAAATGCAGAAAGATAATACAATAGAGACAAGATAATCTTTTCAACAAATGGTACTGGAACAACTGGACATCCATATGTAAAAAAAAAAAATGAACCTAGACACAGGCCTTACACCATAAATATTATGTCAAAATGGATTATAGGCCTACATGTAAACTACAATACTATACAGTTCCTATCAAATAACAGGAGAAAATCTAGATGACTGGGATTGACAATGGCTTTTTAGGTACAATGCTGATGGCATGATCCATGAAATAAATAATTGATAAATTGAATTTCATTGAAATTTAAAATGTTTGCACTACAAAAGACACTTCTCAAGAGAATGAGAAGACAGGCCAGGAACTGAGGGAAAACATTAACAAAAGACTTATCTGATGATGGACCGATACCTAAAATATACAAAGAACTCTTTAAACTCTAGCATAAGAAAACAAACAACCCTGTTAAAAAAAAAAATAAGCAGGAGATCTGAACAGCCACCTCACCAAAGGAGATATATAGATGGCAAATGAGCATTTGAAAATATGCCCAACACCATATATCATTAAGGAATTTCAGGTGAGAACACCACTGAGGTACTATTATGTATCCATTGGAATGACCACAGTTCAAAACACTGACAGCACCAGAGCTGGCAAGGATGCAGAGCAAAAAGATTCCGTTCATTGCTGGTGGGAATGCAGAATGGTACAGCCACTTTGGGAGACGGTTGGCAGTTTCTTAAAATACTAAACATACACTATGATATAGCAATCATGCTCCTTGGTATTTCTCCAAATATGTTAAAAACTGATGTCCACACAAAAACCTGCATGTTGATGTTTATAGCAGTTTTGTTCATAATTACTAAAACTTGGAAGCATCCAAGACATCTTTTAGTAGGTGAATGATAAATAAACTGTTTTATGTGAAGATAATAGAATATTATTCAGTGCTAAAAGGAAATACTAGTAAGTTTTATGCCATAAAAAGACATGGAGAAATGTTAAATGCATAGTACTAAATGAAATAAGCCAATCTGATCCCAATTATAAAACACTTTGGAAAAGGGAAAACTGTGGAGAGAGTAAAAAGATCAGTGGTTGCCAGGAATTAGGGGATAAAGAAGGATAAGTAGGTGGAGCACAAAGGATTTTTAGGTCAGTGAAATGACTTTATATATACATGACATTATACATTTATCAAAACCCATACAATGTACAATACCAAGTTTGAACCCCAATGTAAACTATGGATTTGGGTGATAACGCTGCCTCAGTGTAGGATCATTGACTGTAACAAATGAGCCATGCTGATGCAGAACATTTATAGTGGGAGAGGTTGTGCATGTGGGGATAGAGGGGGTACATGGGAACTCTGCCCTTTCTGCTCAATTTTCCTGTGAACATGAAACTATTCTAAAAAATAGTCCTAAAAATAAACATATATTAACCCTTAAAACAAAATGAGAAAACAATACATACAGAGAGATAATTGTGAAAAATATGTCTTAGCCATACTTAATATAAATGATATGATAGATGACTACTAATCTATCATGAGTTACAATTCTTTACTCAATTCCGATGTATCAGTTTTTTCCCCACATGGAGTAATTCTCCAACACTAGCTGGTGTCCTAAAATTTAACTCAGTTCTGATATAATCTACCTGGAGATATCATCAGATCCCACAGATTAAAGGCTCAGGCCTATAAGACTGACCCCCCTTCCACACACACACACTGCCAATGCCAAGTGCAAGTCCAGATTGTGTCACCTGTGCTTCTAATCATCTGGCTATAGATCTGAGGTTCCCACAACCCCCTTTTGAGTTTGATTAATTTGCTAGAGCCAGTACTCCTTCTTTTTGGAGGATTAGTTTAGAATTGCCTGGACCTGCAGTTGAACTAACAATTGCACAGAAGTCCCCCCTCCATCCTTTATCCCATTCCCTTACTGCTTTATCTGGAACTCTGTAGCAGAGCAGCATTCACAAAGAACAGGGCACCTGAAGACAGCATGGTTTCCATGTCAGGACCCCAGCCAGGGAAGGGACAGAACAAGCAGTGACAAATATGTGCGGGGCACTTCACTGCGAAAAATCAGACAATTTTATCAACTCAGTTAATCTGTGCCTCTTAGCTAATAAAATACATAATTGCTGGAAAGAGTAGGCTGGGATCCAAGCCATTACAAATGAGACACGACAGAGAAAGGATGGGTTGGGGCAACCATTTGGGCTGTGGAATAGGATAGATAGGGCTTGAGTGCAGTCTGGAGCCCTGATTAGCAGCTATGTGACTTTTGAAGTCATTTAGTCCCTGGAAACCACAGTTTTCTCATCTTAAAATAGAAATAAAAACATCTACTTCTTCAGGGTTTTGTGAACTGAGGATGTATATAAAATATTGGTTTTAGATGTGTCTTCCAAAGTCTTAGTCCCTAAACTAACGTTCTCAGGACTTTAACCCATCTCCCCTACTTTCTCCTTTGTTAAAATATCTTCCTTGTATGTTTGAAATGACTCTTCTATCCATCCTCAAAGTCTATTTTAGACTCTCTGATTTCATGTAAAAAATGTTTTCTACTTGACTTTTCTTATTTTCTTTCCAAAGAGAAGTAATGAAGATATTGTCAGCTGCCCACATACCTAAGATTTATTTTTCAAATAAAGAATTCAATTGTTCTGTGATTTATGAGAAGCGGGAAAAAGAAATAGCACCAGTAGTTATATTATTTTAAATTCTATAATTGCATTTTTGTTCTAATTGAAAAATATGAAAATGAAATGATGAGGAGAATGAAATGATGGACAATAGCAGAAAGGATCAGGGGTATACTAGAACACAGATTTGCAGTGGAAGTATAGATAATGTTTCTTCAGGTGAGCTCTGAGCAGAGTAAGTTTATTGAGTAAAATTATGACCAAAATGTTCTTAAATTGTCATCCCTTCAATCCAATTAGTCCCTTTTTATTACATAAGTTCTTTTTTAAAAATATATTTTTATTGATTTCAGAGAGGAAGGGAGAGGGATAGAGAGATACAAACACCAATGATGAGAGAGAAACATCGAACTGTTGCCTCCTGCATGCCCCTAACTGGTGATAGAGCCCCCAACTCAGGCATGTGCCTGACCAGGAATCAAACAGTGACCTCCTGGTAGATAGGTCAATGCTCAACCACAGCCATGCTGGCTGGGTGATACATAATTTCTTTATTAACTAAGTCACCCACTCTAACCATGGAAGACATAGTTCAAAAAAGGTCATGTGGAGAAATGGCAATGATGAATTCCCTTTCTTTTCTGATGTAAAACTCCAGAAATAAGTGAAATCCCAAGTTTACACAAAAGTCAACATGCATGTCTTTCCCAGGAAGGCACATGATCCCTGTTGCAGCATAAATAGTTGGGTGAGTTGTTTACTTGATTTTTTTTTTAATAAGGGTACCCAGAAACTAGTCATTACTCTTTTTGCCTCTTATATTCAATAAATAATTTATCCTTCAATATTGCATCTATAAAAATAAAGGTAGTCAATCAGAAGCAATGGTTTTTATAAGCCTGGGGAGGAAATGTCCCAAAGATTAATCTTTGTCTCTGTCATGACATTCTCATAGAGTGGCACTGATGAGACCAGCTACAGTGCTTCTTACAGTCTATTTATTGCTTAATTTTATCTTCAGCCCCAATAAATTTTTTATTCCAAATGGTGACTATTGAATAATAGATACCTCAAGTGAAATAATTCTTATTGATTGAAAGATGATTATTTTAATATTGTGACTGCTGGCAGGTTCCTCTTAATCTCCAATTCCAGTGGGTTTTGTTTTGCTTCCATGTTTTGTTTTTTAGTCTGTATGCCTCAAATTTTCACACTGGCAATTATTTTTCATGTCAGAAGACAGGCCACTGGATTTGAAACATGGTAATGGCACATGATATGAAACTCTAGTATGGTGAACAATCACCATTGATTAGATATTATCTATAGAGTAGTCACTCTTATCTGTGAGAGGATAGTTCCAAGACCTCCGGTGATGCCTGAAACCATGGATGGTTCCAAACCCAGGGTCGTAACATCCAAAACGACCAAAGGCTCAACCGACTGGAAGTCAGTGCTGGGTTGCCATGGCGCCCCAGCACTGACTGCCTGGCTGCTGCGGGCACCGTGACCCAGCACTGACTGCCGAGGAGGCTGTGGATCAGACCCAAAGAGAGGCCCAGGGAGAGAGAAGCAGGGTCTGATCTGTAGCCTCCATGGCAGCTGTTGATCAGCCCTTGCCTCTCTCTTTCTCTCGGAGCCTGGCCAGCAGCCTAGCCTCTCTTTCTCTCAGGCTTCCACTGGGGCTGCTTCTCTGAGCAGGCCCGTTGATAGGCCCAGAGATGCTGACTGGCTTAGAAACTGACCAATCAGAACCAAATCTGGGTGAACTGTGAAGGCAGAACCTAAGGTGGGGGCTGAGGAGGGGTTTTAAGGGCAACAGCTGTTTGGTGTAAGGTGTAAGAAAGTGGTTCAATTTTTTAATGACCAGTTTGTCAGTATAGTGCATATGGCTTGCTATCAGTCCAGATATAAGGATTATGTCTTTTTGTCTGCCAAGAGCATCTCCTCCTGATGAAAAAGGCTTCCCCACCCCCCGTTTAAGCAATCATATCCTATATAATCTATCTATACTACTAAAAGGGTAATATGCTAATTAGACCAAGTCGACCGGCCATCTTCCAGATGTCCGACTTCCTTCCGGACAAAGCCATGGTGATGGGGGCCGAGGCAGAGGCCATTAGGGGCTATCAGGCTGGCAGGGGAGGGCCACTGGGGGCGAGATCAGCATGGCAGGGGAGGGCAGTTGGGGGCAAGATCAGGTCAGCAGGGTAGGGCAGTTGGGGGCAACCAGACAGACAGAGGCAGATAGGGGTGATCAGGCAGGCAGGCAGAGGCAGTTAGGGGCGATCAGGCAGGCAGGCAGGTGAGCAGTTAGGAGCCAGTGGTTCCAGATTGCGAGAGGGATGTCCGTCTGTCGGTTAAGGCCCGATCCCCATGGGTCAGACATCCCCCAACGGGTCCCAATTGGAGAGGGTGCACGGGGGGGAGTGGGTGTCCCTCAGCCCAGCCTCTCCAATCTGGGACCCCTTGAGGAGATCGGGCCTAAACGGGCGGTCAGACATCCCTCTCACAATCCAGGGCTGCTGATTGCCCCTAACCGCTTCTGCCTACCAACCTGATCACCCCCTAACCACTTCCCTGCCAACCTAATCGATGCCTAACTGCTCCCCGGCCGGCCCGATTGCCCCTAACTGCCCTTCGCTGCTGGCCTGGTCACCCCTAACTGCCCTCCCCTGCAGGCCTGGTCACCCCTAACTGCCCTCCCCTGCAGGCCTGGTCACCCCTAACTGCCCTTCCCTGCAGGCCTGGTCCCCCCCAACTGCCCTTCCCTGCAGGCCTGGTCCCCCCCCCCAACTGCCCTCCCCTGCTGGCCTGGTCCCCCCCAACTGCCCTCTCCTGCAGGCCTGGGTCCCCCTTAACTGCCCTCCCTTGCTGGCCTGGTCTCCCCCAACTGCCATTCTCTGCCGGCCTGGTCACCCGCAACTGCCCACAACTGCCCTCCTCTGCCAGCCATCTTGTGGTGGCCATCTTGTGTCCACATGGGGGCAGCCATCTTTGGCCACATGGGGGCAGCCATCTTGTGTCTTGGAGTGATGGTTAATTTGCATATTACTCTTTTATTACACATACATCCTTATGATAAAGTTTACTTTATAAATTAGGCATAGTAAGAGATTAACAAATGTAACTAATAATAAAACAGAACAATTATAACAATATATAATAAAAGTTATGTGAATGTGGTCTCTTTCTCTTTCTCTCTCAAAATATCTTATTGTAACCATCCCTTACTTCCAGCAAATGACTTGGTGTCACAGATAATATATTTGAAACTAAAATTAGGAAAATGTACCAAAACAACTGAAATAAACCTTTCATTGACAATATGGGGGAGGGTCTGTTTAGAGAGTGGTCAGGGAGCATCTGTCTGAGTAGGTAAAATTGGAGCTGAGAACTAGATATTGAGAAGGCCCAACCTTTTAAAGTATCAGGGAGAGGGAACTCCAGGCAGATGGACTACATGTGTGAAGTTGGGAAAGACCTCGACATATAGAAAATGAAAGGTCAGTGTGATAAGAACACAGTAAACAAATAGGACAGTGACCTTGGGAAAGATTGGTAAGTCGGCAAAATAAACATCAAGGAGGGATTTAAAATACATGTAGGTTAGGTGAAACTCTTGTAGATTAAAGTGTAAGAAACCCAACTTAAACTAGGCAAAGTGACCAAAGAAAATTTATTAACTCAAATCATTGAAAATTCCAAAATGGATCTGGCTTGAAAGTATAGTGTGATGTAGGGGTGTAAGCCATCTGGCAGGAATATCTCTCTTTCTCTCGTTTCTCAGACCAGCTTGGTTGTTTCTTTTCTTCTTATTTTTTGAAATATAATTTTATTGATTTCAGAGAGGAAGGGAGAGGGAGAGAGAAAAACATCAATGATGAGGAAGAATCACTGATTGGCTGCCTCCTGCACACCCCCTACTGGGGATGTAGCCCACAACCTGGGCATTTGCCCTTGACTATAATCGAACCTGGGACCCTTCAGTCTGCAGGTTGATGCTCTATCCATTGAGCCAAATCGGCTAGGGCTGTTTCCTTTCTTTTTAATCACATTCTCCATTCATATGTAGTGGGGAGATGGTCATCAGCAGCTCACATCTTACTTCTTTACATTCTCAGGGGAGAAATTAATCCTCTTTCCATCCACCAGTGAATATTCTCGCTGGTCAAGCTTTGGTCGCATGTGAATCCATAAACATATATTGAGGCCATGGAGCTGATGCGTGTATTGAAAACACATGACTCAAATGGTACTGGGTGTAAAGTTAGCGCTGCTTCAGTCAGATGAAAGAATGGGCAGATTCCTAACAGAGAGAAAAAAAAATCACTGTAGCAAATGTTCACATTATGGGAAGGAGATCAGGTTGCATTACAATGAGATGGAAAGACATAGGACAGTTTTAAGCAGGAAAATGTCATTTTTTGAAACCATGTTTTCACTGTTCACTGGATTTGATCTGGGAAAAAGATCTCTCAGGAGGCTTGGCTTCTATGCTGTGGACTACCATGAATCACATTTCCACCATTGCAACCATGTAGAAGGCAGCAGAGCCCCCTTCTTCCACAAGTATATCGTCCAGAATGCCCATGAGGTTTGGAGAGTGATTTATGATCATTCTTTGGCTACTTGGTCCATAGGAGAAAGCTTTGGGAATACAGTTGAGGATACTAGAGAGCATTTTGTTTCTTTCTTTAACAGTCCAAACCATGAGGCCTGGCCTTGGGAAATGGCCATTATAATTAAAATGTCCCCCCAAGAACATTTTAATCACCACAAATCTTTTTGGTGATAACTAAGCATCCAGGAAAGAATACGAACAAGACTCCATGACTCAGGGAAAATCCTCACACCCACTTTGCTTCTAATTAGTTAAGAATCTTGGGTAAGACAATTAACGCCTCTAACCTCATACATTCCCAACCTCACAGAGATGAGTTAAGGATAGACGAAACAAAACTTTTGTCGTGTTTAACACAGTAGTGACACCGTGTAACAAATGTTCCCCATCATTATTAGTTGTTAAATGGTATACATGTCCCTGATAATCCCTAAAGTCTCTTTTTTAGAGTTGGTAGTCATGGATTTCATGTTTTTGTTGTTGTTTTCTGTGCCTCAGCACTGGTTCGTGTAAAACATTCAGATGATAACATTTATTAACATAATGTAGGAAAATATATTACTGTATTGAAGAATGTTGAAGAATGCAGTGTATTATTATTATTGCAAAATTCTTTATGAAATTGATTATGCCTTCTGTTTCCTTTTAGAGTCCTTTCATTACCCATAAGCCCTGGTTCTAATATAATACACTGCACACACAGAAATATTAAAATTGTACTATGTGAAGTGAGATGCTGTGAATAATGTAATGGACAATGTTAGAAGACTTGGACTCTTATAGACTTTAATAGTTTCCAATATGCTCTACCACATATCAGCTGTGAGACTTTTGAGTAAATTACTTAACTATTTTGTTCATTAGTATCCTTATCTGTAATAAAAGAAAGAAGGGGAAGTGATATGGCTAATACATTATTATCTTGTAGGATTAGTATGGGGATTAGTGATGTTTTTAAAGTCCCTAAGATAGAGTTAAGATTCAATAAATGATAGCTATTAATACTAGACATGGAAGAATTTTAAGTACACTAGAGGCCTGGTGCACAAATTCAGGCACGGGTGGGGCCCAGCTGGCCCACCCCCATGGGGGCCAATTGGGGGAGCCGGGCCAGCAGGGGGGAGGAGCCTCGGGCAGTTGGCCAGCTGGCCCCGCCCCCAATTGGGATGGTGAAGCCGATCAGGGGTGGGGCTGGCCAGGGGTATGGCCGCAGGAGATTGGGGGGTAAGTGATCAGGGCCCTGATGGGGCTGCTTGGCTGCCGCAGTGTGTGTGATAGTGACCGGTCATTCCAGTCATTCTGGTCATTTTGTATTTCTAGTCACTTGGCTTTTATATATAGAGATGAGAAATTGTCCTTTTCCTCAAGAACATTTTAATCTGATAGGAAATAAGAACCTATGCCCCCCTCCCTCTGACATCACTGAGTAGACTTTTGACATCAGACCTTTGGAAAAGTGCTGACATTGGCATCATGTAGAAAATAAATACCATCATGCTTAAAGTTTTTTATTAGTACCTGTAATGATCAAGTCATAGGAGCACTATAATGATATCCTCTGCTTAGTTAATATCATCTCTGGGGAGTTCAAAGTAATTTGCATGTGGAAAATTAAATGATGCAGTTCAGGCTAAAATTGAATTCCAAATAATTGTTAGAGAATTAAATTGCAATTGAACCAGAAATTCTAATCAGATATGAAACAAAGCATGTTCCTGATGAACTGTGAGAAACAATTTATGCAAGAGGGTATCATTTTGGTCTTGCAAAAGCTTCTATATATTTTTATCCTTTCTCATTGCAACAGTGTTGGAGTGGGGCAATGTGATGAAAATCAGAAAAAGGTTTCCCAATGACTAGTTCTGTAAATCTTGGGTCAATCATTTTTCCTTTCTGGGTCCCACTTTTATACAAGACCCCCCTCCTTTATTCAATAGTAGCATTATCATTCAGATAAGATCCCCCAAATTCTACCACCTTTCTCTCACCTTAGAACAGACAGTGTGACTCTTGTACAAATAGAACTGTGATCAAAGTGAATAGACAGGGACATCAGAAAACATATTTTCATTTATTTATAACACTAGAGACTCAGTGCATGGATTCATGCACTGGTGGGGTCCCTCGGCCTGGCTTGTGCCATCTCACAATCTGGGACTCCTCGGGGGATGTCAGAGAGCCGGTTTCAGCCCGATCCCCACAGGCCAGGCCGAGGGACCCCACCAGTGCAGAAATCCATGCACCAGGCCTCTAGTATGCATATAATATCTTTGGTTAATCTCTTCTTTCCCCCTCTCCCGCCTTCCCTCTGAGATTCATCAGTCTGTTCCATATTTCCATGACTGGTTTCCCCTCCTACTTTGAACATCTGTCCCCTGGTGGTCAGTGTGTGTCATAGCTACCAGCCAGTTGGCTGGTCAGCTAGTGGGACAGTTGGCTGGTCGCTTAGACTTTTATATATATATATATATATATATATATATATATATATATATATATATATATATTGTTATTTATAACAATGGAAAGAAATGATGAATATGTGCAAGCCCTTTCTACCAAGGTTTATAATAAAATGAAAGTATCCAACTGGAGTTAGCACTGTGGAAATGATGCCCATTCAAACTCCATGGGGCGGAGTTCATTGAATGTTTGGAGAGAGATGTTTGGCCCTACCCTCCTTTACGTTTCATTCATCTGTATGTGGGAAAGCAGGGAGGGGAAGTTAGATGGCTAATACAGTATTATCTTTGTAGGATTGGTATGGTGATTAGCTATGTTTTTAAAGTCCCTAAGACAGAGTTAAGATTCAATAAATGATTGTGTCTGTGGCTGTGGCTGGCCATGTCCCAGGGCAAGGTACATTGTAGTGCCTCTCACTTTATACCCCTAATTCCAGTATGCTTGCTTTGAATATACTCTTCATCCTTAAGTGACATGATTTGGTGCTAAACAAAAACACTCCATGGCTTGTAGTTCTTATAGCTTAAAATATACACATTCCAAGAACTCCTTAAATCTGAAGACAGAATAACACAAAGGCTGTCCTTTTTATTTTTCCTTTTCTGAGGTTACCATAGATACCAAGATTGCAATTCCAACTGCTGGCAAATCCACCTAATTGGATTTAGATAAGGGTAAAAAAAAGTGCAATTGCTAACCTACAGACATGAGATTTTATTACAAAATAGTTAATTGCCCTCAATTATTAGCAAGCTTCTCTATAGTGCCACACATTGTTTGCAAATAGCTCCCCCATTTATTTTCCCTTATCACACTTATAATAACTTGCAGTGCTAAGAAATGTGTACTATGGAGGGGAAGTGGGGTTCCTGTGTTTGTGTGTGTGTGTGTGTGTGTGTGTGTGTAGAAATGAGATACAAGGAGAGTCACAAATTGGAAATTCCTTTCACTGTCTTTGGCAACACAGACACTGTTTTACTCTATTCAATTTTCTGGCCATTTGTTGGGCCTTCTATTGTAATAAATGATATGTGTAGCCTTGATCACCTCAATCTTGTCTTCCTTTTTGAAAAGTAATGAAAAGAATTTGTTGATTCCAAGGATCCCAACATGATTAGATTTTAACTATTATTTTTGTGCCCTTTCTTTTTCAAGGCATCATTTTTCTCTAAAAAGTATTTTTTGGCCTCTGCCCAGTGTGAACGAAGAAGTTAAAATGCCTTAGCTCCACTACACATTGGAGAGTTTTTGTATCAGACCTCTCATATGTCTCACCTTTAGTGAGGCAATCCCTGACTTTCATTTCAATTTACCCTTTTTAGGTTTTCACATTTTACCCAGAGAGTTAATTATACCCTTTTGTATCACAAATAATTCTGCATTTCCCTCTGGTATTTACACCTGTAGGGACTTGTAGATGGTTATCTTATCTTTAAAACCAATGGTCTCACTTCCCTGGATGAACAAGAACATATTCACCATTAGGCCAAGTCCAGAATGTAATTAATTCACATCAGGTTAACACTTTGAAAACATGTGAAATAACAAGGGAAGAATTAAGGCAATAATTTGATGACCTTAACAATTGAGTTTCTTTACATTTTGTGTTGTTTCAATTTCTTTTCATCTTGACAATCCTTTTTAAATCCCTGCTACAGGGAGATGTAAAAGAGTATTATTTTAAGTCTAGTGATTTATGACCAATTTGAATAGAAAAAGCAAGCACAAGAAATGCAGCAATATTGCATACAATCTAGGGACAAAAGATGAATATTATAATGCATATTATAACGATGTTATTTGTATTTAAGTTTTGCTTTGGCAAATTTATTTTTCTGGGAATGAACCTCAAAATTGAATCCAACTCAACCACAACCCTCATGTGATAAATGGTACCTTCTCTCAAGACTCTAACTGCTTTCCCCAGCTACCAGCTTCCCCAGCTAATCCCATCTTCCCAGTGCTTGGCTCAGTTCCCATGATGAAGTGTATCAGGAAGCTGTGGATTTTAACCTTTGTTTGGGACTACCATTGACAAAATATGTTCATTTAATTTAATGGTTCCTGAATCACATTTTTCCTCTTCACTCCCACATCTTTAGTTTACCGGTAGGTTTCTGTGCTCTTTAATTAGTCTATTATAATAAACTTCTAACTTGTCTCCTCACTTTCACATTCCACTCAGTTCTTTACATGGCTCACATAATCGTCACTCATTGTGTGTGTGTGTGTATGTGTGTGTGTGTGTGTGTGTGTGTGTGTGTGTGTGTGTACACAATAAATGAGGCTTCCAATGACTCTCTGTGGCTTCTTGAAAAAATTCCAAACCCACACAGCAGTATGACAGAATAAAACTTCTTTATTTAAATGCCTTTTATTCAAACCATTCCTTGTTCCTGAACCACATTTAACTGTTTGCAAAAATTGCATTTCATATTCAAAACCCAGATCAAAGATTTGCTTTTGAAAATCTACTTGTATTCACCTGGAGGTTGGTAACTCTGTTCTGTGGCATCTCTGTAAATGCTTTATCTACCTCCAGGACAGTAAGCAAGTTAACAAACAAGTGAGTGGATGAGTCAATGAATGAAGAGGTTTGTTGTTACAGAATCTCCACAGTGGCTGCCATCTCTAAAGTTCTGCAATTCTTGACATCATAGACTAATAAAAAGAGAATAAGCAATATGCATGGGACAAAACATACAAAGAACATTTCTAACAATAATCATTGTAATAAACATCATAACCTTCAACTCAAATGTTATCTCTTTTTTGCCTCTCAAAAACCTTTGAGATAAGCGAAGTGATGTGATTATTATATTAAACAGTTTTAATGATAAGGCAAGTATATGGGCCACCTGCATTGGAATCACCTGGAGTGCTTGATAAAATGCAGATTTATCTGCTGAATCAATTTTTGGGAGGATGGGACCATAGAATCTGCATTTGTACATTCTGTTTCCACCCACATTTGAAAACCTTTGGAATAGAATATTTTGATACATTATATTAATCAGATTTCATGCACAAGACTGAAGTCTTCTCACTCATAGCATGAGACGGTCAACCAGGGTAGACTGAGAAATAGAAGGACTTAAGGCCTTGGTCAAGAAAATCAGAGGTTTAGGTGATGGTTACTAAGGGTAACCATAGGTGATGGTCAAGAAATCAGAAAGTCAAGGGCAGAATCCAAATTTGACTGAGCAGATCTGAGATCAGCAGGCAGAGTAAGGAGTTTTAATATCACTCCAGAGTTAATATGTTGCTTATTTAACTTATTTGCTCTAATCTGTATTTGAGATCATTATTTTTCTCTTAAAGAAGATTTTTAGTGTGGAATTTTCACAAAGTTTGGACTTTCATACATTTCTTTAAGTGCTCAAAAAAAAAAAGAATGGGTATTTCTGTTAATATAGGAATACATATTAAAGCAAATCAAGGGAGGATATAACATCCCTGGGTCCACTTTGATGCATACCTAGGAAAAATGGAAAAATAGATGGACTATGCCACTTTTCTTTGCATGTGTTTTGAAGGGAACTTCCGCAATGAAAGCCATTTATTGCATCTATTGCAGAACAGAACATTAACTTCCCTTTGTTCAGGAAGAAAGCCTCTCTAATGGGTTACATTTGATCCTGTGAGAAGGCAGCACAATATCTCCATTGATGGTAGCCTGTCTGGGACAAAACTAAACCAAAAAAATAATAATAAAGCCATGAATGAAATATATGTCTGGAGCTTTTCTGAAAGAGAGAAATTTCTTTTTTTTTAATTTGAAATAATTTTCATAATTCTCTTTATTTAATTACTTCATAAAATAAATCCTTTTATTTTTTATTTTATTTTGTTTTATTTTTTAAAAATATATTTTATTGATTTTTTACAGAGAGGAAAGGAGAGGGATAGAGAGTTAGAAACATCGATTCAGCTGCCTCTTGCACACTCCCTACAGGGGATGTGCCCGCAACCAAGGTACATGCCCTTGACCGGAATCGAACCTGGGACCCTTCAGTCCGCAGGCCGATGCTCTATCCACTGAGCCAAACCAGTTAGGGCTTTATTTTATTTTTTAAATATATATTTTTATTGAATTCAGAGAGGAAAGGAGAAGGAGATAGAAACATCAATGATGAGAGAGGATCATTGATTGGCTGCCTCTTGTACTGGGGACTGAGCCCACAACCTGAACATGTGCCCTCGACTGGAATCAAACCTGGGACCCTTCATTCCTCAGGCCAATGCTCTATCCACTAAGCCAAACCAGCTAGGGCAAAAATGAATCCGTTTTAAATACTGCAGTCTTCCTATGATCTAGAGATAATTGAGGACTCAAGTCTCCTTCCAGGAAAACAACTCTAGTTCCTTCTTCCTCCCAGGGTATGGCTTGTTTGTGACTTCACCTGCCAAGTTGTTCTAGTTATGAGCAGACTGCATCCTATAGTTAATTCAATGCTCTGGGTGTGATTCGACCAAGAAAAAGAACAATGAAACTTGCACTTCCTCAATTAAGTAGCCTAGCTCTATTTTTGAGAAACTAAAACTGTGTTCTCTTCTTGGAAGCAGTTTTGGTATTACTAAAGAGAATAGGCTATTAGAAAATGGAAGAGACTAGGATTTAATCCTGGCTTCACACTCTTATTAGCTCTGTGCATTAGTCTGCTTGTTTAACATTTTTGGGCCACATTTATATTACTTAATTAATAAAACTCCTTAATGAGAAGTTCAAGATTATTTTGAAATAATTAAATGATAATTAGGTAATTAGCATAGAGTGAGTCTTCACCTTATCTAAAATTGTAAAAAATAATAATAATAATTAAAGCAGCCTGGCTCTGAACAATTATCTAAAACTGCTTTTGGATAAGAGAGTGCATTCCCATAACTTAAGGGTTGTCTTCAAAACTATTCTTTGATTCTTTGTTGAGCAAATATAGAACACAAACTATACATACATGGTTCTCTCTCATCATTGATGTTTCTATCTCTCCCTCTCCCTTCTTCTCTGCAATCAATAAAAATATATTTTTAAATAAATAAATAAACAAACTGTGGGTAAATTCATTGGAGAAAGGACTGACTCTAAGTCCAGGGCAGGAAAAGTAAATAATGAGCCTGATAAACTTACCCTAAAAATCAAGGAAGAGTTAAAAAATAAGAGGATATTTTTATTTTATTTTATTTTGTCCTCACCCAAGGGTATGTTCATTGAATTTAGATAAAGAGGGAAGGGGGAGAGAGAGAAACATCCATTGGTTGCCTCCCTTATGTGCTCTGACCAGGGATCGAACCCAAAACCTTTTTGGCGAACAGCTGACACTCCAACCAACTGAGGCACCAGGCAGGGCTGAGGGTATTTTTAAAAGGATCCATTTTAAAGAGGCTTTCCCATATTTTTTGAAATTGAGAACAGCATTATTGTCATATATACATGCATTTCCTTAGCCCTAATCACATCTTCTATTGTTTTATACCCCAACTAGAGGCCCTATGCATGAAATTCATTCATTGGTAGGGTCCCTAGGCTTGGCCAGTGATCAGGGCCGATCTGTGGGGCGACTGGTAGGGTGATCAGGGGGCCCCCGCTGGCACCCATATTGACCAGCCTGGCACCACGCACTCACCATCCCCGTCCCCTGCTGCTGCTGCTGGTCACCTCCCTCTGCGGGAGGCAACCAGTGGGGTGATCAGGGATGCTGCTGGCCCATTTACTGGCCAACCCCACCCCCCCAATTGCCCTGCCACCACCGCTGGTCGCCTCCCTCTGCAGGGTGATCGGTGGGGCGATCAGGGGCCCCCTCTGGCACCAGCCTTGGCTGGCCTGGGGCCTGTGGGCTGGGGGCAGATTCTGTGTTGAGCGTCTGCCCCCTGGTGTTCAGTGCATGTCATAGTGACTGGTAGTTCCACTGGTCGTTCCACTGTTTGGTTGATTTGCATATTAGGCTTTTATTATGTAGGATAGTTTTGAGAGTGTAGTATATCAATTAATTAAACTAATCAACTCATTAATTCAATGATGATTTTAATGACTATGTCTAACACTGTCCTAGAGACTGAGAATGCAAAGGCCGATAAAAGGAAAGTAGATCACACATTTTGATCTTAATCTGGTTATATATATACTAGAGGCCCGGTGCACAAAATTCGTGCATGGAGGGGGGAGGATTCCTCAGCCCTGCCTGCACCCTCTCCAAACTGGGACCCCTTGGGGGATGTCCAACTGCCAGTTTAGGCCCGATCCCTCTTGCAATCCGGGACCACTGGCTCCCAACTGTGCACCTGCCTGCCTGCCTGATTGCCCCTAACCCCTCTGCCTGCTGGCCTGATTGCCCCTACCTTGGCCCTCTGCTGGCCTGATCACTCCTACCTTGCCCCCTGCTGTCCTGATCAAAGTCGGACATCCCTCTCACAATCTGGGATGTCTGGCTCCTAACTGCTTGCCTGCCTGCCTGCCTGATTGCACCTAACCCCTCTGCCTCCTGGCCTGATTGCCCCTATCTTTCCCCCCTGCTGGCCTGATTGCCACTAACTTGCCCGCCCCCCTCCTGGCCTGATCGCCCCTAACTGCCTCTGCATCAGCCCCCAGCCTGGCCTCCCTCTGTGGGAGGTGACCTGGCAGATCAGGGGAAGGCACTGCCCCCATTACCCTGCTACTGCTGCCACTACTAGCTTGAGCCTCAGCCCTTCACAGCCACTGCGGCTTTGTCTGGAAGGACGTCTGGAAGATGTCCAGTCTTATTAGCATTTACCCTTTTATTAGTATAGATTTGGGGACCATTACAACCACGCAGAACTTGAAAAAAACACATGGCCCTGGCAGGGTTGGCTTAATGGAGAGACCATCGGCCTGTGAACTGAAGGGTCCCAGGTTTGATTCTGGTCAGGGGCACATGCCTGGGTTGCAGGCTCAATTCCCAGTAGGGAGCCTGGGGGAGGCAGCTGATCAGTGATTCTTATCATTGATGTTTCTATCTCTCTCTCCCTCTCCCTTTCTTTCTGAAATCAATAAAAAAATATTAAAAAAAAAAAAACACATGATCTTAACTTTGGGCTTTGTCATTTTACAATATCCTTTGTGCAGTATTTTAACTTCCCTCAGCTTTCCTTTACCCAGTCTTAAAATGCAATCTATTTTGGGGAAGATGATCAGGAAAGTGATTCCAGTGGGTAGAAGTTTTTTTTGGAGGGGATGGGGTCGTGAAAATATTTAAAAATTGAGCATGGTGATGGTTGTACCACTCTGAATTTACTTTAAAAAACCAGTTCATTGTACACTTTAGGTGACATGTACAGTATATTAATTATAGCTCAACAAAGCTGTTCTTTTATTTCTTTTTAAATAAAGACCAGTCTTATAATCAACTAGTAGCCCATTTGCAGGAAGAATCCTGCAAGCGGCCGTTGGGGCCGTGTGCGCTGCCGCTGCCGCCGCCTTTGCAGCCACCGCACCTGCACCCGCTCGCCACTGCCACCCACCCAGCTCCGCCCTGCTACGCCCCGCTCCACCCCGCTCTGCCCCGCCCGGGCTTTCCCTCTGGCAGCCACCTTGCTTTCTGCTTTTCCTCCCTCTTCCTTCTAAGTTGTCTTCAGTCTTCACTCCTCCCTCCCTCAGCGTATGCAAATTAGCCTCCATCTTTGTTGGGTAATTTGCATACTCGCCCTGATTGGCTGGTGGGCGTGGCTTTGGTTGGCGGGCGTGGCTTTGGTGTAGCGAAGGTGCAGTCAATTTGCATATTACTATTTTATTAGGTAGGATTGCAGATGTTTTTAGAGGCCCCCCAGGATTTGCTTCCTGCGTCCCAAACCACAGCCGTGACTCCCAGTTGCCTCCAGTCCTGGTGGATTTAGATGGTGTGGTTTGCAAATGAGAAGATGGCAAGAGGCTTGTGGAATTTCTGCAACCCCATTCCTGCGGTCTACTCAGGGCCATTTCCACTGTGCCAGCTCTCTGCTTCCTTTAACCTGTTGGGCAAAAGAATCCTCCATGCTCTGGCCAGAAAGTTCATTCTCTCTTAGGTGGCCCGAATGCTTTTTTTTAGGTCGTTTTATGGATTCAAAAGAATAAACAGAGATGTGGAAAGCTTTTGTCAAATTCCTTTTACACAGTTCTTCCAGTCTCATGGGAAGTAAGATGTGGCTCTGAATTCATCCCAAAGGGTGTCTTTGGGCAAAAGCACCCAGAACGACACAACTCCTGCAGGATGCCCTACACACTTCGCTGTCAGCATTCAGGGGGGCTTGAGGGTGAGTGAGGTGGCAGTGCCAGCACAGGACCCGGGAGAAGGTAGTGATTTCTACATTTCCTAGGCCTGCGTGGACTGCAGCTGCACCCACCGAGGTGGGCAGGGTGTTTTTGTTGTTTTGTTTTGGTCTGGCCTCCACCCTGTCAGCCACGGACCCGTGCCTGCACTGAGACTGTGAATGGTTCGATGGTCCTACTTTTTGGTGGATGGTGGACATACTCCCACCTCCCAGAGACTGGCATTTAGACAATGTCGGCTTCCAAGTCGCTCGCGGGGAGAGCGTGGCCCTAGGTCCAGAAGAGACTCGGGCATCATTGGCTAGAAGGCCTCCCTGGGCTAGCGGTCACCGGTGTTTGAAGGCTGGCCACGCCCCCGATCCAGGTGGGGGTCCCCTCATGGTGACTGTTCATCCCACTCCCTCAGCTCCCTATCCTGCTGTTTTGGTCATCCATCTGGTCGTTTTGGTCGTTACGGCCCCTGGCTTTTTATATATTAGGATTTAATTGAGACAAACTTGGAAGAAGACAGTTCCTATTTATTCATTTGCCTACTTACTGGTTTATTCCCTGAAGTAACATTTACTGAATTGCCCTGTTCTTCTTAAGGTGAAGCAAGTAATATGGTGTCATTACCTGCCTCACAAGACAGGATTCAGCAGTATTTTTCTCTTACTTTCACAGTGTCTCTCTCAAATGAACAGGCTTGTCCTCAAAAATTTTTCTCTTTAATATTCTACGTGTCTACTTTTATTCAATTCTTAGCCAGCTGGAGTCCGAAGTAAAGAAAAGAAAAACCTGCTAAGATACCTACTCTATCTATTCCAGGGCTGTTATCAGAAAATATGTTCTGGTACTTTGACCAGCTCATCTGTGAATGACCTTAGCAATGGAACTTCTGCTGTTCCCATTAGGAGGGCTATTTAGCATTGTAGTCTGACCTCCGTACCTCAGGCAGTTTTTTACCCAATTCACTATTTCATCAAATCTGTGTACCTGTCAGACTTACATATTACTCTTTTATATTATATTGCATCAAATTTTTTTTGAAAATTTCAACTCGATTACTTCTACTCATCTGTCTTTTCAAGTTTCAGTCTCTTCCTCAGGAAAATATACCCACTTCTTTGGAGTAAAAAACTGATCTCAATAGCCCCATGTTGACCTGATCAAATTTTGTGTCATGAATAATCTGGAGCATGAGTATTATCACTAAATTCAGATATTCAATTTGCTCCATTTCTTCAGAAAACTACCATATTTTCTGGCGTATAAGACGACTGGGCGTATAGAAGATTTTCCTGGGTTAAAAAGTCGTCTTATATGCCGGAAAATACGGTAATAAATTCTCAATGAATATCAGCCTTAAACTAAATTGGAGGAACTTGAACAAGCTTCTGCCATATTTACTGTAGAAGTCCTATTAGTGCACAGTTATTTTATACACATACACCCAACCACATCAATGTAAGGGTTTAATTTAAAGTCATCATCTCAAATACTATGTAGAAATCATGTGTGTATTTTCTTCCTTTTATAGAGAATATTGTGAAAAAATTAAATTTAATCTATATATACCCCATAAATTTTTCTCTTAGAACAATTTACAGACTCAGAATACTTACAAATGTATTAAATATTGGAGTGATGATGTCATATAGAATAGGCACAAAAAAGTGGATAAAAGCTATCTTGTGAAATAAACACATTTGATATTTTTACTTTTTGTAATATTTTAAAAAGTGACTATAGATGAGTCACTTGATTTATCCAAATTTCAATTTCCTCATTAATACTTTTTATAGTGTGTGTTTTTATATTAACTATCCAGATAATTTAGATTTAATTGACTAGTGTAAAGTATTCCAATTTTTTCCCCTATACTTCATAAAATGTAAAATGTCCTTTAAAATTAGTTTAATTCTCTAAGCTATGGCATAGGCAGGAACAATCATAAACTCAGATGAGTTTCTGTTTAGGTATTTGTATTATGGGAATAAGGTTAGGGTCTGATTAATATCACCTTCTATATGATCTTCCTCTACAATTTGAAAAGTAATAACATTTTACTCTTCTCTGCCCATGAGAAAAAATATCAATATGCTTGTATATCTGAAATGTAAGACTCTGATGATTAAGCACATATCCACAGATCCAGTTTTCTCCTGCATCTGAAAATCCAAATTCAAGTAATAACATTGTCATCAATTAGCAGGGAATCACGTTAAAAGTATTTTCCCTGATCTGCACCTATTTTCTGGACCCTCTTTGGTTTCTTTGTTTCTGCTGTAAAATTGGAGACTTAAACATCTCACCATGTCTACTGAGCTTGAAAATTCCATTCCACCTTGTGGATTGACTGATTTCTAAATTCTAGAGAATGAGAATAGGTGATCTATAATAATAAAAGCATAATGTACTAATTAGAACTGACGTCCTTCCGGACGAAGCTGAGGCTTCGAGAGAAGCCCAGGTCCCGAGTGCCAGAGGGAAGCCGGTGTCCGCAGCCAGGGGAAGGAAGGCCTACCCTTGCACAAATTTCATGCATTGGGTCTCCAGTATGACAATAAAGGGATTACCATAACTCAATCAATTAATTCCTCTGCACATATTTCCTGAGTATCTACTACATGCTCAACACAAAAATAAGGTAAGTTATGGAACAACACATACAAAAGAGTGAGATAATAACCAGAGATTCAAGATGAATACAAAATAAACAAATTAACCAGTCAACATATGAACATAACTATATTATTTGTGTGCTTTAGATTATAATTTTAGAATGGATTCAAAGAAGTGGAAGAATAATAAGACCAGGGAGAGCCAGTGGAAGCTGCATAGGAATAGTGAATCTAGATCTGACATTAAAGGTATGAGTTAATTTTACAAAGGAAGGACAATAGTAGAGACTACTGGGCAGGATACAAACAAAACAATAAAAAATCTCTATCAGAAGAGATAGTTGTCATTAGGTAATAATAATAATGAAAAGGAATATATTATTACAGACACAAAGCCAAGCTCTCGACCTGCAGCCTCTTTCTCATATTGGACAATGTTGCATGGTTTTGACTACTGGCTATAACAGTAAGAAGAGAAAAAAACTCCCCTATAACCCATATGTCTCTCCTATAGACTACTGATAATTTGTTTATTTTAGCACCACCTAGATTCTTTCAGCTCCCTGCTAAAGCTCTTAAATATTTCCATTGTCTACAAAATGATTGCCACAGTTCTTGTCTTTTCATTCAAGACCCATTAATGATCTAGCTCTGATGTGTCTTTCCCAGAATATATCTCACTTCTCCCTAGATGTGTCCTGACCTTCAGCCCAATCTGATTTTATTTATATGAGAACACTTGGTCTGATGCCTTTACTTAGAGTGCCTCTCCTATATCCCAGTCTTCAAAATTCCCCCCAAGAGTGATTTTAGTGTCATCTGCTCTGTTATTTCAACAATAGCAGATGGAAATAATGGTTCACTGTTCAATGTGCATATATTTATTTATTTATTACATTCCTCTAGTCTTTTAAACTTGTATGCTACATTGTAGCTAATTCTGTATATCTTAGCCTCCTCTCTGGTTCAGGTTGAACCTATTTATTACAAGTAGACTAGGACTAAATATTTAGTTATTTCTCAGCAAATGGATGGGAATGGAAACCAATCAAATCAAATATATAATGCATGAGCAAATGTCATGGTCTGTGGGACCCATTTATCTGCAAAAGGAAATTACAGGGATAATTTCTAATTTTAAAGAAGTATTTTCCTTAATCCCAACAGTGACTTCAAAACCCAGTTTAACATATTATCCCCTGGCTTTCTCAATATGCTGGAAAATTAAAATATCATTATCCTATTTTACAAATAAGAAAACTAAAACTCAGAAAAGTTAAATGCTTAGTCAAAAGTCCCACAATTCCAAACTTCAAAATCTTCTCATTTAAAGACTTGGGTTCATTCTAATAACTACTATGAAACATGCACATCAGGTCATGTCAAATAGAGAATACATGTTCAATGGAATGGCTCTCACCTTTATATTCTTTTCTCTTATAATCCAGTATAGAACACCCAAGGCTTTTAAAAATATTTACTAATGGATCCACCATACACCCACACACACAGGCACAGCCAGTGGGATCCTCATGAGCACTGGAGCTCCACAGTCTACATGGAGCTCCCCATGACTCTGGGTTATAGGAGAGAAATAGTGTATGCAGTAGTCATCCAGCTGTTTCTTAAACATCCATGAATTAGACTTTTTCAGTTTTACATTTACCTACAAAATGTTTGATGTCACACTAAACATAATATCTGCTTACATGGAAATGTACCTACTAGGTTTAAATCACATCAACTCAGTGGCTGGATTTGACTGAAAGAGAAGCAATCAGTGAACGAAAATGTAACACAAAGCCAGAGAATTTTCACTGAGGTGAAAATAGAAACTAGGCCCATTGTCTGTATGCTAGGCATACCACAATTGTAGCCTTTTTTGACATTATGGATATTGATGAGCCCTCTAGGGTCAGGATCTCAGCCTTGGAAAAATTGCTTATTCAAATGATCTGCAGTCCTGAGGTTGCTGATTGAGACACAGCTCAGGCTCCCTGTGAATATTCCCTGGGCTTCTCAGATTGAAACGCTGGCATAAGTGCTCAGCTTGCAGTACCCTACATCTCATTTAGATCTGTTCCCAGATGGAAACAGAACCAAAATTATGTTGAATAATCTAAACACTTGAAAAGTGGGAAGGGTTATAGCATTGGTTTCTAAATAGGTAAAGTACAAGGAAATTAGATCATGATTTAAATCACTTTGCCTATGTCTTATTTACATACTTTGTGCTTATAATCCAAAGTTGCTTGTTTATGATCCACATTTTGTATTTGGATCACAGCATCAGCACTAAGCTATTGATAGCAGTAAGCAAGAAAAAACATAATGGATTAGACATGGCTCTATGTCTTAGATATAGCGTGCAAAGATTTCTGGGAAGAAATAGTAGAAATAAGAATGTGTGAAGCTAACATGACTTTAGTAGATAAAAACCAGTTTCTAATCAAACTGGAAAAAATAAAGATGACTTAGGAGATCCCATGTTGGTATCTGAAATGGACCAAAGCAGAAGAAACCTTAAGATATAGGGTGTGAATAGGGTGCTGATGTTGAGTCAAGAGGAATCAAACATACTGAATGCATGATAAAGATGTGGTTCTATGAGCTTTGGAATGAGTTTGTGTCCAGAATATAACCATGAAAAATTAAACTGTAGGAATAAGAGATAAGCCAGGGATACTTGTTATAGTATTCTGATACATACATATAAGCACATATAGAAGCATAACTGTGGAAGGGAAACATGGCTCCAGCCAGGTATTTTCTACTCTGGACCATGGTGTTAAGCACCTTGCTCTCTGAGAAAAATGAAAGGGGAGCTGACAAGTGTGAATGTTCTCCAGAGGGAACCCCATTGTCCTACCAGGCCTGATGATTGCAGTATAGGTGAGGGCAGATTCACATCTTAAGCTGAAATTTAATTGCTTCCCATTATTGAGCATCTATGAGTTGTCAAGCACTTCACATACTTTTTCTCAGAAAAGCTGGCAAGGTAAGTATTCTTTGCACCATTATCCAGATGAGTAAATCAAGTCTCAAGGAAAACTTGTTCAAAGTCACAGAGCCAGTAGTTGAGACAGATGGGTTCAAACCATGATCTTATTGTTGGTAAAGTCTGTGCATTTTCCAGCTATGCTCAGTTGTCTCTTGGTCAGTAAGAATCATAGCTAAATGATTAGGGGTCATTATAAGAAGTAAAGGACAAGAAAAACTTTTTAACAGGAATGATGCTTACATGTAATAATTGGGTTGCCATCATAGCAAGATTAACTCCCTCCAAAAGATAATAATAATAGATAACAAAAAGCTTTGAAAAAACTGTGATGCTGATGACAAAGTGTAACACTGAGTATTAATAATATTAAAAATTTGCTCTAAACCCTTGTGCAATGGTTAGAGCATCAGCTTGCTCACTGAAGGATATGGGCTTCCATTCCTGGTCAAGCCTGGTGAAGGGCAGGTACATGGGTTGCAGGTTCCTACCTCAGCCCAGTCAGGTTAGGGAGCATGTGGGAGGCAACCAATTGATATGTCTCTCTTCTCTCTCTCTCTCTCTCTCTCTCTCTCTCTCTTTCTCTTTTCCCTCTTTCACTCTCCCCCTCTACCTCTCTCTCCACTCTTCCACTCTTTCTAAAAACCAATACCCTTGGGTGAGGATTAACAAAACAAATGAGCAAAAAAAAAATTAGTCTAAAATACCCAGAAACAGTATCTTAACAAACACTTGCAGAAATGTAGCATAAATTTCTTACCCCACTACAATGAAGTGATTGACTACTTCATTTTTTTCTAGATTCTTTAGTACTCTTAGAGAATTATGCATATTTTTAATTCTTTGAAATAAATTTCAATGAAGTGTGCATAATTTGAATAACATGCCATCTGATCTAAAAATACTATGCTTGGCAGGAGACTACCTGAGCTCTATTGCCAGCTGTACTTTCAACTCATGATTCCAGCATTCCCAGGTTTTTCTTTCATCACTATTTTGCACAAGGAAATTGTCCTAAAATCACAGTTTTAAAATGGTATTTGGGTCTTCCACTTATGTTAGAATGAGACTCTGTTCAAAAAAATCCATAATATACTAACACTAGGCTTGAAGAGAACAAACATAGTACAGTTAAAGAAAGGCAATTCTGCAAAGAGAAACAATGGTGACAACCTTGATAAAGACTGAAGATATAATGGTTTCAGAGGAGCATGTTAAGAAAACATTAGAATTTAAGTGTGAGAGAAGAGCAGAGTGGGAAAATCACAGACCTGATAGTAAGATATCAAAGTACTCTGTTTTGAACTAGTTTGACCTTGGGAAAGTCATGCATCCACTTAGATGAGCATCTTTATGAAACCTGGAGAAGAATTGCAGTAATGAACAATGTCGTATGCTCAATGGCTTTAATAGCCATAGATTAGATGTGAACTCAACTCCACAGCATGAGAGCCAGGATAAGAGGGCAATAAGTTCATCTGAAACTTCACCAAATACCAACCAGGGCAAAGGAAGAGGAGAATGGAACAAAACATTCCTGGCTCTTCAAAATTCCACAAGAAATGACAGCATAATTTTCAAACACATCTAAATGGCCCCAAATGAATCCTATGCCCTCACCCTTCATCAGGTGTGTAGGGGAAGTGGAATCATTGCATGTTGGTAAAGGAGAAAGAGCTGGGAATGAGGGAAGAATCCTGCTATTATGAGCTACCTTATAACATGTGCCTGGGTAACCTACTCCTGTGACTGTGGATGTAGGGTGAGGAAGAGGCAGTGCTCTGTATGAATCTCTTCTCATTCAAAAGGAGTGCTGGCATCAGCTACATCACTGCCAGAAAGTACAGTGGTCTCCCAGAGGACTTCTGAAAACAGGTTTGTTTTAAACATATTTTCATTGATTTCAGAGAGGAAGGGAGAGGGAGAGAGAGATAGAAACATCAATGATGAGAGAAAAATCATTGACTGGCTGCCTCCCATACTGGGGATCAAGTCTGAAAGCCAGGCATGTGCCCTGACCAGGAATCGAACTGTGACCTCCAGGTTCATAGGTTGATGCTCAACCACTGAGCACCATGGCCTGATGTTTTGAACTTAATCCCTCTTGACCTAAGAAAGGTAGCACAAATCAGTCAAAACAATTGAACAGGTTAGATTACTCAATTATCACAACAATGCCTATGCTTACTATACCAGAACACAGACCAGTCACAATAAGACCTGGATTTGTTCATATTTTCATAAGGGAGAGGAAAGGATATTTTCTTACTGGGAGCCAAGCTCTCAAGTTTCAATGCCTGTACATGTGATAGAGGCCATGAAAAAGTGCACCAAAATTCTGGAGTTTGAGGAAATTGAAATGAGGCAAGGTGGTTCCTCAAATTAATTCTTAATATTATTATTCATTATAGAGGCCCAGTGCATGAAAATTCATGCACTGGAGGGGGGGTCCCTCAGCCCGGCCTGCTCCCTCTCACAGTCCAGGAACCCTCAGGGGCAGGGGGCAACCCGGCGATCAAGGAAAGGCGACGTGCCCATCACACCTCTGCTGCTGCCACTGCCAGCAGTGCAAGCCTTGGCTGGCCCTGGGCAGCTGGGGGGCTGAGGGGACGGGGCACCACCATCTTGTGGCTGTGGGTGCCACCATCTTTGAAGGTGGGACAGTCAATTAGCATATTCCCTATCTATTGACTGTGGGTCCACATCTTTGTGACGGCATGAGGGTCAATTAGCATATTCCCTCTTTATTAGATAGGATATTAACAATCACCAGGATGATTATAATCTGGAAATTATATGCCTTTATCATCACACTAGATCTTATAAGACATTGCAAGATAAAAAAAAAGTCCTTTTCTAAGTGATGCTCTTAGAGATGCTAAACTCTATGGTCATTTGTTTAACATATGTGACAGCCCCCAAAAAATACATTTCAAACAGACAGTAAACAAAGAACCCAGACACTCACTTTGGCCAGGAGAGGATGGAAGGAAGGTAATTCTGTGATTTAACAGCAGTTATCATCAAAATATGCTATCAGGCATGGAAGGACCTGGAGAGTATGATGCAAAGTGAAATAAGTCAGTCAGAGAAAGACAAGTATCACATGATTGCACTCATATGTAGAATCTAAGTAAGAAAATAAACAAATGGACTGAGTGGATCCAGAGACATGGAAACATGGAACAGAGTGTGGAATCTCAGAGGGAATGTAGGGGAGGGTGGGTGGGAGGGTAATCATCCAAATACCTTGTATGCATACTAGTATATACATAACCGATGGACACAGACAATAGGGTGCTGAAGGCCTGGGGTGGGATGTGGCGGCAGGACAGAGTCAATGGGAGGAAAAGAGGACATATGTAATACTTTCAACAATAAAGAATTATTTAAGAAAAAAAAGGAAAAAGATATGCTGTCACTGCACCACTCCAAATTTATAACCAACCCTGGAAAAAATATACGATATGAAATTTAATTTTCAGTTTCAACTTTTGTTTCTCCCTGCTTAGAATTAGAGATGTATATTCATAGAGAAAGATCATTTTTTCAGCAATCTTTTGAGGTGAAGTTTTATTGGGAGGGAGGAAATAAAAAAAATAAGTAAAATAAAACCATTAGGTACTTGAAACTCTGTATCTGTTTCTTTCATTGTTTGGTTAAAAATAGGAACCCAAAGAGGGAAACAATCATGAACAACTTTCAATTTACCCAATATAAAGAAAGGAATATTCAAATGGCTAGTGATCATAAATAGCCTTCCAGAATCTGTTCAATGCATACATTTCAGCTTTATTTCACAAACAAATTATTCCAAAATAAAATGGCTTGCTTGATCATTTTTAACAAGCCATGCGCTTTTTTTTGTTTCATCCATATGTTTTTTATATAAAAACCTAATTAATATCTAACTTAAATTTTACATAAAGTTACTTCTGCAATATCAGATATTTTTGTTATAATTATTTTCTCCATTCCCTGTAATCCCATCTACTTTATATCACTATTACAACATACAGCACATTCTTTCTTGTTCTTTAATTCTTGTATATATGTCTATTTCTTGTGTGTGTGTGGAGGCCTTGAGGGCAAGAACAATGTTTATTGATCTTTTAATCCCATCAGTTACAATTCTGTGCCTAGCACTTTTCTTGATTTGAAATAAATTCCCATTGCTCTTTTAGTAAATCAGTTGACTCCAAAGTATCCTGCCACTACACAAATTAGGCTTTTGAAACAACCCTAGCTCTCTGTAAGACCAGATTGTTTAGATAAAGAAAACTGAGTAATTTCAAAATCTCAGAGCTTCTCAGGGATAGGATTTTTGTAATCCTCACCCAAAGATATACATATTTTTAAATTTTTTTTTGTTAATACTCACCCAAGAATATTTTTCCATTTATTTATTTTTTTAGAAAGTGTGTGGAAGGGAGGGGGAGAGACACAGAGAGAGAAACATTGATTTGAGAGAGACACATTGATTGGTTGCTCCCACATACGCCCCAACCAGGGCCAGGGGTCCTGCTTGCAACTGAGGTACCTGCACTTGACCAGGATCAAATCCAGGACCCTTCAGTCTGGAGGCCAAAGCTCTATCCACTGAGCCAAACAGGCAAGGGCTATTTTTTTTTTAATTTTAGAGAGAAGAAGATGTAGGGAGAGAGAGAGAGAGAAACATCAATCAGTTGTATCCACCAGGGATGAAACCTACAATCTATGTATGTACCCTGACCAGCGATCGAACCCTCAACCTTCTGGTGTTCAGGACGATGCTCCAAACAACTGAGCCACCTGGTCAGGACTCAGATATAGGAATGTTGATGACTCATGATGTTACCACGATAATACTGACAAATATATTACTTGAGGCCAGCGTTTTGGGCCTGACAATAGAGGTCATCTGACCCATCCCAAAATATTATGGCAACAGGAGTGTGCATACCACAAAGCTGGGCTCCACTCACCCTAGGATTCAGGGATGTTTGGAAAACATGGTGGGGTGTCTTACAAGTATTCTTTCCACATGATACCATAGAACTAGAAGGGAGACGATCCATCCAAAGGGAGAAAAAAATGGACATATAAACTTTAGCCAACTGTTGG
The DNA here is from genome assembly GCF_951640355.1 of Cnephaeus nilssonii. Lineage (NCBI taxonomy): Eukaryota > Metazoa > Chordata > Mammalia > Chiroptera > Vespertilionidae > Cnephaeus > Cnephaeus nilssonii. The sequence goes on from NC_137082.1 coordinate 79,777,445, forward strand.
GGTTCAGATAAGGGTGGTGGGGCAGGAAGGTTGTTAGTACCACAAAGAAAAATTCATTCAGCTTATTTTCCACTGTAGCACCTTTGGGCTTATACCTGAGCAATAGCACATACAAATTATGGCCAGGCTTATTTGGCAGAGCAAAAACTCAAGGACTCTGACAAGGGCAATCTTAATTTGACAAAGGAGGGGGATAATCTCTAGCCTCATATAATCTGACACAGAGTTAGGGGTGGGGAATTCTCCTCAGTTCCATCGAAGAGGGGATTGCAGGGTGACCTCCGGCTCCTGCCGACTCCACTGGTGGGCTGGCCTGTGGAGCAGCTTCAGACAGGAAGGCATTTGTGGTCTGCAATGTGAGCACTACCCGCAGAGCTGGGGCAGTGGCCAGAAGAAGTTCACTGTGACTCTGTGAAGCATCATTAGAATCCTTTAAGCTTCAGAACATCCCCACAGGGAGAGAGCTGACTGCTGAGTGGAGGAAAATGGCCAGGTTAAAAACAGCACATCTGGCCCTAGCTGGTTTAGCTCGGTGGATAGAGCGTCGGCCTGCGGACTCAAGGGTCCCAGGTTCAATTCTGGTCAGGGGCATGTACCTTGGTTGCGGGCACATACCCAGTGGGGGGTGTGCAGGAGGCAGCTGATCAATGTTTCTCTCTCATCGTTGTTTCTAGCTCTCTCTCCATCTCCCTTTCTCTCTGTAAAAAATCAAATATATATATATATAAACAGCGCATCTGTCTGCATAAGGGAACTCTCAGAAATGGAAGACTGTGTGGGGTTGGGGATGGAGAATGGAAGAGTAACCCAGAATGCTGGGACCAGAAGCATTTGAGGGAGACTACAGATTATGACTGTGAGAGTGACATCAGTTGTCACCTCTAACTGAATGGGCAAAAAAAATTAGTAATAGCTTCTTAGAGATGAGAAAACATAGGTCTAGCAAAATGAGTTTTCACATAACTAGAGAGTGAAAGCTGATTCTTCCTTTCCAGTTTTTATTTTTTCCTACATTATTTTCTGGAACTCTTACTTTCTCCCTTACCTTTACAAAGAAACAAATGCCCTTATTGCTCTGCCTGTGGCCAGGGGATCTGACTTCAGCCTCAATAATGCATCCATTTCCAAGCCTCTGACTCTACATCAAACTAAACCACCCACCAAGACAAGTTTTTTTCTGTTGATAATAGGGAGAGGCAATGATTAAGTTATTTGGGTAGTCTGTATGTGAAGTACTAGAAAACTAGAACAGCAGCTTGGTGAGGTGGTATATAATATCAGCAGGGTCTACTGGTGAAACTGTTATTTTACCAGGCAGGTCACCAAAGTCCTGGTATCTACTGAATGAGGATGCTAGGTTCATTAGATCTCTTTGATATCTGCAAATCCTAACAATTCTGTCCCTCATATTCTTTTTTTTTTTAATCTTCACCTGAGGATATTTTTCCATTGATTTTCAGAGAAAATGGAAGGGAAGGGGGTGGGGGAGAGAAACATTGATATGAAAGAAACACATCAATTTGTTGTCTCCCCAGCACACCCCAACTCAAGACAAGTTTCTAGCCTGCAACTGAGGTTCACACCCTTGACTGGGAATTGAACCTGCGACCCTTCAGTTCACACGCCAAAGCTCTAACCACTGAGCACCAGCTAGTGCTGTTCCTTATATATTGATTAAATCTTGAGATTTTGTAAGACAGCCTTGTGTGTTTGTTGCTATTCTTAGGAATTTCAGGGTTGTAGGATGTTGCAGTGGAACGTAGCCATCTTTCCCAGGAGAGGGGTGCTTTAAGCTCACAGACCTAAACCCCCTCTGTTGACTTGTAAGCCTATATGGAATACCTCATGTTATGGGTAACATTTTCATCTCTTGGAAGTTATTTCAAATCACAACAACTCTCCCCCAAAAGCAGCCTCCCGTTCCCTGGATTGGATTCCACTGTGTTTCCACTTTGCTTCTAGCATACTGATAACAGATTTAGCCTTTTCACCTTCACTGCAAAGAGGGAGTTGTCAATTTAAAGTAGATGACACAAAGGTCAGGCATTTTTCTGATGGTATTTTATGCTTAATAGTCAGGAAAAAAGGTCCTGCATACAGTTTTCTTTAATTTTCTCTCTTGGTTGAGCTCCTGTACATTTAAAAATGGGATAAAAGTGAACATTAAAGTGTCTAAATTTTGTTTTTCAGCTACTTACATCCCTTTCCCAAACTTCCAAATGGTAACAGATTAGATTTGATCCCCAGTGTGGGGTGGGCAGGAGGAAGCCAATCAATGATTCTCTCTCATCATTGATGTTTCTATTTTTCTCTCCTTCTCCCTTCTTCTCTGAAATAAAAACAAAACAACACACACACACACACACACACACACAACCTATTTCATCCCACAAAATTTGGGATGTCTATGACTATTGAGATATGGCTTCTCATATATGACCAAGTATATCAGAATGACAAAAAAATCCTATATATCTTTGCAATAACCTTTTCCTACTACTATTCCTGAACAATAGTGGTTTTCATAATGTTTACATTTGCTTCCAATCTGACACTTACAATGACTCAGACTTAAACTAAATATTAATTAAATTTACTATATGCAACCTAGCTATTAGGGAAATGTAAAAATCAATAAAACACATTATTTCTTTTTTATTGAGGTCTTACTTATAATAAAAGAATAAAAACAAATATATCCATAAATGATCATTTGGAAATGATGCTGTAAGGGAGTACTATTCAGCTGTAAAAAGGATGAGGACTATCTCTTCCTATGTGCAGGTAGGGAAAGATGTCCCATACATAGTATATGGGCATCTAATAAACAGGGACATCATCTAATAATCAGGGGCATCATCTAATAAACAGGAAACTGTGAATATATGTGCATATGCATGTGAGTCCATTGCCTAAGCTCCTTGAGTCTCAGGTTTTGCTTCTGTGTAACAGCAATAATGATAATTGCCCCAGATGATTGTTATGAGGATTAAGGAAAATAAAATTAGATACATGAAAGATCTTGGTGCTGCATCACCAATGTTCCCTAATTTATGCTAGGTGATCTATTAGGGAAACTTGAGAACTTAGAAAGAAATAAGAGAAGCTTATTACAGAGTTCATCAGCAGAAAATTTGAGTGAAAATGGGTTGGGCAAAAGCAGCAATTTATTAATCTCTTACAAACATGGTCTTACAAACATCATACATTGCTGGCACGAAAGAACAGACACCATCTCATACACCATGCTTCCTTCCAAATCACTTCTATTGAGTTACAACATCAGAACAAGTCAGTTACTGAGTTACACAGTTCTTCAAACGTGAACACCTCCCTATTAGGGTGGTGAGATTGGCTAATCAGACAAACAATTAATTTACATGTTTAATACAGTACAGGATTTGTAACAGAAGTCAAGATATTCACATTAATATTGTAATACATTATAAAACAGGACAACTTTCAGAAGATGATGGGATCATGTATGTCCCTGCCTGTTTCAATTGCTTTTCTGTTTTTCCTCTGTCTTTACTTAAAAGCAGTTGCAAATTATTTTACTCAACTTTTCACACTCAAAAACACTTTTAAGTTTTAATAACTAAAAACTATTTACAAATTATTCGTTGCAATTTTAAAAAGTATTTGTTGTTGGTTTTGTTGTTTTACTTTAAAATAAAAATAACACCCTCCTTCAACAGTCATACTTTATGTGGTACCGCCACTAACTTCTGGTGGCTGTGAAGGATCTAAGGGTTGACTCCTGACAACTTTCCAAAGCTCTAAAATATACTATATTCCATGGCCCATGTACCAAATCTACATACGTAAAAAGGCCATTGACTTCCCCAAACCACACACGAACTACAATTCATTTCATGTTGCTTTCAGGAAAATGTTGAGTGGACCAAGAGGTTGTGAGGTGACTTTGTGGAGGGATGGAGACAATGATGGGGGAATGGTCTTTTCAATCCCAAAGTCATCTTAAAGCACAAAAAAAGAGGTCAGTTTCCATTTTTGTACATGTAAAACATTTTCTTTACATTAGGCATAGTCATAAAAAGCATGTAGAAGTTGTTTTGAAAATGCATTGTCATAGAATTTACAAACACGGAGATATCAAACACATTCTCAAAAACTGCTAAAGTACTGACACAAAACCTGACTCATAATGTAAAATTTTCAGTAGACTTTATTTTCTAACTTGCATATTTAATAATTCAACCTTACCCGAGCGAGTTTCACCCATACTTCTCTAAAAATTCACGTATAGTGACATTACCTCAAGTTCATTCTTTCCAAATAGTCACAGGGCCGTGCTATACCCTTGATTTTTAATGATTTTCAGGGCCCTGGCACTGGAAAACAATGTAAGACACAATTCTGTCTATAAACTGTTCCACAGAAAACAGCTCAAGGCAAATTAGCCTAGAAAAGATAGTGAAACATACTTTATTGTGCTAATTTGACAGCCTAAATATATTTTGTGTGAACATATGTAAATTATATTAGGCTTGCTGCATACTGCTTTTTAATCATATCAGTTTGTTAGTTTAAGTAATGCTTTCTGTCTGGCAATGGTTAAAACTTCAGTCTTTTTTTGTTTGTTTGTTTTCAAATAGTAGGTTAGTCCTTTTTGCAGAACAACTCAATGAAGACTTGGTTAGCCATGTCCTCTCTGTGTTCAAGGGCACACCTCGAATGTACACTGACATACTACGCATAGTTCCTATAAGAAAACTGCATTTCTAACTGGATTTCTACCTGAAGTTCATTTCTTTACCCACTACTTAATTCAACAACTTCACAAGGTAAACAGGGCTTTCTTAGACTACACTGACACTTGTGACAGGCAGTGAATAATTCAAGGCCATGATGGTCCTTATGTGAGATTATATTTTACAACATTTGACTCACATATAACCTTAGGGGGAGAGAAAAATCATATTTCAGCCACAGTGTTCTCAACTCAGCCCTTTGATAAAATGATTACTCAGTTTGCTCACTGTCCTTTTGAAACAAACCTAAGTTACTCCTCTTAGGATAAAATCGCATCAAATAATTACAAAACAAAGAGCAATGACTATATATTTTTTTATGCAGGACACCATTTGCACAATGCACAATTAATAAAAACAAATTAGAGAATACTTCTTTAATATCTTTGGATCTAAAGAAAAATTATTTCCCCACCTGAAAAAAAGTATGAATTTTCATAAGTGAAGACACACTTTTCATTTCTAAATCTTAACAATCCCATTGACTCCCAGTGACATGCTCCAATGAGATCATGACCTCCTAGAGCCCACCATTACCTGGAACTGTACTGCTATATTCATAAAATGCTTGACTACTCTTATTTATATCCCTGGTAACCTGCAGGAGGGACTAAATAAGCTTATGAAAATTTATCCAATGTCTCTAGGAAAGGGGAAATTTATCATGATAATTTACAGTTATTTCCTGGTCTGCTAATTCAATCCATTTCTAACAACAACAACAAAAAAGGAAGCTTGCTGTCACAAGCTTGCAATTATATATCTGAAAGAAAGAAAATCATCCCTTGCCTAGTAAAAATCATTAAGTCCCAATGCATGGCCAGGATGCTAACCATCACAGAGCATGTGCCACTTGGCGATCTGTCTCCTTGGATAGTCACAGATCTCCTTCCAGTGCTCTCCACCAGTCCCTTCGGCGGCCGCTTCCAGGACCAGCCGCCCGATCACCTCATTGCGGGACCCCCGTTCGGAATCCAAAACCAGAAATTCAACACTGATCTCTTCAAGACCCTCACAAGGAATATCAAAGACAAACAGTTCGTTGAACACAGCATTGGGGGTGCATTTCTTCACATGAGTCTTCTTTTTGGAGATTCTCTTTTTGGCATGGTACAGGTTTACTTTGACGTAGGGGTCTGCAATGGGAAAGAAGAGACATTACAGGAACAGGATCAGTCTGGGGAGCTGGCCTCAACACAGCCATGCCCTCAGAGATGACTGAATGCCAACAAAACGTGATTACAGCGAAAATGAGGCAGAATAGAGCAAAGATACGCATAGATCTGACTTTGAACATAACTAAGAACGTGCAACATAAGAGAAAGCAGTTCTAAACCAAAGGATGAGGAAGAAACTGTAATGTCAGGATGAAGAGATAACATAAAGGGGAAGAAAAGAGAATGTTCTGATGACACATTCTGAATACTAATAACTCATTACAGAGAATGGGATAGAAAGAAAAAAACATGAGTGAACATCTAATCTTACTGAGTTGTATGACTTTGGATAAGTTTCTCTACTTTGTTGAGCTTGGGTTGCTTTGTCTGTTGAACAGGCATTTATAATTCACAGTGACAATGCCTTTTTAGGCTTTAATTTTTTATTTTAATCATGGACATGGATAATAGTGTGGTGATTGCTGGGGTGGAGGGTGGTGGAAGTGGAAGAGGGCATAGAGGGATAAATGGCAATGGGAAAAATAAATAAATAAATAAATAAATAAATAAATAACAAATGAAAGAGTTAGGGTTTCAACTCAGATAATTTTAACCCACAGGTCATATATTCTTTTTCATCATGCCATATAGCAAGGTTGTTTTCTTAAATTAGTCACAAAAATGAAAACGCTAATTTTTAAAGCAGATATATAAGAAATTAAAAGGAAACATAATAAAATAATAGAAGTGTACAGGTAGAAAGCTCATTTAAGATACAAAAATTAAAAACTTTTCTCCCAAATCTTTATTTTACATCCATCACTGTATTTTTGGCCATGGCCTCTCATCTCTGCATTTATCACTGCTTTCTGCTTAACCCCATTCAGACACCTACCTACACTATACATTCTTGGCTTAGATCTTAGGACTATGTAGTTTTCTTCTTGCTAATGGCATTGGTTCACATTATTATTCTATAAAATGATAAACAGAAAAACTACCATGTCTTTTTTGATTATGAATATAAAGGTAAATCAAAATCATGATTATGTTCATTAACTATTTTGCCCAATGTATTACTCACTTATACATTGAGCCTGAGTCTTTCAGAAGAATTCTTACCTGAAAGTCCAGACACATCGGATTTAGGCAAGTGTCGAGCTTTTAGAACAACCACAGTGAGAGTGTTGGTGGTGGACTGATAGCAGAGTGAGATCAGCAACTCACCCCGTCCTGAAGACTTCTAAACAAAGAGAGATGTGGTATAAGCATGTTTATTATTTTTTAGTTTTGAAATGTGTACATTTTACATCAATATAATAGCCTTGTTATTTAAGTGTAACTTTTCTACTTATTTTTATTTTAGTAAACTAAGGAATCCAAGAGTAACAAGCTTTTCTGCCATATCATCACCTCTTGAAAACAACTGTCTGCCATCTTCTGGTCTCTTCATGTACTACAGGATGTTAAAATGGTTATTGAGCTAGCCACACCCATTATTAAAAATGTTTAAAAGAATATTTAGAGCACAGCTTACACAGAGGTATGTTTTACTTTTGCTTCTTAAATGAAATCTATACTTTTTGAAGTTATTAATAGTAATGTATTATCTTATCATTTGAACCAATTTGTATAGGGCAAAATGACTCATGTCAAATTTGACTTTATTTTAAATTCTTTAACATTGATATTATTGGAATTTGAATTCAGACCAAATGAAATATATTCTGACTTTCATCACTCTCTGGGTCCAGAGGGATGATGGAGTTAACATTCTCTGCCACTAACCCCCATCCAAAGTCCTTATTTAATCTAAGGAGTGAATTAAATATTGGAGAGGCTTAACTCAATTTTTAATACTTTATATGTGGACAGTACCACAGGATCATTCTTTGCATAATACTTAAGTTTGACCTGTACTTTAAAGATGTTATTTAAGATTACCAAGAACTCAGGATACCAGTTTTAGCTGAAAGTAGCAAAATGTAAACTTGGGGCTTGATTATAACTAAGAATGATGGCTGGGCCAGAGCTCCTAAAACTTCAATATATATATTTATCCCAAAGCTGGCATGGGGTAGCTGTGTGAATACACACTTCAAGAAGAACAAGAGGCAGGCACAGATCTACTGTGCCACTAAACAGCTGGTGTCTCAAGCTACTTAACGTTTCTGGACCTTGACTTTCATTAAGTTCAACAAAGAGACAATGGCAAGGATATGGTCAAAATGAGCTTTAGGTTATTTTGTGAAATTATGCTTTAGAGACACAGGTTATTCTAAAATACCACAATTAGAATGAGTTTTGTATTCTGTATGTAATGTGAAAATAGGATTAAATTTGATTAACTAGTGTCTTATCATTTTGTGATAACCCCAGAATCAAAGTAGTACAACTCTGCAGGCAGAGTATGCTGTCATACAACATAAAGATGAACATTTACAATTCAATATGATGTGATGTCTCCTCCTTGAAAAGCAATCCTATGAAAAGTCAATACAGCTTCCAAATCCTCAGGAGAAATTGATTTAATTTTAATTTTAAATTTAAATTTCAGATTCAATTATGCTGACCTTGAAACATCTTGGTTACCTTGAGCATGAATAAGAAATATTTTCCTGCATTTTAGTTGAAGTGGCATCTTAGTCAAATTGCCTGTGATAGAAATTACTAAAAATATTTATATAAGTGATATTTAAATATCCGTAAAGGATGCCTATGTGTTTTATATCATTAAAATGCCTTAAGCATTCAGTTATGAGTTAAATTTTCCCTCATCTACTCTATTCCCCTGATCCTGATTTGATTATGACTAATAAAAATTAAACATGGTAAAGCTGATATGCACAAAATTTTATTATCTTAATAAAAATCCCTAGATACAAAAAAACCTCCATAAAAGATTGTTTATAAATACTTTAAGAACTAAAAAAATGAATTACCCTAACATTTCTCTTGATAATCTCTCTGTTCATTAATATTTTTCCATCAGACAATTCAATTCCTGCCAGAGGAATAAGGACCTCTCCAATGATATCATCTCTTGAAAACCTGTCAAAACTCAGAATTGTGAAGTGCAAGGCCAACTCTTGGATCTGGGTGTAGGGGATCCCATAGAAGGTGAAGGTCTCATCAAAAGCTGGGTCCAAGGTCTTCCTCAGAACTCTGGTTTTCACTTTATGCTTCTTCTCTGGAAGGATGGTCATTTTGATGTATGGGTCAGAGGTCATAGATTGCTCGTCCATGGCTGGCAAGCCACGTGCTTCCTTGATATTGACCACAAATGTTTTCTTCTCAAAGTTGTACTCTAAGGAGAAGAAGAGGGTTCCCAGCTTCTCTTGTTTCTCTTCTGAGCTAAGGGAAGTGCTGGACTTTAAGCTATCGGGGGAAACCCCCTCTTTTTCCCCTTCTGAAAGGAGCTTTGGGGTCACATTCTCCAAATCAGGAGGGCTGCCACCTTTGAGGTTTGTTTTGGGAAAGTTGCCATTGAGATCTCTCTTCTCCAGGTCAAGATGCAATGAATTCTTTGGCACAGCCAGTTTATTCTTTACTTCGTTTTTGTCATCAGCTCCAAACTTCTTTTTGCTACTTAGGTTTTCAGGGTAGATATCAACCCCCTTTAGCACATGCACAAACTTATACGGAGGAGTCTTGTTAGACTTGGATGATTTTCTCTGACAGCAGATCCATGCAAACAAAGAGACTGTGAAGACCAGGCCAAATGCGCTGAAGATACCCACCACTGTGGGGATTTCATCTGAAAAATCAAATGACCAATAATATACATTAAAGGGGCAGAGCTGGAGACACGAGCCTACATAAAAGCATCCTAGAGCTGGCAATTGCTGTAAGTAGCACAGATTGAATTACTTTCCAACTGTTCTGGGTATGAGTGATGTACACATTCCACATCACCCCCAGGAATAAACACATCCTTTGTGTGACACAGAAAAAACACACAGTATGATAGCAACTTCTTCGTTTCAGTAGTTTTCATAAAGGAAATGAAAAGGTGAGACAGGGCCTGGGTCAGGTGTTGGGGAATGCTAAATGATACTGACATAGCTTTGTTTTTACAGATGAGTCAACTACAGCATGATGGGTCGGTACAAATTGTATTAGGTTCTCATTGACATTTTGAGGCTTTCTAGAACCATCAATTCTTACTGACTATGGAACTTTAAATGCACATTCTTCAGATACTGGGAGAATCTGAATTCTTAGTAGTTCTTTATTTACCCAGGATCCAAACATTTAGAAACTCAGTGATTCAGGTAATTTTAAGAAGTGGTGAAACATTACCTGCCATTGTCACAGACTCACTAATAATGTCCATCCAAATTATGGGACAGTGGTAAAAGAAATGTACATATATTAGGGGAAAATAATTTAAAAGATGAACAACAGGCTATTAATATTACATAACTTATAAAACTACAAACTCCTTGTATATCAACCCCAAACTCCCCAAACACTGAATTATCTGAAGTACAAATTAATTACACCTAAATAAGGTAAAAACCAAATGGTTCTAAATGAAACATCATTCCTTAAAATATAACGAGAAGAGTGAGTATAGATAAGATAGAGTTCAATTTTATCCATAGCCGATTTTTCCTAGCATATTTTCACATGGCAAATGGTAATCAAATTGAAATTGGCATTCTTTCCTTGAATGCAGGCACATTAAATTACACTGACATTAGTAACATTGATTATGCATGAAGCTTATCATGTTCCATACGTAAGCATATTTCTCCCACAAATAATTAGTAACATTAAAAAAAGTAGTGAGAAATCAGTATTGCTACATCTGGACAAAATGCTCCAATTAGTCAATGTTTAATATAGCAAATGTGAATATAACTAATGTAATAATATGTGCATTTATTTCCATTCCAATCTATTTATTTTCTTCCCAAACACTGAGGAATAAAGTTAAAAGCCCCAGTCAGGAAAGGGTTAAGTCTTGTTTAAATAACCCCTGAAAGAATAATCTTTTGTTAGTTCCCTTCCCCATTCCCTCAAATCTTCTGCCTATCTACTTTATAATCACAAAACTAAGCTCAAAGAATATACATTAAGCACTAAAACATTAAGAAATGACAAATAAGGACAGAAGTGTCTAGGAAGATAAAAAAGCAAACAAAACAACAATAAAATATTCTGTAGTGCAATTATATCAAGAAACTAAATCACATAGAGATGAAAAATAAACCTTTCAATTCCCCAAATAGAAAAAGCAGCAAATGCTACAGTAAAAGAATGAGGCGAGAGATAATCAGCTAAACTTAGTACGTATCAGCTTTTCAGTTCTTCCTTCTATTCAAGTCTTTGTGGGAAAAAAAAATATCCACTCCTGGACTCTCTAATAAAACAAGGCCAGGGAGCAAAAGCAAAGTCATGAACTAAAGCAAGAGGAACAATAAAAGCCATAGAAAATGATTTGTTTTTTTAGTAGACTGATGCCTCAGTGTTAGAAAATTTCTGACTTTCAAATCAGAAATTGGGAATAAACATCACAACAATATAAACCCAATCACCCAAAGGTAAGGCTGTGAAAGAAACTCATTTCTGAATTAGTATCAGAAATTCTCTCTATTCAATCCTTATGTCAAATGGCAGAATATTCAGTAGAACATGGAAAGACTCACTTACTCCCTGTGTATTTTCTACTGATAAGGTCTTAAGCTTTTGATTGCAAAAATCTCAGTCATTTCCCTCAGTTTAATAACGATTACCATGTATTTTTAGATATCATTCCCTATTCACAAACTTTTATAAAATTTCTTGTGCTTTTGAATACTTGTAAAGTAAGTAAAACTCTGATCTCTTGTCTTTGGAATGTAATGGGACCTAAAGATAGGTTTTATTATTTTTTTTAATTTAAAGAACCACATCTCATTTTATTTATTAAAAGAAAAGAGAGCAATGGTGCCAAAATTTGGCATAGGAAAAGGAAAATTGAACTGAAAAAAAAAGGAGTACTAATTCTAGTTCCCAGTAGCTTTTAGCTAACTGACCTGCAACACTCCCCTCATCCCTCTGAGCTGCCATTAGCTCACCTGTGAAAGGAACTGGGCTCAGCTACTTTGTGCCAAATATCCTTTTACTTCTATCTAGCATCATAGGATTCTGTCTCTTTCACTAGCAACATATTTCAAGAATACAAGAAAAACATATCAAGGAAAACATCCTCATGGTGCACCCTGTAATAAATACACATCCCCAAACCCCCAATATATAAAGTTGTGTTACGTATGCCAAGATCAAACCCTTATGTAATCACCGGACATTTGGCTTCCCCTAAATTTACCTATAAATAAAAATCACTTATAGAATTCATGAAACCAACAAGCAAACAGACTCCCTTTCCTTCCCCCCTAGCGCGTGCTGCAATTTCCAGAGCTCCTTGAACGTTTCAGGAACTTCCTGGATGTAAAAGAGCCCCAGCAGAAGGCAATTTTAAGGAGCAAGATGCTAAGGAAAGGAGAAACAACCGAGATAAGCCAGGATTACCAGTTTATTGTTCTCCTTTTCCTTTCAGATGTGCTACCAAGTAAATATATATGCAACATCCCGCTGGGGTTGGGGGGGGGGGACAAAAACACAGCCCACCCAGAGTATTCAAAGAACAACCGCAGTTCTAAGTTGACTAACTTGCTTACCAAATTCTTCCCTGCTGGTAGCGATCGGAGCCATTTTTTGCTGCGTGCTCTGTCCGAGGTGCTGAACGGGAAACTCTCTAGCTCGGTTCGCTTGCCTGAATCGAGGAGCAGGCTTTCCCGAGTGCTGAAAACAACAGAGCGGCGCCGGGGGACCTGTGCCCGGAACGGGGAGGAGGCAGAGAGGGAGGTCCACTCGCCCTCGCTCAGTGATTTGCCGCCCCTGTTCCTGTTTAGGTTCTTCTGAGAAGCTGGTCTCTGAGACTCCAGACGTGGCTGAAACCCGAATTGACGCAATCCTGACGCTACAGGGTTGAAATCAGCACCTGCCCCCCTCGCCTCCTCCCTCCAAGCCTCTCCTCTCTCATTTTTTTTTCTTCCTTCTTCCCTTCTCTCCTGAGGATTCAACACACACACTCATCGATTATTTTAACTGTTGGACGACTGGACATTAGCTTTGCTGTTCTGTGGGGGTGACTCAGAGGCACATGGAGATGAGCCCTGAAACTCATCCCTGTCAGCTCCTAATATAAAACCTTTGGATCATCGAGACCCCTAAAAATGTGACTGAGTTTTTTAAAATAATGTGATTCACAGAGGCATTTTAAGGGAAGAGTAAGAGAAATTTCTGCATCAAATAACCCGTGGCAAAATGTGAGAATATATTTTCTTGTTTTCTAAATTTTTCTTTGGTATTCCTATGTTAGAAAACAACTCATTGCACATTGATCTATTTGAAATAAGGTAACAGTTTGTCCATTATAATCACTCATTTTCTAATAAATTATTAGTCTAAACATTTTGCTGATGCTGTTGCTCTAGCTGTCTGTCAGCTCTCTTCCCTGTAACATCTGACATTTGACCAGTTAGAGTACGTAGGAGCAGATGGGTATATGGGTATAACCCCTTCTGTATTGAGACTCACTCTCAGTTATGACTTTTGCATATAACAAGACTGCTTCTGGAATAACATTTCTGGTAAAAAAAAAAAAAAGACACCTTGGCTTCCAATAGGGTTGTGCAAAAACAGTTACAAGATCAGACAAAAATCTAAGATGACATTGATAACTATGGGTTATTTTGAAAGAAAAACCTTATTATTATTTTTTTTTTCTGAACTGATGATCTTCCTGGGGTTGAGGAACTGGGGAAAATATGGTGTCATATTCTGATTAATTTTAATCTGGAGATTGCGTGTGTGTTTTTTAAAACAAATGTTTAGCTATTTTTCAAAGGAGAGAATTAAGGCTGTTACACCATCTACCAATTATTGCTCCGCAAAGAATTCTTTTGCTGTGGAGCTCAGTGAGCAAATGAGATTCAGCTTGTGCTGGGATGGGGGAGGAGGGCACTGGGTGAGTCTCAGAAAGCTACTGCACAAGTGAGAGAGAGGTTCCTGCACATTGGTGAGCTGCCACTCTGAGCGTCAGGACTGTATCTGGGGAGAAACTGGCTGCAGCCTTTTGCATCATGGAAAATTTTACAAACCAGGGTTTTCTTTCCCTTCTATGGCTCCCACATACTTGGCATTTTAACATTTTTCTACCAGATTTTTTTTAAACCTTGTATCTTCACTCTATGAAAACACACAGACTAATTTACTGTATTTAATTTTCCATTGGCAGAATCGGTGATTTGTGGCCTTATCTTTCACTTCATTCAGATTGCTTGTTCCTCAGTTAAGCCTGCACCTGGTGGGATGGTCCTAGGAATAAACACCCATGAGATGAAAGAGAGGGACATTTGTTTGTGGTGCATATCACAGGTAGACAAAATACACAGTGTGAGGTTTACTAATACGTGTGTTTTCTAGCCAAGTTATTGCTAACATATGGTTAAACTCATTTGTTGTAAACATAAATACCTCATGTGTATGTTCCATATAAATTAGTATCTCATTATTTTACCTTCAAGTGGTAAAATGCTGCCATGTAAAACCTGTCTAGATTGCTTAAACTCTGTTTTCACAAAACCCTGCCCCACCCTGGGCTATCTCATTTCTTAGGACACCTGGTGATAAGATTACCTCTTGCCCAGAGCTAATGCTATTGTGGATGTGCTAACTGTTTCCTTGCTTGCTTTAAAAGCGAACTGAAAATAAATGTTATTAATTAAAATGCCAGAGGTTTTCCCCATTTTCATTTGGCGAATAGCATATTATTCAGTATCCATTCTCTTTAGAAGAGCTTCTAGCAGCACCAGCTGAGGAGTGGGAAGCTGATCCAACACAGTAAAAAATCCTGTAAGTTTCTTATGATTGAGATTCACACCCGACCACATTGTTACATTGTTCTTTTAGGATCCAGCAAACACGTAATCAATTTGCTGACGTGAGCAATACCACTCTGGCAGCAGAGACTTGGGAGGAGGGGTTGTTGCTAGGTAACCACCTTTTTGCCACCCAAAACACACTGCCTCCAACAAGTTCCTGTCCTGAGAAACAGTCTGTTCTGTACAAGTCACAGTGTTTACTTCAAAATTATTCTTTGACTGCTGAAATAGTTCAGCACTTACCCTACTTTATTTTTTATTCTGATTGCAAATGTTTATATATATTGAGAAACAATGAACAGAACACTTGAATTCAATTTGACTTTAAGGAGAATTCAGTTAAATTGATGACTCATGATATGATTGTTTTTCTCCACTTTACTTATTTTTTTTAATTTAATATATAGTTTGATTTGCAGTTTATATATTTTATTAGTTATATATATTTAATTTGTATTGTCTTTATTCCCTTAAAAATATTGGTGGGTGTATTTAGAACTTTCTGTTAGGCAAAAGAAAATTTTGAAAGGTTTTGAAAATGTTGTAATGAGCTTCAGTATTCTTTATCAATGCCTAGCTTAGTAATACAAAGGTATTTTACTGGTATGTGGGTGGAGTAGAATAAAGTATCTGATAATGGATAATGGATAATTGTTTTAATGTTCCATATCATTCTATTAAGAATGCTGGCTCTAGTGTTAATGGAGTTGATTTGTATTACAAGCACACCCAAGTCAAAACCCTGCAAGACAAATGCTTTCACAATTGGTACCACAGAAATCCCTTCCATATGCACCATTCCACATTTGATTTTCTTCAACATACTCAGCATTTACTATGTGCCAATATAAATTAGGCTTTAATGGCTCATGAGTAAAAAAAAATAATTAAGCCAAATCTAAAAAAGCTTATGGTCTTCCTTCCTTACCTTTTTTCTTTCTTTTAACACATACTTACTAAATATGTACTATCTCCTAGATTTTTGGTAAATAGGAGATATCAACTGGCCAAGATGACAAAAATGAGCCTTCCTCTCATGGAGCTTAAAGACTACAGAGGAAATATGCAGCCCTTTCCTCAAAAGTAGCGGGGTGGGGGGGGGGGGGGCTTAATCTATGCTAATAATAGCCTAGGTAGTCTTCATGCCCTCACACATCATGCCCAAATGTTGTCACAAGATGGCCGGGCACACAGCGGATGCAGGACCCGATGGAGGAGGTGGGTCACAGCAGGGGAAGGCAGTTGTTGGTGATCAGGGCGGCAGGGGAGGGCAGTTGGAGGCGATCAGGCCTGCAGGGAAGGGCAATTGTGGGGTTGATCAGGCTGGCAGGGAAGCAGTTAGGCGTCAATCAGGCTGGCAGGGGAGCAGTTAGGGGGCGATCAGGCTGGCAGGCAGAAGTGGTTAGGGGCAATCAGACAGGCAGGCAGGCGAGCAGTTAGGAGCCAGTGGTCCTGGGTTGTGAGAGGGATATCCGACTGCCGGTTTAGGCCCATTCCTGGGCTTAAAACAGCAGGCGGACATCCACCGAGGGGTCCCAGATTGGAGAGAGTGCAGGCCGGGCTGAGGGACACACCCCCTTCTGTGCACGAATTTTGTGCACTGGGCCTCTAGTAGGTCATAATTACTTTCATATTTCTTTTACCTGGTAATTTCTACCAAGCACTAACCCACAGCTATCACCCTCTGTCCTTACAGCCCTTTTCTTCACAACTGTAGATTTGTTGTAGATGGCAGAAAGGCTGACCTCCATACCAGCCACATTGAATAATGACCCCCTGCCCTGACACTGACCAATCAGTGGAGACCAATTCTTCAGTGGAGACCTAAACCCTGAAAGGACACACCTGGAAAGCTGCTGAATATTCTATTGAGAACACCCCTTTCGATATCCTCTAAATCTTCACTTTTAAAACCCTTAGCACAGATGACCCAGTGTGCTCTCCCTACCTAGGATCTGAAGCACACCTGTGCCTTTCCCTTCACGTTCCCCCAGCTCCTCCCCCCAGGTGCCTTACCTTTACCTTCCTCACTCCCAAACTCCAAGGATCCTTCCTTTGCCTCTATAACTTGTTCTCTCAGACCATTTCTTCTATTAATTACTTCTTCTATCTCTGTGACTTTCTAAATAAATGTTCTTTTATAATTTGAGTTTTAGCTCTAAAATCTTTCCTAGCAAGAACTCATGTATTGAGGTTGCTGAACCCAAGTCCCATCTAGCCCCCTGGGGTCTAACACCTGGTGCCCTTCCCACTGTCACTAATATAACCAAGTTAGGATAAATATTAAGGCAGATGCATGTAAGGGAAGAAAAATGACTGGAAAATTTGATATGCAGTCATGGCTCCAGACTTTCTGATTAGTTCTACTGAAGTTCTAGAAAATTGTGAACTGTCATCAAAACATCTAAGAGTAAACAGATGCTAATATTCAAAATATAGCATAGTCCAAGAAAGGAAGGAAGGAAGGGAAGGGAAGGGAAAGGAAGGGAAGAGAAAGGAAGGGAAGAGAAAGGAAGGGAAGAGGAAAGGAAATACTAATACAGCTAACTTTTCTCTATGTTCAGTGGATATACTTTTTCTCTATGTCTGGACATTTTGAAGTCCCTCAAAAACTGGAAAAAAAACAAACAACTCAGGTGAATCTTAAAAACAAGGGTTCATTCAGGAAGGCAAAGATGGAAGCAATTTTTCTTTGCTGCTTTTATACACCTTTCAGTAACTCTGGAGTCAAAACTAAAACCTAAGAACATATAGCAGATAATAAATTCCCAGACACAAATTAAGCACCTTTACCCAAGAATAGGTTAAAAAAAAATCTTGTCTGGCCAGCGTGGCTCAGTGGTTGAGTGTCGACTTATGAACCAGGAAGTCATGGTTCGATTCCAGGTCAGGGCACATGCCCAGGTTGTGATCTTGATCCCCAGTGTGGGGCGTGCAGGAGGCAGCTGATCAATGATTATCTGTCATCATTGATATATCTCTCTCTCTCTCTCCCTCACCCTACCTCTCTGAAATCAATAAAAATATATTTTTTAAATATCTCATGCTGCTTAAAATGTATAATGTCTTCTGTACTTGGCCCTGACTAAATGTCACCAGGTTTGAAGCATACTGTACAATTACTAAAGTACCTGTTGGAGTGACTCCCTTTACTGTAGAGATGCCAAGGAATTGAGTCTTTTCAGGATAAAATTCTTAACTGATTAAAGGGCATACTGTGGGAAGCATTGCCCAAATCCTTTGAGCCACATTTCCTTGTGACTTCTAGGGATGTTTTAGGATCAATATCCAAAGTGTTCCCTTATTATGGGCTCTTTATCAGCCGGACTTGGCACTAATATCAAGGTACAGATAAGGGAGCCCTCATGTAGAGACTCAAAAGTCAATAACATTCTCATCCACTCAAAAATACACTCAGATCTGGGAAAGGCAATTGATGAGAATTCTCTCTTTTCAGAGCCCATCTGTACGTGTGTATCTGCATCACAACATGCCAGCTACATGCAGCCTTGCATTTTGGCTACTTCTACATTTCCAGTGGACTTTGTGAGCTTATAAACAATGTTTCCTCATCTGCCTGGACAGCTGCTTACAAGTATAATGTGATTCTTTCTATCTGTGTGTGGACCATGAACTGCATTTTCTCTTTTTAGGTCTCTGTAGATTTAGCTACAATGGTTCAATCTTTATATCATCTTAGTATCACCTCTTGTGTTGGGATGTTTGCTTTAGTTTACATAGTGTCAACAGTTATTGGGGTTTCTCTCTGAAGCACAGTGTTAAAAAATAAATATATTCTCTCTTCTTATTTTTCCATATCACTTACTTAATATACATAGTACTTGCATACCACATATGACCTCTATAACATGTAGAAACTACTTTGTTTCTTGTCTATTCCTGCTGTTTAAAAAAATTAATATATTTGTATGGAGTTCAGAGAGGAAGAGAGGGAGAGAGAGATAGAAACATTAATGGTGAAAGAGAATCATTGATTGACTGTCTCCTGCACACCCCACATTGGAGATTAAGCCCCCAACCAGGGCATGTGCCCTGACTGGGAATTGAACCAAGACCTCTTGGTTCATAGGTTGATGCTCAACCACTGAGCCAAGCCAGCTGGGCTTAATTTATTATTTTGTAATTCAATGTGTATTTTTATAACTCATAACATAGATTATAGATCAATATATCAAAAATCTAATAACAAACCTATTAACAATCTTAAACCAATTGTATTGGTTACTTCAAAACCCTGAGCAAATAGTCTAAAACAGTGGTCGGCAAACTCATTAGTCAACAGAGCCAAATATCAACAGTACAACGATTGAAATTTCTTTTGAGAGCCAAATTTTTTAAACTTAAACTTCTTCTAATGCCACTTCTTCAAAATAGACTCGCCCAGGCCGTGGTATTTTGTGGAAGAGCCACACTCAAGGGGCCAAAGATCCACAGTTTGCCGACCACAGGTCTAAAATGATCCCTCATTTACACTGAGTGGCCAGATTATTATGATCTCTGAATGCATAATAATCTGGCCACTCAGTGTGTGTGTATATGTAGGTGTATGAATTCATGCATGGGTGAGGTCTGGCCAGCCTGGCCTGGGGGAGGGGACATGGGTGGTTGGCCAGCCTGCCTGCTGGTTGAACTCCTGGTCGAGGGGGCAATTTGCATATTAGCCTTTTATTATATAGGATATACACTGAGTGGCCATATTATTATGCGTTCAGAGATCATAATAATCTGGCCACTCAGTGTATGTTGAACCCTAATATAATTATCTGAGATGAGTTTACCTACCTAAAACAGTAATTTTCAATTGCTGTACCCCAAGAGTTTTTAAAACATGACTATTTAGTCAGGAACCCTGAACTATTTTTCCCTTAGATTGTCAAATAAAAAGATGACAACAGCCAAAATTACAATGGTTGTCTGGTGAAAATGTCCTAATTTAAGCCATAAATAAATAGGTCATATAAAAGAGTTGCATCTTATTGTCCGTGTTGCATATTAAGGTTATATCTGATTTGTTAATTCTTGGTACCAGAAATCCTTATACACAAGTACAAGCACCTGGTTTTTTAGAAAGTCATTTTGGAGCAAAAAGGGTAGGTTATTATTATTATTGCTAGTGGCCCAGTGCACAGATTCGTGCACATTGAAAGGAAATTAATTAGAAGAAATATTTGTGCAGTAATTATGTTACTGCAAAAAATTACATGTCAAAATAGTATATATAATATAGTATTATAAAATTAAAACTTGCTTGCAATTGGCACCAGCAACAACTTTATATGTATTGCGCATGCGCGAGTCAATGTTTATTTTTAAATTGCCAGTGCCCATCATATGTACCTGCTGGTCAGTTGGTCGTGCAGTCAGATGGACATACAGTCGGTCACTTAGCCTTTTATATATATAACTAGAGGTCTGGAGCACAAAATTCATGCACCGGGGGGGGGGGGGGGGGGTTGTCCCTCAGCCCAGCCTGCACGCTCTCCAATCTGGGACCCCTTGGGGGATGTCCAACTGCCTCTCGCAATCTGGGACTGCTGGCTCCTAACCGCTCACATGCCTGCCTGCCTGCCTGATTGCCCCTAACTCCTCTGCCTGCCTGCCTGATCGCCCCATAACCACCTCTGCCTGCCTGCCTGATTGCCCCTAACTACTCCCCTGCTGGCCTGATCACCCTAACCGCCTCTGCCTCACCCCACACCTGGGACCCAGAATTCCTTCCTTCGGCTGGCCGCAGGCACCCAGGACCTGGGCCGGCTTCGCCTGGGCTGGCTGCAGCCTCAGGGGACTGTGGGTTGGCAGCTTCACCCGGGCCTCAGCCGCAGGTGCCTTGGACTGCGGGGCAGGAAGCTTGTCCCTCTCCTGGGCCACAGCCGCAGGCGCTGGCACCCGGGACCATGGGGTGGGCGGCTTGACCCTCTCCCAGGCCACAGGTGCAGAAGCAGCTGCTGGTGCCTGGGACCACAGGGACCGTGGGGTGTGCAGATTGTCCCTCTCCCAGGCCAGGGCACTGGCATAGGCCCAGCCACTGGCACCCGTGACCATGGGGCAGGCGGCTTGTCCCTCTCCTGGGCTGCAGCCCCAGCCGCTGGCACCCGGGACTGTGGGGCAGGCCGCTTGTCCCTTACCTGGGCCACAGGTGCAGCTGCTGGCACCCAAGACTGCGGGGACTGTGGGACATGCAGATTGTCCCTCTCTTGGGGTGGGGTGAGGTGCAGGCGCAGCCGCTGGCACCCTGGACCGCGAGGCGGGTGGTTTATCTGTCTCCTAGGCCGCAGTCCCAGCCACTGGCACCCAGGACCATGGAGTAGGCAGCAGCTCTCCCAGGCCACAGCATGACTGGTCCCCTTTCCTCTCTCCCCAGTGTTGAGTGTCTAAGCAGTTACAGTGTGATGGGGTGATGGCATGATGACATGAGGGTGTGACGACCATTTGTATATTAACTCTTTATTATATAGAACTAGAGGCCCAGTGCATGACATTCATGCACTGAGTGGGGGGGGGGGTCCCTCAGCCTGTCCTGTGCCCTCTCACAGTCCAGAATCCCTCAGCGGATGTCTGACTTCCAGTGGTGGCAGTCAGACATCCCCCGAGGGGTCCTTCGCACTGCACAGAGGCGGGAGAGGCTCCGCCACCGCTTCTGCACTCACCAGCCCTGAGCCCAGCTTCTGGCTGAGTGGCACTCCCCGTGTGGAAGCGCATTGACTATCAGGGGACAGCTCCTGTGTTGAGCATCTGCCCCCTGGTGGTCAGTGCATGTCATAGTGACTGGTCTTTCCGCCATTCGGTCTATTTGCACATTAGGGTTTTATTATATAGGATTATTTATAAATCAATCAAAATTATACCTATTTTTTCGTTAGATTGGCAGAAAATATTTTTTTTTTGGTGTGCTCAGAATTTTAGTAATTATTTTATGTGTGCCATAAGATGAAAAAGGTTGAAAACTCTGACCTAAAATGACATCATTTCCTGTACATTAGTGAAAGTTTGCAAACCACAAAACCCAAGCAATGTCATTATAACTGTTTGGTAGGAAGAGTCTGAAGAGGCCACTGAGGTTAGCAAGCACAAGGTTTCATCTCTAAATGAAATTGAATGGAGATAAAATACAACACTCAGAGCTGGTTACAACATGAAATTAATAACATTCCATTAATTGACAAGCCTTTCTATTTAACACATTTAATATTTTCATGAGAATATTAATAAATCTATTTTATAGATGAGGATATTTAGACATAGCTTGAAGAGTAGTTTTCTTTTCTTTTTTTTTTTTTTGTTGCATACCTACCTTTATCAACATACCCCGAGAGACTCTGTCTCAGAGATGTTGATGGAATTGATAAGCCCCCAAGGCCACACTGATAAAACTGAGCAAATTGGGCAGTGTTTGCACTGAATACATTTTTGTTAATCCTTTGACCTTGTTGAAACCAAGGGCCTTGTTCTCTGCTGTTGAACTCTTCTCTAATCTGGCATAAGCACTATGGTTTCAAACCCAAATGATAGAGAAGAACAGAAATGAATCAATTGTGACATTGAATATTTACTGCCAAGTGTTTGGAAACCCTTGAAGACAAAAGGATTATCTAGATACTGATATCATAAATTCCCAAAGCTTTCTCTTTTAAAAAAGTTATTGAATTTATTGGGGTGACTTAGTTAATAAAATTATAT
Organism: Cnephaeus nilssonii; assembly: GCF_951640355.1. NCBI lineage: Eukaryota > Metazoa > Chordata > Mammalia > Chiroptera > Vespertilionidae > Cnephaeus > Cnephaeus nilssonii. The sequence continues at coordinate 79,800,011 of NC_137082.1, forward strand.
AGGTTACAGGTGTACAATTCTATAATACATCACCTGTATATTGTATTGTGTGTTCATAACCCAAAGTCAAGTCACCTTCTGTCACCATTCTATAACCAGGGCACAGTATTTTTCAAAGTTAACCATTTATCAACAAGAGCATTGCTTCATTTATCTATTTTTATAAAGAACAGCGCTTACAGGGTAAAATAAGATTGTTGTTAGAGTAACAAATTTGACAGTAAAATAGTAGTCAAGTTTTCAGGCAAATTTAAATTGGCTAGTTGAAACAAGCGAATATTCTAGAAAAATTAATTGTACTGGACAAAAAGGTGTTCCTAAAGTGTTAACTAAAATTTTTATTGGTACTTCATCTCATGATAAAATTGTGCACCATGTAATGAACCTAAAACAGTAATACTATAGAGCAAAAAATTAAAATGTAAAAGCCATCAAGACTGCATTATAAAATTTTCAAAAGCCTCCTAACATTTAAATAAAAAAAGGAGGGTATAGTAGAAGAATATCATGTAAGGAAAAATAACCTGTAAGTAAATTACATCTGGAAAATTAATACTTTAGAAAATTAATTGTAAGGCTAAAAGCAAGACACCCATGAAAAACACACAAGGTGTCAAAACAAGCCAGAGGAAAATCATTTGGGCAAAAAATGAAATAGGATCCCAAGTCAAATTTATAGAAAATATTCCTTTATTAACTTTTGGTCGAGAATATGTTTATATATTTTCAGAAAACAACTCCGAGACCATGTGGATTCCAGCAACAGAGAGGAATCGACAGGACTACTCCAGCCATGAAGACAGAAGAGAAGCAGTCCAGAGATGGAAGACGCTGACTTGGTCTTCCCATACTAGCAGTTAGCAGCTGTGCATCACTGCAGGTTGCCCAGGACCAAACCAGAGAGAGTCGGACCTGCATTACCACCATTTCTCCACCATCCAGAACTGTAATGTCAGTGCTGACATGTACACATAAGGAACTGTTGGACATTGTAATTGGGTCTCAAAAGAACTGTTGGCCCAGAAAGAAACTCACTACAGACTGATTCATTTCCTGTCACCATAACCATTATTGCTTGTCTCATTTTCGGTTCTTATAAGTGTATTTCTAATAGCACATGATCTCACTCATCTAGTGGAAATAATGAACAACATAGACTGATGAACAAGAACAGACCCAGAAACAAGGAAGCACGGATCAGACTGTCGGGCCTCAGAGGGAGGGTAGGGGAGGGTGGGGGTAAAGGGGAGAGATCAACCAAAGGACTTGTGTGCAAGCATATGCGCCTAAACCAGCGGTTGGGGACAACAGGGGGGTGGGGGCATGTGTGGGGAGGGGTGTGGGATGGGAATGGGGGCATGAGGACAAATATGTGATACCTTAATCAATAAAGAAATTTAAAAAAAAAACAGCACCCTTCTTCTCATATTAGTATTTTCATTGTTTATTGTCTCCTCAAGCTCAGTTGAATACATGAGTCATAACTGATAGTTCCTTAGACATGCTGCATCATCTGATGGCTTTGATTGAGGCAGAGGTTGCACTGTAAAGTATCTGCATCAGTCAAAGGGTCTGCAGACGAAATGCCTGGAAATGAGTGAATCATCAAGCATAACTTCTGGCTTCTATGAGCAATCTCAGCTCTCATTTGCACTAATGCAGCTTCCTCTCAAATAGCAGTGCATTTTTAATATGAAAATAGAATCATCTCATTTTAGAGCTGTAAGACTTCAGAGATCTTTGTACCTTCTATTTGAAATCTTGGAGGGGACACAAATAATCTAGTTAAGAGTTTTAATACAAGATCACATATAGTATTCAGTTTGAACCAGTATGTTTTTTTATTTTTTAAAATATATTTTATTGATTTTTTACAGAGAGGAAGGGAGAGGGATAGAGAGCTAGAAACATCGATGAGAGAGAATCATCGACCAGCTGCCTCCTGCACACCCCCTACCAGGGATGTGCCCGCAGCCAATGTACATGCCCTTGACCGGAATTGAACCTGGGACCTTTCAGTCCGCAGACCAACGCTCTATCCATTGAGCCAAACCGGTTTCGGCTGAACCAGTATGTTTTTAAGCATCCAATGCTATATCCTTCTCAAAATAACTTTTAAAGTTTCTATATCTGGTGAATGCAATACTATTCTGCTATCTCTTTCACTGATAAACGTTCACAGAAGTGGAAACAATTATAAGTTATGTTATGTTTACAGTTCTAAGAATATGTCAAGAAAACACAAATTATTGCTTTTTACTTTCAAAATATTTGAGTCTCTTTAGGCAGGTTATGTATGCCATAAAATTAAATATATTTTCTAATGAATGTTTAATATTATGAAAGGAAAAATAAAATCTATTTCTTACGTGATGAAAGACAACCAAGAGAATCCAAACCTTTGCATGATGTTCCATTCAAAACTGTCTCCATTATCATCTCAAATTAAAATGCTCCTTCTAGTTACATGTGTTCTCATTGTTTCTCTGTGTGCATTGATATTTATGGGATCAATATGTAATTTAGTATCAGTATGTTTAATCATAATCAGCCAGAGTGCTGTGTTTAGCTGAACCTATAAAATGTCCTATAATGATTCCAAAATGTTTAATTTAAGAATCACTGCCTCTGTGCATATGAATCAGAGACCTGCGTTTAATTATTGATAGCAATTAGTACACAGAAGCAGACAAACACCATCTGGTGGTAGAAATGGTTCTGTGGCTGATTCCCTTTCATTCACTCTTGCTTCTAAAATAATGCATCATTGATGGTGTTCCCCAGATAAGAAAATTGGTTTTCTTTCTATATCCCAACTACTGGAATTTCTGCCCCTTTGAACCCCACAGTATTAATAGGCATTGTTCTCTGGCTAAAATAAAACAATCGGAACTATGGGGTGGTCAACTGCATTTGGTCACCATAAGCAGATCTCAACAAAATTTTTCAGTAAGAATTCCTCACCCTGTATGTACGCATCTCATGAATAATAATAAGAATGATGTTAAAGAAGTTGAACCTCAAGGTCAGACATTCAGAACAAAAAGCAATGCTTAACATAAAACCATAGGAAATGCCAAATATTAACTAATTAGGTTCATATTTTATTCAGACAAGAACAGGTGCATGTGCACACGCACGTGTATGAGCCTGTGTGTGTATGTTGATGTATGGCTTAGGGAGACAACCTTCTTCTAGCTAGTGAAACATATAAAAGTAGTGAAATGAGGATAGAGGGAATTACCCTGCCTCCTCTTAAAGGGACCCACCATTGTCATTTCACCTTTGTAAACCTTTGTTCCCTCAGCACAACTACTGACACCCCATATGGAAATATGTACTAAGGCCCCAGAGCTGAGTCCTCTTTCCTCTTGTTCTTATTGTTTAACTCAACACATGTTCTCTGTTGTGCTCACTGGGCAGAACTGATTTATGTGCACAAATATCTTAATCCCTCCATCACTCGGGGTGGCTATGCTGGGTGCTAAGGCAGCCCAGCCTCCAGGGCACTCACCTCCAGCATCAACTAGCTTCATCTAGGACCACCTAGACCAGAGCTCCACAGTTTGCCACAAGGTCCCCTTTTCAACGGACATACTGTGTAAAATAGGACTTGCTATTCCATCTCACTGAGAAGAATGTAGTTAAGAGAGGATTCTGCCATGCAAACACCTACTTCATCAGCCAGTGACTGAGTGTTTAACAGCCTCCCGGGTGAAGGTGCCTAAGGAACTTCTGGAAGAAATTGTGGGTCAGGGCAGATACCAAAGTCAAAATGCAGCTGGAATAGAGGATGAAGGCTTTGGGAGGGTGATAGGCTGAGGTCTCAAATCTCTGACTGGTATGCCTAATTTGTATATGTCTGCCTTCACATATCAAGGGTGTCCCCCAAAAATGTATACACACTTTGAATACTTATAAAGGAAGTGTTTGTACTTCAACTGCCTTTTCAAACTTCCAGTAGCACTTTAGGATGAATTTCCTTTGTTCAAAGCTTAGTCTAGCAGAAAAGAAAGAAACATCAATTGAACTATCAGCTGTTAAAGTGTGTATACATGTTTTGGGACACCCTGTATTGACTTGTGTTCTTTTGCCGCTGATATGTCCTTAAATGGAGTCTAAGCGGGAGGATCAAGTAAAAGCAAACAACAGCAGTCAACTTTACAGTCTAATGAGGCCGAAAAAATGTGTATAAATAGGAAGTTTGAAGCTGCATCAGAGTTCTGAGTCATTTGTCCATTCACAATGGGCCCAACAATGGAGCCTAGTCTCATGGGAAGAGTAGCATGGAGGAGCCCAAAAGCCATACGCAAGTTATTGGGGATTGGCATCAGTCAGAGTCTGAAAGGAGACTTGAGGAAGCAGGAAGAGTGCCTGAGAATTTTCAGAGAGTGGGAGGAAATCAAGGCCCCAGCCCACATCTCTGACCTGGTCCAGTGGATTCAGACCACAAGCCACAAAGCCATGGGTGCCCATGGTGATGACTCAGGTGACATTTGCAAGGATAATAGCTAAGCAAGGAAAATCTGAGCACTCAAACCGAAATTTTATATACTTTATCTATTTGGCATAGTAGGTACTTTTTATCTATTTTTCACTTTAGATTTCCATAAAATATCTCTTCTTTTTTTTTTGTGGGGGGCGGGGGGAGACTTCAGTGAAGAAGGAAACTTTATTCAGTGCAATATATAAGATTTATTTTAAATAAAGAGTTCAAACATTAAAAGAGCCTCTAAAACACTATTTGCCTAGTCCACAAGGGTGATGGACACACAGCATCTCAGAAGCCAGACCTGGGTCCTGCTCAGGTGAGCAGTATGATTCACCTCCAAAGATGGATAGTGGCACATAGGCCTCAACTGCTCCTGCTGAGGTTCAATAACAGAAGTAGCCTCTGCTGAGCTGGTGTCTAGGAAAGAGAAGAACAAGGGCACAGCAGGGGCTGCCGAGGTAGACAGGACACTCCCAGAGACAGTGCAGAGTGTTGAGTGGGTTGGGGACATGGGCTGGTGTCTGCCTTACTCTCAGTGACTAAGGTTGGGGGGGGGGGCAGATTCTTGTATGTGACCTCTGCCAGCTGCAGGGGGTTTGATCAGACTGTGATTTTATGAGGAAAGATGCAGGGGTTCTTCATCCTATCCACAGACTTAATCCAATTTCCTTGAAGAGGTTAAAAGCATCACAGATCACCATACTCTTTTCTTTATACCTTGTCCCTGAACTATAGATAATTGTGGCTGCAGCAATTCATTAAATATTCATTTATTCAAACAGGAATTAGGAAAAGTCAAGACCAATGACATAGCTTCAGAGGGCAAATTTGTTCAAAAGGTCACCCACATAGGTGGTAATTTTGATTATAGAAAAATGACAAATTGAGCCAGGTCCTTGCTGCTAGGAATACATTCTAATTGTATTGTTCTAAAAAAGATGCAAAAGAAAAGGATGAATTCTTATGTGCTACAAACAGGTTCTTTTTGGGTGGCCTCTGCATTAGTAGAGAGAGCAGAAACCTTTCCTCTAAAATGATTTGCACAAACTGCTACTGTGTTCATGTAGGAGTGGGGCTTTGGAGAGTTTGTGTTTAAATGTCCAGGAAATGTGTTTGAGATTATGCCCAGTTTCCCATTTAATTCCTGCCCCCTTCCTCTCTGACTGAAGAAGGTGCCTTTGAAGGGAGTTGCCTCGGGGATGGGGTTCATAGGCAGGTTGATGAAAAGTAAGAAGGCAGTTTATCTAATTTTAAGTATAGTAACTCTTAGGAGCAATTAAAGTTAGAAATTATAATACAAAATGTCACATATGGTGAAGAATTTCAAAAGCTACATGAGGGCTGATGTCCAATTGAGTTCCTGAAAAAGGCCAACAGAGTATTTGTAATTCCTGACCATGTTATTGTGCATGACCCCCAGAGGGTCAGCAGAAGTACCTGATATGAATAAAAAGTGAAAAATTGTTTGCACAAAATTAGATCTGTGGCTTGCCCAGAATGGTAATAGCAACATCCAGAAAAATTCTTAGTGCAGATTTTTATAAAATTGATTGTTTTGTAAAATAGTTTATATTGAATGTTTTTACATTATAATGGTAGGTGAAGAAATATTACAAAATAAATAGATCATCATGAAATCTAGTTAAAACCATTGAGAGCTTATAGAAAAAACATGCTGGCTCATTAGAGAAATTCTTTAAAATGTGGCCCCATAAAGAATTTGCACAATGGAGAGAAGTCTTAAAATAATTAAATCTCAAGATTTGAATGTATTTTATTTTTTTTTCAATGACATTTTTTATTGAGGTATTATATGTGTACATATCTTATCATTACCCCCCCCCTACCCCACACCCATACATGCCCTCACCCCCCAGAGTTTTGCGTCCATTGTTTATGCTTATATGCATGCATACAAGTCCTTCGTTTGATTTCTTATCTCCCCCACCTCTCCCTAACTTTCCCCCTGTAATTTGAAAGTCTGTTTGTTGCTTTACTGTCTCTGTATCTATCTTTTTGTTCATCAGTTTATAATGTTCTTTATTATCCATAAATGAGTGAGATCATGTGGTATTTTTCTTTCATTGACTGGCTTATTTCACTTAGTATAATATTCTCCAATTCCATCCAGGTTGCTGCAAATTTTGAGAATTCCTTCTTTTTTATGGCAGCATAGTATTCCATTGTGTAGATGTACCACAGTTTTCTGATCCAGTCATCTGCTGACGGGCACCTAGGATTTGAATGTATTTTAAAGGTCATCTAGCCTAATGACTCAGTGTTAAAATAATCCAAATAAGATTCCTCACAGAGGGTTATTGTTTTCTGGACAAAACCAGGGGATCATGAGACATCTAGCATCATGGTTAAAGTGTGGCCTCAGGAGCCAAGCCGATCTCAAGTCCACCACTCAACAGTTACATAACTTTGGCAGGTGGCTTGACCACTGTAAGCCTCCATTTCTGCATGGGTAAAATGGACATACTAATAGTACAATTAATCCTCATTATTCATACTGTATATTTGTGAATTTGTTAACTCACTAAAATTTATTTGCAACCCCAAACTCGATACTCATAGTGCTTTTGTGGTCTGTCATGAACATGCCCAGAGCAATGAGAAGTTTGAACTGCCCAATGCTCACGTCCCCAGCAGAGGTCAAACAAGGCAACGCTCTGCCTCTTGTTCATTCTCCTACTGTAAACAATTGTCCTTTACATGATATATTTAGTGCCATACTTTATTCAGTTTTGTGCTTTTTGTTGGTGATTTTCTGCTTAAAATGGCTCCCAATTATAGTGCTGAAATGCTGTCTAGTGTTTCTAAACACAAGAAGGCTGTGATGAGCCTTGTGGGGAAAATATCTGTGCTAGCTAAGCTTCACTCAAGCATAAGTTATAGTGCTCTTAGCTGTGAGCTCAATGATAATGAAAGAACATAATGTATTAAATAAGATGTCTTTTAAACAGAAACACAAATAAAACAGGATTCTGTATTGATTTGTTGATGAAAATGTTGTGACCAGAGGCCCTAAGGAATGCAATCCTGTATTTCCCCTAGGAGCGTTGGTTCAGTATTTGCTAATTCAGTGCCTTTGGCAACTTTATCGAACATAGTTAACACAGATAAAAAGAATCTACTGTATTTAACTTACCTTGGAAATAATGCATTTTAAACTTTTCAGTACTAGAATTTGGCATGTGACATATAAAAAGCCTGTTTAATAAAAATGGACAATGTTATTAAACACAATATCATAAAGAAGCTTCTTCCATTGTCAGACATTTTACATTAATTACCTTGTTAACTTGTAGCTCCTATAAAATTGGTATGGGTGTGAGGCATTGTGATACAATAAAAAATGTATATTTAGTCGTTGTCCCACATTCAGGGCACAACATATTATAAAACTGTTGAAATTTTCTGTGTGATAGAGGTGATAGTAGCATCTTTTGTTATAGAATGTCATCTTTCTCCCTGGTTCCTGATACAGAGCTCCTAAAATCCTCAGAAATCCTGAGTGATGCGTGCCTTTGGTAAATGAATGAGATGACTCTTGGCTGAGAGACATTTTAGCTTCAGGATGGGCACTGGTCTCCTAAAAGCCCAATTGTGTGATTAGAAGGTTGGAATTTTCAAGCCCTACCCCCAGATCTCCAGGGAGGACAACAGGTTCAATCACCAATGACCAGTGATTTAATAGAGGGTGCCTATGTAATGAAACCTCCGTCAAAACTCCAAACAATGGGTTTGCAGAGCATCTGGAGTGGTGAAATGTCTAGGTGCTAGGAGGGTAACACACATGGAAGGGGCACAAAGGCCCATAATCCTTCTTCTATACCTTGCCCTATGCATCTATTACTCTGTGTAGTGAGTGTCAGAATTGAACAAAATTGTAGGTCACCCATGGTGACCAGAGAGTTGGAGAATTGGTTGATTGGAAAAGATTCCCCCTTATTGTTAGACTTTTATTGTTAGACTTGTTGTGAGTAGTAATAGATCAGGGTGCTATCTATATCTTTATTCAGGTGGCCATCGCAAGTAAACATGGTAAGATTGACAGGAAAGCCCTGCCTCTTTATTGGAGAACCTCTTATAAATCTGTGTTAATAAACACACTCATAAAATCAATTGAACATGGTCGCTTGACCAGTTAGAGATTCAACAGGAATAAACCTCTATCTTCAGTGCTTCAAGGTATTAGTGGGTGAAAGAGGTATAAATTAACCTGTGTGGTAACTTGGTATAGTGAAAAGAATGCTTGGATAATATGGCAAAAACAGGCGACCTGCTTACCAAGTGTGTGAAGTTTCTTATTCCTGGGAATACAACTTGATGACATTCCCCACATTTTCTTCTTCTTTTTAAAAATATATTTTTATTTATTTCAGAGAGGAAGGAAGAGGGAGAGAGAGATAGAAACATCAATGATGAGAGAATCATTGATCAGCTGCCTCCTGCACACCTCCCACTTGGGACCAAGCCCACAACCTGGGCATGTGCCCTGACCAGGAATCGAACCTCCTGGTTCATAGGTCAGTACTACCCACTGAGCAACACTAGCCAGGACCCATCTTTTCTTGACATGAAACTGAGTTTTACAAATGTAACATACATGGGAAGGATGCATGCCACTTCTAGGCTTGGCCGCTATACATTTTCCATATTTTTTCTTATAATGGCTTGATCCAAGCAAGACATTAGAAGCTGCTGGGGAAGCCGATGTCCTTTACTCTCACTTGGAGAGAATTGCCCACTGGGCAGGACTTCATCTTGGAACTCTTATCTGAGTGAGAAAGTTCGGTCATATCAGCTATTACGCATGCTGGTATTTGTTGCAACAAAAACATTAATTAACATAGCTAGAATTTTGAAAAGTTGAATTCTGGTATGGGCTCTATCATCAGATGGGGATGAGGTTTAAACTCAGATAAGGTTAATCTTGCCGTGTCTCAGCATCCTCCTTGGTAGAATGGCACTAATTAGCTTTTCTAACCCATCACCCAGGATCACAAGAGAGCCCTAATGAGATAATGGATCTGAGAGAACATTGAAAAGCATGACATTTGATATGTGTGCAAGGCACTATAAAATAATTTGGGGTGCCCCAGGTCTCTGAAAGTACCAGTAAATTGAATTGACACATCCACTCTGAACAACAGATCTTGCTTCTTCTACAGAGAAATGATTTTCTGCTCCGTTTCTGAAATTCTAATTAATATAGATGAAGCCACAGGATGTTCTGCAGAGAGAGTTAGAATGTGGTTCCAGAGAGCCCTGCCTCTCACCCCACAGAGGGAGATGCTCTCCTGTGCACAATTGTTCAAAGGAAGACACTAAATTAAAGAGTAAAGTTCAGCATAACCTAATCTATGACCTCACTCAGGCCTTAACCAGATTAATCTTACTGCCTGTAGTGGAGCGCAGATGAGAAAAACACCAAAGTGGGATGTGAACACTCAGCAAGATGGTGCTGAATGGCCTGCCTCTGAACACCAAGGTCAGTGCTTTGAAATTCACTAATCTGCTTTCCCATTTCTTTCCTTATAACTGCATATGTAGAATTGCCTTTGTAAAGTTTAATATAGGTATTCTTTTTTAACCTAAAAGGCACCGATATCAATTTAATTTTTCTGTGAGATGTAGAAAAATTTTCATATCACAGTCATTAGACTTAAAATCCACGCTGTTAAAAATTACCTCCTCCCCAGCCAGTGTGCTTTAGTGGTTGAGCATCGACCTATGAACCAGGAGGTCACGGTTCAATTCCCAGTCAGGGCACATGCCTGGATTTTGGGCTCAATCCCTAGTAGGGGGCATGCAGGAAGCAGCCAATCAATGATTCACTCTCTTCATTGATGTTTCTACCTCTCTCTCCCTGTCCCTTCCTCTCTGAAATCAATAAAAATATATTTTTAAAAATTACTTTCTGATGGAGTAAGACAAGTTATTTCCTTACAATTTGGCTATATCTGAGGCATCACTGTACATGTTCCAAAATTTCACCCCTCTCATCCCAGGCCCCACTTCACATCCACCTTCTTCAGCAATACAAATTCAGTGCTCCAAACTCCCATTTCTATAATGTTGTGTTGATTTTTAAGTATGTACGTTTTAAAATCTTTTTGGTTTTATTTTATAAAAAGGGCGTCATATTATATATAGTCTTCTAAGAATGAGTATTTTCACTTAATACTATATTGCTAGGGCTCATTCCTGTGATGTTATATCACTGTAGCCTATTTGTTTTGATGTTTGTATATGGTGGTAGGCAAAAAACAAACAAACAAACAAACAACAAAAAAACCTCAACCAAAGATGTCCCCATCCTAATCCCCAGAACCTGAGAATATCTTAAACTACATGGTAAAGGATAATTAAAGGTGTAGGTGAAAATAAGGTTGCTAAGATCCTTGTGATGTACAGATTATTCTGGATTATCTGCATGGGTCCTATGTTATCACACACATTCTTACAAATAGAAGAAGGAGGCTGGAGAAAGCATATCAGAGTCATTCCACATGAGAAAGACACCACCAGGCATTGATGGCTTTGAAGATGGAAGAAAGCAATGAGCCAAGAACTGCAGGAAACCACTAAAACCTGGAAAACGCAACACATTGATTCTTCCTTAGAAAGAAACACAACCCTGCTGACACCTTGATTTTAGCCCAGTGAGACTATTTCAGATTTCTGACCTCCACAGTAGTACAACAATACATTTGTGCTGTTTTGAGTAACTGCATTTTTTGGTAACTTGTTACATCAGCACATATATGTTTATACTGTAATTTGCTATTCTACTCTCCCATTGAGGTATAGTTGTGTTGTTTCTATGCTGTTGCTACTGTGCATGATGATTCTGAGAATGCTCATGTACAAATCTCTTTTTGCCCAGGTACAAGTTTTTCTCGTATGTGTTTACTTAGACACAAAATTGCTGGGTCGGTGGATACAAGAACAGTCTACTAGATAAATGGTCAAAAGAGATAAATTGAAACCATTATCCCAAATGCTTGTAAAAATTTGTATTCTAACCATAAATGTATACCAAATATATCCTCTTGTCATTGTTAAACTTTTTTTTTCTAATTGAATGGGTTCAAAATGTTAACTCATTGCAATCCTAATTTGCAATTCTCTGATTGTAGGTGATGTTGATCAAATTTTAGCTTGTTTACTGGTCATATGTGTTCCTTTTTCTAGAAATGTTTGTTTTACACCCCTGAGATGAAGATAGAAACTCATGTCGAATTTGCCTGATATTTCTAAAGCTGCATGAGTGAGTCAGAGTACAATGCTCACCTCACTCTGATATTCTACAAATTCTGATGCTTTTAAGGAGGTAAGGAGATGCAGAATGTTTTCACTATATCATTTCACTGAAAACGCTCCTCTGTGGACCTTTAACCACCCTGCCTCAAAAAATTGATTTTCTTTTCTTAAGGAGTTGGGGGGAAGATTAAAATGAAAAAAGGCGAGGAAGTTAAAATACAAGACCTGCTTTTTTAGAAAAGGGAAAACCGTCCAGGTCTCTTGAACAGACACCAAGACAGAACTAAGAAGCAAGAATTTAATAGAAAACTACCTGAGAGGGAAAATGAGGGGGGCACCAGGCAAGGCTGGCACAGCTGTCAGATCATGATGTAAATCTGACTCTGAGTGAAGGAAAGAGGGAAGGGAGGTTGGGTCTAGGCCTCCTAAGCCACTTTGCCATATAAGGAATGCTTGACAAGACTTTCAAGAAATCCGCAGGCCAAAGCCAGCATCAGAGGGACACCTGTATTCTCGGAACAGATCTGCCTTAGAATTAATGCTGAACTCTGTCTCTGGCTGCAGATAGCCCATGGGAGGCATGGCTTCAGTGCAAAAGCAGTCCTGGATATCAAAGCTCAGCCGCTTGGGCCTTTGGTCAGCTATGTTCCCTGTGATTGGAGGTGTATGAAGCCCTTTAACAAGCTGGGAAGCATTTGAATATCAGATTTCTGGCCCATCAATGATGGACATTTTCGAAGTAAAGAATAATGTGGTCAGAATGGAATTTGGGAAGATGACCTGAGCATTTCAGTTCTTGTGAATAAAGAGGACTCAATAGATATAAACTTTACCTATGATAAATGACAACCAAAGGATGTTTTAAAAATAAAACTTATGTACGGAAATGAAGTTGGTGAATAGTTGCCCGCAAACACAACACCCTTTGACTTCTGAAATCCTGTTATGGATTTCAAGTACCCTTAGTATTTATAACATTAATTTAGGCCTGAGTTAGGGTAGCTTTCTCTGGACAGGGCCAGAGAACAACTATTGTAGATTTGGAGGGCCAGGTACAACCACAATTATTCAATGCCACCTTTTAGTGTGAAAGCATTCATAGATAAAGAGGCATGGCTGGATTCCAATAAAACTTTATTTACAAAAGCAGGTGTCCACCTGGTTTGGCCCACAGGCCATAGTTTATAGCCACTGATTTAGAATTTCAAATAAATTACATCAGATCATACTGAAACTAAGGAGTTCAAGAGATAGGTGGTGCATTAAAGGACAGGGCTTTAGCATGGAACTCTGGGAACATCACTAAATAAAGAAAGGATGAAGGAAGAAGGCATGAAGGAAAACTTGCATAACTTTTCTTTTGTATTACCTTTTTAATCTTCTTTTTTCATGTTGAGGTTTCCTAGGGTCCCATTATCCTTTTATTTGGGGAACATATAAAGGTTGCTTTATGTTTTTCTCTTGGTGATTGTATCTATTTTTACCTTTGACTCCAAGTTAAAGAAATTTTTTTTTCAGAAAGTTCAGACATTTCTTTTCAGAAATTCTGACTTATATACTCCAATTGATCATACACAAGACCAGCTCCAGACAATATAAACTTAATATGTTTAACTCTCAGCTAATTTTCTTATCCAACCAACATCTTCAACCTCTGTACTCTCAAGGAAAACTAACACTTTAAACATCAAGCCAGTGTAGTTCCCTCAGTCTCATATGCAGTCAACAAACTCAGAACATGGTCTCTCCTTAAATATGTGTCCCTCTCTTCTGATATGGTCCATAACTTCAACATTTCTTACCTTGGAATATTGAAAACATATCTGGTCTATTTAGGCCCAGTGCCTCCTAATTTTTGTCCATCCTCCAGAATAATCTCACTTAAAATATAGTTGTATTGAACATTTAGAACTATTTATTTCTCAACACCTCCAACCCCAACAGTTATGTGCATCATGAGATTTAACAGCAACTGTTTGGAGTCTGTCTGAAAACACATGTTGCTTACCATTCCAAGAGCATTGAACAATAATTAAGATCAAAGCTGACAGAGAGGAAGCATTTCTCAAAGATTTTTTTGCATTAATTTCCCAAATCTTATTCTTTCAATGTCATTCTCCTCTTAGAATATAATCCCTACATCTATTTGATGGAAGAAAGTAAAAAGAACTTCTTGGGAAAAGTTGCTACTATAAGTTTACAGTTTCTTATCCATTCTAAGTCTCAATCATCTAAATTTCAAATTTTCTATTACAGTCATTTTCTTTTTCCCCTAACTATAAGGAAAAGTTTATTTAGAAATACACAATGATAGAAAGAGGTGAGCCACTGGTCTGCATGGGCTCAGGAAACAAGTTAAAGGAACAAAAAAAGGGCCCTTGGAATTTAGGAGAAATAAGCAGAGGTAATGCACTGCAGGAAGCAGTGGGGGAAAGATGCAGGTGTACTCCAGAGAGGTAGCACACTCCAGTCAGTTTCTTTCCAACAGCTTTGTTTATAAAGAGTTATGTCTGATCTCAACTGACTAGAAGAGAAGAGACAAAATAAGTACAATAATATATTTGATCATTATTCAAAATCAATTTCTTTAAGGTGAAATTCTTATTGTACCTTTTCTATGTGTAGATATGTTTAGATGTACAAACACCACTGTGTTACAAATGCCTATAGTATTCAGTACAGTAACATGCTGTACAAGCTTGTAGCCTAGGAGCAATTGGCTATACCATATAGCCCAGGTGTGTAGTAGGTTATGCCATCTAGATTTGTGTTAAGTACACTCTATGATGTTTGCACAATGACAAAATCACCTAAGGACACATTACTCAGAATGTATCCCCATTATTAAGTGACATATATGACTGTATAGCTTTAGGAAATCCAGAATAATATTTTCCCTTAGGCTTCAGATTTGAAAAGAGAGCCTAGAGCTAGACAACAGAGAGCCTCAAATGCCAAAGTAGGACATTTATACCTTTTATATTAGTATAGTTGCAATATCCCTTTATTATTAAAAAATTGAGAATACTCCTCACTATGTGAATATTTATTCATTCATAAGTTATATACATGTGGAACAAATACATTCAATCTTACATATACTTCTCCAGAGAGACATTCAGGGAATACTTTCTAACTCATTTTATACTCTTGATACCTAAACCTCTCAAGAAAAATATGAGAAAAGAAAATTATGGACCAATCTTGATCAAGAATATAAATGACAAAATTTACTAGTAAATGAAATGTAATTGAACTAAATCTAGCAATACATTTTAAAGGATGATAAGGCTCAATTAAACTCAGAAATGTAAATCTGGTTTAAAATTAAGAAAATCAAGTAATATAATTTACTACATGAAAGGATTAAAAGAGAGAAACTATATCTGCAAGTCAATACATGTAAAAAAATTGATAAAATTTAACAACCTACTGAGGATTAGAAAAAGAAAAACTAAACTCCTTTATGGCAAAGTAGGAAAGGAACAGATTTTTTTTTTATTCTGATGAAAATTATCCATAAACTACTCAAGGCAAACCTCATACTAAATAGTATTTTCTCTATATTATGAACTGGAATGTGCACTATAGCCTCACTTATTCAATAATATTCTAGGAGTTTTGGCTAGGGCTTTATGATGAGAGAAATACTATAGAAATATAATTGTTGAAAGGCAAGACATTAAATTGCTGTTATCCTTAAGAGTCAAAAATATATAATGTAAAACTTCAGTAGGATTGTAGTAGTTGAAATGGACTAGATTATCCTGTAATAACAAAGAACCACACAATTTCAGAAGCTTAAAAACAAAAAAGCTATATTTTACTCACAGTACATGTCTAACAAGGGTGAGCCAGACTGTGCTTATTTCATTTTCTCAGGGACCCAGCTGCTGGTGACCCAATTGAGACACAAGCTTCCGTACATGCTTTACAAGATATCCTTGTTGTGAGAGAGAAAATGCAAATTGAAGTTGATTACCAGCATTACATTTTTCCACCTAGAAGTGTCAAGTGTCATTTCCAGTCACATTTTATTTCATTGGTGAAGGCAAATCAAGAATATGCTTAACTGCAAATGGTGGAACCCTACCATGTTCCCAGATTGAAAGTTTGGTAAACATCAATAATGGTTAACATTAGATTCTGCATGTCAAATATTACAACTAACAAGACTTGTGTTTAACAAAATTGGATATATATATATATATATATATACATATATATATATATATACACACACACACACACACACACATATATATTTATATATATAAATTATGTGTATAACTGTTATATTTATAATTGTTATGGCAACTGCACATTCACTAGCAACAGTTAGAAACTATAATTTTAAAATGCTCATTTAATAATGTATAAAATATATAAACTTTTAGAAATAAATCTAACCAAAGATGCAAGGCTGGAATCAACAAAATTATAATACTTTTTAAGAGAAATTAAATAGGATTTAAATAAATAGAAGGATAAAATAGGCTACTAGAAGTCTATGGATCTGTATACTTAGTAATAAATAAATCAGCCTAACTTGGTCCTTGTGTTTCTTTGTTTTAAAAAATCTAACAAACGGTATATAACATTATAGGAAGAGAGAAGAACAAAGATTCCTTGAGAAAACCAACCAGATATATAATTTGTCCTACCAAATAAGATGAAGTTTTAGTAGTACATAAGATTAGCATTTGAAGTAGAGCTACAGAATAGAGCCTAAGAAGACCCATATATGTATTTGGAGATATAATTTATAAAGTTGTTGAACTTGTATTGGAGAACATTGATAAGAGTATGGATTTCATAATAAATGAGGCTTACATACATTATCCAAATTAAAATTTAATGCTTACCTATACCAAACATCCCTGTCTATGTCTGAAGCTTTCATTATAAGACCCACCAAACTCTATCATTGATCCTCTCTCCTTCATTACTCCTCTAGGTCATTAGATGTTCATTATGTTGGTGGACAAGAGAGATTTTCTTCTGGAATTGACAAACCAAGAGCATTTAATATTCTAAAACTCTATTGCCTCTGCCATTAATTTACAATGTCCATTTGAAACACACACACACACACACACACACACACACACACACACCCCTTCATTCTTTTCTGGACCTGCCTTAAAGCCATGCTTAGAGGTAAGGAGAAAGAAAACCATCCAGTATTCTATGCCTAAAGCATGGGGGAGTCCACAATTAAAAAAAAATCCTTGGAAAGAAAACATATTGATTACTATAGACCCACAAAAAACTGGAGACATAAGCACACTTTGGAACCGGATTATAATTTCCCATTTATGAGGCATCAGGTTCTTGTGTATGGGGGTGGGGGAGGCATGGGCAGTGGAAATAGGCAAGAACATATGCATTCAAGTAATATTAAAAAACAAAGATTGCAGCAATATAATGTAATGAGAAAATCACTGAGATTTTGAATATTGGTTGCTGGTAGACTCATCCCATTAGTGATGAAAATGAGATCAAGGGTAGTCATGAAGGGAACCAGGTTTAATGGTAAAGGTGATGCAATCAGAAATACCCAACAAGTCTTTAGAAAGGTAAGATTAAAACCCAGGGTCAAAACTGAGCTTCAACATGAAAATCCATACCTATTTACTTGATTATGGTCAGTAAATACTGGTCAACTCCAGGAATATATATGGGCCAAGACTACTGATTGAACTTGTTGAACTAACAAACCCTATCTTTTATGGAATCTAGTCTTATCAACAGTGAGAATTATTTATATAGACTAAGTCTGACAGCAGTTCTCCATAAGTTTAAAAAAAAAAAAAAAGAATTAACCCAGTTGGCATGGCTCAGTGGTTGCGTGGTTGAGCATCGATCTATGAACCAGGAGGTTCCATTCCTGGTCAAGGCACATGCCTGGGTTGCAGGCTCAATCCCCAGTGTGGGGTATGCAGGAGGCAGCCAATCAATGATTCTATATCATCACTGATGTTTCTATCTCTCTCTCCCTCTCCCTTCCACTCTAAAAAAAAGAATCAAAAGAAAAATGCAGCTTGGTTGGCTCAAAAGTGATACTAGACAAGACACAAAGATTTTTTCAACTTCATTCATGATGTTAATCATGAGTAATAGTGCTCATTGTATTTAAACATTATGATGTCCTTGTTTATTTATTATAATTCCATCAAAACCTAACTCTGAATAACATGTTACTGTTTAAAGATAACTTAAACTGGGTGCCAATGGAAAGAAAAAAGGAACACTAATTTGAAAAAAAAATATATTCACTCCTAAGTTTATTGCAACATTAATTGTTATAGCCAAGATATGAAAGCCACATAGGTATCCATCAACAGATGAATGGATAGAGAAGATATACACTGAATGGCCAGATTATTATGATCTCTGAACGCATAATAATCTGGCCATTCAGTGTATATACTATATAATAAAAGGCTAATATGCAAATTGTCCCCTCGACCAGGAGTTCGACCAGCAGGCAGGCCGGCCAACTGCCCATGTCCCCTCCCCCTGGCCAGGCTGGTCGGACTCCACCCATGCATGAATTCATGCACCGGGCCTCTAATATATATATATATACACTGAGTGGCCAGATTATTATGCGTTCAGAGATCTTAATAATCTGGCCACTCAGTGTATATGTAATGGAATATTGCACAGCAAAATATATATATTTTTTGGCCGCCGAAAACCGTATATTCCCTTCCTGTTCTCCCGCCATTCCCTAGCTTGTCGTGCATTCTTTCCAAAAATCGGGACTTTTTTAAAATGCCGTGGGACGCGGGACAAATTGTTAAAAATCGGGACTGTCCCGCCAAAAGCGGGACGTCTGGTCACCTTACTCTAGATCCATCCATATATATATTCACATTTGAGACAACATGGATGGATCTAGAGTAAGGTGACCAGACGTCCCGCTTTTGGCGGGACAGTCCCGATTTTTAACAATTTGTCCCGCGTCCCACGGCATTTTAAAAAAGTCCCGATTTTTGGAAAGAATGCACGACAAGCTAGGGAATGGCGGGAGAACGGGAAGGGAATATACGGTTTTCGGCGGCCATGTGGCTATTTAGCCAGGATATGAGTTTTATATTATTTTTGTCAATTTTATAATGTTAAACTTTAATGATAACAAATAATTGTTGAGAACTGATTATCGAGAACTGCTTATCAAAGTTCGCATTGTTGATCAGTTGTTAGAATTCGACCACCATTGTTTGGACTTAATGAACAATGGCATTTTTTTGGGATTGGCAATGACGAAAACATTTTGTAACTGTCTCTCAGACGATACACATCGTACTGCGTGCTAGTAAGCTAGTTAAACAAGTGATGTCATTACAAATCAGCTATTCAGATAATTTAGGTAAGTAATTTATTTATTTATTTCATAAATACATAAATTTTCTTGAATTTAGCAGACAGTACTCGTATATTTATATTTTATAGTGGCCGCAAAAAGTCTAGCGCCAGCCTTGAAAGTGACACTTATGACTTACATTACAGCAAATTCAGAGGAAAAATAATACAAGTTAGTATTGTTATTATTTAGAAAGAAATATAGGATTAAAATTAAAATAATTTTTTAAATATAGTTACTTTATAACAATCAAATTAATTTAATTTATAAACTAACAATAAAATATGTTCATGTAATTATGTACCTACTTACTGTGTTTTTAAGCAATATGTATATAATAATTTATAATATAACTTTAAATTATTTTTTTTAGATTTTTAACATAATGAGTAAGAAAAGAGGATGCAAATTCAATGATGATCTAAGAAGTGAATTTCCTTTTATTAAAAAAACCAAAAGCGATTACAATATAGACCAAATGCGATTACAATATAGACCAAATTTTTAATCAAGAATCACCCCGCCCTACCCCCCCACCCCCCACCCCCGGTCAATGGTGTCCCGCTTTACCAATGTTAAAATCTGGTCACCTTAATCTAGAGGGCATTATGCTAAGTGAAATATGTAAAGCAGAGATAGGCAAATGCCATGAGGTTTCACTTACATATAAACTCTAAAAAAAGGAAACAAATGGGAAAAAACACACAAAGCAAAGCAAACTCATAGAAACAGAGGCCAAAGGGATGATTACCAGAATGGAAGGGGTAAAGGATAGGTGAAAAGGTGAAGGAGAATGTAGTTAAGGACAAGTGACAAGTTTGCAAGGTGGGGTGATCGCTTGGCAAGGCATAAATCACTATACTGTACACCTAAAACTAATATAATCAATATAATATTGTGCTGGAAACCGATCATTGTCCCACTAATAGAGAGATGTGGACAGGGAATCCGGAAGGCTGGTCAACCTTAAAAGCTCTGAAAGGTCGGAGCTAATCGCTCATTGTTTAGTTGAGACATTGGTAGCTGAAGCAGCCTCCACCTGTTAGTTTTATGTAAATTCTTGCTGATTGGCTATTATTGGAATTTCCTGCCTAAAGGATATGGGTGTATCCCATAACCGTAATAAAAGGGATAGCAAAGCCAGAGTGGGGTGTAGTCCTCCCCCTAGAGGTGGGCTCCTGCCTGGCCCCCAATATTCCCAAATTAATACTTTTCTTGTCTCTTTCATTTGTGTGCGGCCTTCTCCAGAACCTGAACCCTGAACCACATGGGACGTGAAAGGGGTTCCCACAATATTGTATATCAACTATACTTAAATAAAAAAATAAAGAAAATGAAAACCTAAACAATAGACTTTTCATCTATATAATTACAAAAAAAAAAAAAAAATCACAGCCGAAACCGGTTTGGCTCAGTGGATAGAGAGTCGGCCTGCGGACTGAAAGGTCCCAGGTTCGATTCTGGTCAAGGGCATGTACATTGGTTGCGGGCACGTCCCCAGTAGGGGGTGTGCAGGAGGCAGCTGGTCGATGTTTCTCTCTCATAGATGTTTCTAGCTCTCTATCCCTCTCCCTTCCTCTCTGTAAAAAATCAATAAAATATATTTTAAAAAATCACAGAAAAGCAGGGAGAGTAGAACCTACAGGAGTGGGAGCAGGGAGAGAATATTTTGAAGGAGGATCTCAGGACAAGGCATTGGCAAATGTTTTAAGAAAGAGAATTATGCCCAGCAGTATGGCTCAGTGGATTGAGCATAGTCCTATGCACACCAAGAGGCTCCATCTCCAATAGGGGGCATGCAGGAGACAGCTAATTAATGTTTCTCTCTCATCAGCATTACTACCTCTCTCTCCCTTCCTCTTTCTAAAATCAATAAAAACATATTTTTTAAAAAGAAAGAGAATTATGAAATTC
Organism: Cnephaeus nilssonii; assembly: GCF_951640355.1. NCBI lineage: Eukaryota > Metazoa > Chordata > Mammalia > Chiroptera > Vespertilionidae > Cnephaeus > Cnephaeus nilssonii. The sequence goes on from NC_137082.1 coordinate 79,821,064, forward strand.
TTCTAAGGTACTTATATGTGGGTGTAGGTATTAACTATGCCATTATATGCACAGGTTTGTACTTACATGAATATACATCATACGTGGAGACAATTATTTTAATGGGGATATTTAGAAAACACCTCCAGCAAAGTCAAAAGTAAATTGTGTGGTGCATTACACTTACCAGGGCATGTTATTTTAGCTAATGCATTTTACCTTTATGGTAATTATCAACCACTTATGTTTTATGGGTAAAGCCCTATGGCATAATGCTCAGTCTACTTTGCATAACTATGATGATTTGCACTCCTTCTTAATACAGCCTAAATGTTTTTATCTTTTTGCAATTTATCTTATTCTCTAGTGGTGGTTCAAAATATTGGGCCTGCATCCAAGGTATTGTTGCAGAATATGAGTTATCCAATAATACTAATAAAATGTGCATTTTCTTTGATTTATTTTTTTCTGCTTTCTTGCTTCAATAGCTGAACATTTCTTTAGCTAGCATTCAGTTAATTAAAAAGCCTGTAGCAGGGCATGGGATATGCCCACAAGAAAACCTCAAGCAGTGCAGATGGCCCCACCTCTGCACTCAGAAGCAGAAAAGTAGTGTGTGAAACAGCTGTGGGCTGGGAGGCTCTGGGTGGGCTCTGCCTTCTGGCATGCAATAAGAAGAGTGAATCTGATTTGAATCTCTGGTGCTCAGATCAATTAATGCCATGCTAAACAGCTTTCCAGCTGCAGGAGTGTTCAAAATTTCCTCTTTGCAGCCATAATTTTTTGCTGAAGTCATGTGCCACCTGGAATGATGCATGTGGTACATATTGCCCAGAAAGCTGTGGCTCTGTGAATCTGGGTACAGAGGATGTACAAATTGGAGGAAGAAGAGGCAATGGTACCTAGATGTTTTCTAAGAATCCCCACTTGATCTCTATAGAGAAACCTTAAGGTGTGGGGTTGCACCTTTACTCATTTTTCCTTCCAGGTCCTCATATACCAGAATTTTGGAAGAGTCTAGCATCGTATAGCCTAATTGCAATCAGCTTTTACCTTATATTGTAGAAGCAATAAATATTGACCCACTGGAAATGCATTCCAATGTACTCCCCTGTCCTCAATTGCAAACACAAAGAATCAAATTACTAAGGGGCACAGAATTCAGCTCCTCCTCCTCCTCCTCCTCCTTTTTTTTTTTTTTTTTTTTTTTTTTTTTAGCATAAGGAATCTAGCCGTAAAAGCAAACTGAAAATCAAATCAATAACCCTGTGATAGTCTCAAGGGCCTGTTAGAGGAAAAGATATCTCAACCCAGTCAAGAAATGCAAAGCTGGTTGAGGTAGAGTCTCCACACACCAGTGATTGAATCAAGTGTTTGGATATCACTTTGAAATTAGACATAATTCAGAGGAGATTGTTCTTAAGATTATTTTATCTCTGTATAGGCAAGTTACCACTCCACCCTACAAATCAGCCAATGAACAATCAGAACATTAACAAAGAAAAAGATGAGATGAGATGGTCCCAACAGCTATTCCCAGTCAATTTCCTTCTATGCTTGTCTTCAACACTCTATGTAATCTAGCTAGATTTCTGTTATCCCTGTTATGCATTGGTGGAAAGAGAGAGTTTGTTTGAACTGAAGAATTCAGGGTAATGTGAAGCTTTTATCTCATAGAGCATGGTTTGCATAATAAATAATTAAGAAATTAATAACAACAAAATGACTGGTTTTATAGGGAAAAATGTATTTGTATCTAAAAGAGAACCATCTTCTGCTGAGAGAGCTTATTATACTTCATTTATAAGCCAACAATGTAGTTACAGTATTTATCTATCACTGTAATAAGAAAACCACAGCAGCTTTTGTCCCTAATTACAATTATGGTGCTTTTTATTCAAGAACCAAACACAGATTTTTGTTTTTAAAATGCCTTTATTTTTACTGCTTAAATTAGGAATACATTGATATACAAGTCACTGTGTCAAGATTCAGAGTAGAAAAATGCAATCAGGGTTTAGATAACAAATGAGCAAGAACACATGGTCATTATAGCTGTTAGTAGAAAACCCTTCAGTAAAGCCCTTATTCTCATCTCATTTATGTGTCTATATTACAACTTTGCATCTAAGAGACTTAAATAGGAGGTGAAAAACCCATGAGACATCTATACTAATAAAAGGGTAAAATGCTAATTAAACCGGACATCTTTCGGATATCCTTCCAGTCAAAGCCACGGTGGCGGGGCTGAGGCAGAGGTGGTTAGGGGCGACCAGGCTGGCAGGGGAGAGCAGTTAGGGGCAACCAGGCCTGCAGGGGTGAGCAGTTAGGGGCAACCAAGCTGGCAGGGGAGGGCAGTAAGGGGTGACCAGGCTGGCAGGGGAGGCAAGTTAGGGGTGATCAGGCCAGCAGGGAAGGGCAGTTATGGCTGACCAGGCAGACAGGCAGAATGGTTAGGGATGATCAGGCAGGCAGGCAGGTAAGCAGTTAGGAGCCAGTGGTCCTGGATTGTGAGAGGGATATCCAAGGGGTCCCAGAATGGAGAGGTTGCAGGCTGGGCTGAGGGACCCCTCTCCTATGCACAAATTTTTTGTACTGGGCCTCTAGTGTAAGTATAAATAAATTAAGTAACTAATGTCCAGGAAGTGGTCTTTACATTGGATATAATAAAACTACCCAGGAAATGCCTCTACAAAAGTTGTCATTTATCTTGAGTCAAACAAAAATTTGTTTAGCAAGAAGATCACACTATAATTTTTTTTTCAAATGAACAACTAGTTTTAAAAAGATGTTGCATGAAATTCCAATGGGTTGTCAAGCAACAATTTTCTCAGTGATGTCCTTTACCACTTGTAACAGAGGTTCTGTAGCAAATATTCTTATTTTCCTTTTAATTCAAAAGTAGTTTCCCTGAGCCTAGGTGCCTGTCAGCAGAAGACTGGGTCAGAAAACTATGGTACATCTACACAATGGAATACTATGCTGCCATAAAAAAGAAGGAATTCTTACCATTTGCAGCAACCTGGATGGAACTGGAGAGCATTATGCTAAGTGAAATAAGCCAGTCAATGAAAGAAAAATACCACATGATCTCACTCATTTGTGGATAATAAAGAACATTATAAACTGATGAACAAAAAAATAGATACAGAGGCAGTAAAGCATCAAACAGACTGTCACATTACAGCGGGAAGGTTAGGGAGAGGTTGGGGAGATAAGAGATCAACCGAAGGACTTGTATGCATGCATATAAGCATAACCAGTGGATGCGAGACACTGGGGGGTGAGGGCATGTATGGGAGTTGGGTGGGGTGGGGCAATGGGAAGATATGTACACATGTAATACCTTAATTTAAAAAATGGAAAAAAGTAATATAATTTGGAAAGAAAAAATAAACTGTCCCTTTTTTATTTGCCAACAACAAAAAATTAAATAAAATAAAAATGGGTAAATGCAAAAAAAAAAAAAGTAGTTTCCCTGGCTAGATGTACTTCCAACCAATTATTAGGTCAGTAAGTCATATCTTAAGGTAGTGAGTCTGGGTCATAAATGAGTTAGAAGTTTGTTATAATTATATTAATTTAGATTCCTAGAAATAAAAAGCATAATGGTCAATCTTAAGAGAGAATCCATTTATAAATATATTTTATTTTCAAATACTGAAAATTTCTGCTGAGATTTAAAGCTAAATTTACCTACTAAAATTGGGTGCATATCCTTTATTTTATGATTAATGAATTTTCCTGGGTTATCTATGATTGGAACTAACTGTCAGAATGCTGACATCATGGCTATGCCTTTTCAGATAAAAGGTGGGGTTCTTAGAACCTAGCTGTGTTCTGATGAATACATCAATGATGTGAGAAAATCATTGATCAGCTGTCTCCTACATGCCCCACACCAGGGATCAAGCCAGCAACCCAGGCATGTGCCCTGAACAGGAATTGAACCATGACCTCCTGGTTCCTAGGTCAACTCTTAACCTCTGAGCCATGCTGACCGGGTTAAACCAAGAATTCTTACTTAATCTTTGTTTCATGTTCAGGTCTTCTTGTGAACTCTTAAAAATTGTGTTCAAAATTGTGTGTGTGTGTGTGTGTGTGTGTGTGTGTGTGTGTGTGTGTGTGTGTGAAGGCTACCACCCTCACCACTATATACCTCTGAACCGAGGATAGACCATTGGCTAAAGAATAAATGTTTCCTTTCTGATATAATGGGGAGAGCATGGCTAAAGTCAGACAGAACTGGCTCCCCTGTTCTTGCTAGTAAACTGAGCAGATCAACTCAGCTCAGAGTCTCCAGTGTGGGGGCAGCTAGCACATGGGGTGTCTGTGAGTATTACCAAAAGGAACATCTTCCTCCTCCAGGCTGAGGCAAGCCCTGCCAAGCCCAAGAGGGAATTCAGCTCCATGTGGCTCTGTGACTTTGTGTAGGATACCACCTACATGCTCCTTATTAATAACACAGGAATCATTTGTTCAAAACTCCTTCCTTATTAAGAGTTGGGCTCAGTCTTAAGCACTGAGGAGGCAGATGTTGACAAATCAGACACAAACTTCTTTTGAAGTTTATATTCTGGGTGATGGTGGTTGGAGAGTGGGTTTGGAGAGAGATGACAATGAAAGATAACACTTAAAGGATGTCCTGAAAAATTAAAGAGAAAGGAGAGAGAGGGAAAGAGAAAGGAAGGGCAGGAGGGAAGGAGGGAGGCGGTAGAGAGAAAGAGAGAAGGGAAAGGAAGGGAAAGGAAGGGAAGGGAAAGAATCTATATAATTAACATTTTCCTTGGCATATAGTAGGGACTTAGATGTGGTTTTATATTCTGAAAAATGTAACATACTAGCAGAACATTATTAGGAAAAATAATTCTAGGAACATTCTAGGAATTTCAAAGTGTTCTCATATGCCATGACACTGCAAATGCTTTTCAAATCATTAAAAGAACACAGTGCTTTAAATCACAGCCCACAAACAATTCAAAGTGATAGTTTTCACCTTTTGCACTCACTTTAATGTCTCATGAAAAGATCTGAGCGCCTGGACCTAGCAAGCTCCCCTATAGGAAACAGGATTCTGTATCTGTGCCCACAGGGAGGAAAGGACTGGGATTCTAAGTCCCTGCCCCAGCATCACTGACAGCACGTCTGGCCGGTAGACAAAGGTTTAGTGTCTTCTGGGATAAGCAATATCTGTGACAAACCATTTGTCTTCCTGGTTAGCCAAGGCGATGTTTAATGGAGCTGTCGATCATTTGGGGGAAAGAAGAGACACAAAAAGAAGTGGATGCGAGAAAGAGCTTGTTCACTTTGCCCTGAAACCATTTTCTTTTTCAGACAGACAATGACATTCTGGCCCTGCTAGCAACTTTTGCAGGCGGAGGTGAGGACGCGGTTTTTACTTTCACCACAAAAGAGTGGGTGAAACTGCCATTGCTTCTATTTCGACTCTTAACTGGAAACTCTGCAAAAGGAAGTTTCCCTGGAGACGTATTGAGGGTTAATTAAGCCACCAATGTTGCTGTAGGACTGAGCTGCAGTTGGAAAATATAGAAGAAACCAGATCTGTCCCATTAGTGTCAGTTCCTATCTTGGAGCCCAAAGCATAAAGTGACCCCTTCCTGGGAAGGAAGGGAACATTACTGTACTTAGCCTGGCACACTTAAGGTGGAGACACTGTGTTCTCAGAGTGAGGCTTCATAACATCTCCATTTGCCAGCCAAGTCCCAGAGCATCGATAAAATTAGGATTCTCTCTGCACATGGGCCATTTTGCTGACACTCCAACTTCTCAGCACTGCTGACTGCTGCCGGTTTTCCCCGAGTGGTAATAACATCCCCACCTCCATCTACCAGTGCAAATATAACCTTTTCAATCCAGAATTTTTATTTCTATCATGACCATTATTATTTTGTAATGTTTTTAAAACCTTCTAGAACCTGGCTCTTCTCTGAGTGTTTATCCAATAAACACACACACACACACACACACACACACACACACACACACCAAATTAATCACCTATTATGTGCAAGACACTCTAGAAGATAGAAGAATAAATGTGATCTTTAGCCTAGAAAAGCTCATAACCTTCTCTTTTTGTCCAAAGTTTTAGAATTTTTCCAAAATGGTAATTGCCTATTGCCCACAAGAGGTGAAGTAGAATCCAATATTCAACTTCTGAAAATATATAAAGCAAATGGTGACATTTTTCTAATTTCTCAAAAAAGCTTTCATTACAGTTATACTTGTATAAAACAGAAAAGTAATTGAACACTTACTCAGATGACATGATTTTGCTATGGCTTATCTATTATTTGGACACAATAGACCTAAATTTTGAGTGGAAATTTTAATTTTTCAACCAGATGTATGAATGTGTGAAGCCACATACAAAGTCAAAGCTCTGTTTGCTGTTAGTTTATTTGGAATCTATAAATGTTTAACTTTTAAAATAAAGATCATACACACACACACACACACACACACACACACACACATTTACAGTTTGTTAAGAAGCTTGCTAGGAGCTACAGATACAAGGATGTTAAACCTTTAAGGAAGTTTTATAGTGTGTGTGCTGAGAGTTTTTTTTCTGAGATTAAGTTAAAATATAGAAAAATAATTTAGAATAAACATGTATTAGACTGTCTCTCAAAACTCTTTCTGGAATGGCGCTAACTACTTTTTATTTTCATATTAAATTTTTAAAATTTTATTAAATTTATTGGGGTGGAATTGGTTAATAAAACTATATAGGATTCAAGTGTACCATTCTATAATACATCATTTGTATATTGTCTTGTGTGTTTACCACCCAAAGTCAAGCCTCCTTCCATCACCATTTATTGCCCCCCATACCCTATTCCATCTCCCCCTACTCCCTTTTCACTCCGGTAATCACTATACTTTTGTCTGTGTCTCTGAGGTGTTTCCTTTTTGCTTAATACCTTTACCTTTTTCATCCAGTCCCCCAAGCCTCCTTCCCTCTGGCAGCAGGCAGTCCATTCTCCACACACGTGAGTCTGCCCTATCCTGTTTGTTTATTTTGCTCATTAGATTCCACATACAAGTGAAATCATACAGTATTTGCATTTCTCTGACTGGCCCACTTCACCCAGCACAAAACTCTCTGGGTCCATCCAGGCTGTCTCAAAAGGCAAGATTTCCTGCCTTTCTATGGCTGAGTAGTATTCCATTGTGTAAATGTACCACAGCTTTTTTATCCACTCATCTACTTCATCTCCTGATGGGCAGCCAGCTGCCTCCAAATCCTGGCTATTGTAAATAATGCTGCAATAAACATAGGGTGCACACATTCCCTCAAATCAGTGTTTTAGGTCAACTCAGGTATATTCCCAGATATGGAACTGCTGGGTAACAAGGGAGCTCCATTTTTAACCCATTGAGGAAACTCCACACTGTCCTCCTCACCAATCCCTGCTCCTGCCAACAAGTGCACCAGTGTTCCCCTTCCCCCACATCTCTGCCAACCACCCCTGCTTGTTGATCCAGCATGATAGCCATTCTGACAGGTTCCAGGTGACATCCCACCATAGTCCCAGTTTGAAGATCTCTGTTCTTCTCTTTGAGGGTGATTTTAAATGATTGTGTGTGTATGTGTGTGTGTGTATGTGTTTATTCACATGCCTATGCCTAGAATTGAAATCCTGTTATTTACCCTAAGACCATGATCTAGGAGTCATCTTAATGAGTGCTACCTACTGACAAGTGCTTAGAAAAGGAAATGATGAACTTTGGTGCTGAACTTGTAAATCAAAATGTAAAAACAAGAGAAAGAAGGAAAAGGAAAAACAGGAAAGTGAGCACTACTTTAAAAAACAAAGGAGGACATAACATTAATATTTTTATCATCTTGAGTTGAAAATATTGGAAAACATACTTTTATTATTAAGTTCTTATTTCATTCACTGAACTGGGTGAATGATCATCTTTTAAAGCAGTTGGTAGCCTTTTAGATGATTCTCAACCACGGCCACCAGAGGGAAGGTAGTGGATGAAGAAAGTGGCCACAGTGGAAGAAACCTATTCCACCCTTGGAAGGGAAAGAGACAGGGATGGACAAATGAACACCAAGGTTCGGCATGTCCATAGACTATATGATGATTGTCATATACAAAAGGTAACATGGCATCTCAGAAATGGCATGGTTTCCTCATAATCTTACCATCTTCCCCTAACTAAGACCCTTAGTCCCATACACCAGTGGTTCTCAAAGTGTGGTCCCTGGACCAGCAACATCAGCATCACCTGTGTCTCCTCCAGGCCCTACTACAGACCCATTGAATAAGACACTCTTGTGGTGTGGGCCAGTAATGTGCATTTTAACAAATTATCAGGGTAAGTCTAATGCACACTTAAGTTTGAAAACCACTGCCATACATAACTGAGACATTCTTTCTCCATTCATGACCCTGAATTAGAAAAACCAGAGAAATGCTAAAGAAATATGATCAACATACACCATGAAAAGTTTTCTGATGGATAGAGTTAATGTGATTTTCTTAGGTAGATATTGGGTGTAGCAGAACATATTTCAGTTATATCCAGGGAAAATGACTGAATCTCCATAGACTGTAAGGTGTAAGGGCATACATTATGGTAGAAAATATCTCAAATTTTGCATAGAATTCATATTTGATAGGGATTTGAATGTCAGGTGCTAACATGTCAGTGGAGCCGTTGAAGGTGTTGTAGCTGGGTGCTAAGGTCAGTAAATCTGTATCAGAGAGAATTATCAGTGGAAGCAAAGTAGAGGAAAGATGAGAGGATGCACTAAGAGCAGGTGATCAGGTAGAAAGCTGCTGCAATAGCCAAAGTGAGCAATAATGACATCGTACATCATTAGCTAGGAAGTGATGATAATGATGAAGAGGATGTTGCTGATCAGGGTGGTATTAATAACAACTATATCAGTATGAGGACATTTTTGCAGTACCAACAAGAGAAAGCCATTACAATAAAAATATATAAAGCAAATCAGACTAAAATGTTCTCATCTGGCTTTCTTGAAAATATAAAAGTATGACAGTTATATAGTTTCAGTCCATTATAATACTGTCTTTAATATAGGAGAGATATTATAGTATTTTGGTAATTACTTTAAATGGTACATTTAAATACGTGTGCATTAAGTTTAAAATCTCTCAACTGAAAGAATGAGTCAGAAAACATCATGAAGTAGTCTTAAAAGATAGACTTATCATTGAATTACATTTTGCTTAATGGACTTCAGGCCAAAGATTCAAATTGCCTTTTCAGAGCGGCGAGGGGGGGTGGGGGATGGGATTTTCTCATAGAGGATGAGTTCAGATCCACTTCCTTTCCTCTCCATACTCATTCTGGAGAATCCAAATCATCTCAATTAAGAAAATTATTACTTTACTAGACTTATTATGGTGAACACTTTATAAGGTATATAAATGTGAATTACCATGGTGTACCCCTGAAACTAATATTATACTGTATGTCAACTCTAATTAAAATTAATTTTAAAGTAAATTAAATTAAAATAAAGTTATTACTGAATGTCTAAAATATGTAAGGTATAATGTTTGGTAGGAATGGGACAGGGAGAACTCAATGAGCAAAATGCAGTCCTAGTATAAAAAAATCTAGTAGGGAAAAATGTTGACAGAGATAAAAATGATGATAAGATGAGAAAGGTTTTAAGGTGTGGTTCTCAACTTTGGCAGCACATTGGAAGCACATGGGATATTTAAGAAATACCCCTATCTGTTCTCCACCTCCATAGATATTGACTTAATTGGCAGGGGTTGTAAGCAGGCTATCAATATTTTCTAAAAGTATTTTAGAAAAATACTTTTAGGTTTTTAAAGTATTAAATAGTTGATATCTGAGGTAAAACTTTTATGAATGAATAAAATCTTGACAGGCAGAGATAGAGGTCAAGCCAAGAAGACATTTACAAGAGAATGAAGGCAAGAATGCCTTATGAAGAAGTTAAGTCAGAGCTAAAATGATAATATGAGATGGCCATATTCTGGACTACCTTATAGAACAGGCAATGCAGAACTAAGAGCCCCTAATTAGACCGAGGATACCCAGGTTCAAGTCCTGAATCTGCCCCTTATTGGCTGTATGAATTTAGTCCATTCACCTAACTGCTGAGCACTGGTTTACTCATTTACAAAAAAATACATTTAGGTGTTTGATCCATCATAAGTCAGTCAGAAAAAGCTAAGAACTATATGACTTCACTCATATGTGGGATATAAAACTGAAACTTTTGAACACAAACATCACTGTAGTGGTTACCAGAGAGAAGGGGTTGGCGGGGTGAAGAGGGCCTAATATATGGTGATGGGAGAAGATTTGACTTCGGGTGGTGAGCACACAGTGCAGCCTACAGCTCATGTAACATAGAAACCCAAACCTATATGATCATATTAACCAATGTCACCCAGATAAATTTAATAAAAAATGAAATTAAAAATATATAATAGCTATTTATATAATTAAATATCTGTTTATGCATTAGGTAAGGATTAATAATTTACAAACAAATTTTGACCAAAAAGATGCAACTTATATAGGAAATTGTCAACATGGTTTTATGATTAACCCCTGAGGAGAGAGTGTTGGACTTTCACATATTTGGAGCTTTAGTACCTTAAGAGGATCTGGAATGCGGCAACTCTGTCCATGCTTTGTGGTTAAATGTGCGAACTTGGCCCTACTTAGCATTTTAATCTTGTCATTTAAAATAGCATTGTCTTAGAATATCCAGAAGTAAACTTGTTCTCCCTGTGCCAATTACCTTCTAATAAGCATTTTCACCTGAATGTACAATTAGAAATGTATATGTCATCTCCCCCAGCACAGACACATATATCATGTGTCATCGCCTCCAAAACACACATCTATATGTAAGCAATTCTGATCTGTTCTATTCTATTCCATTCCAACATATTCCATTGGCTTTCAATAAAAAGCAAAATAATTCATAAAATTTGTTTCATGGTTCTTTAATGGATCATAGGTGACTTTATGGGACACTCAGCCTCCATCTAGTGGGTCATTCAAACCTTCAGTTTGAAAAATATTTCTCTAAAAGTCTTAATGTGCCCTTTGGTAGGAAATAGGGATACCTCGAGAAGCCTAGATTCTTTACCTCAAAAATGTCTGCTACAGCATGGAGGGACCTGGAGAGTATTATGCTAAGAGAAATAAGCCCATCAGAGAAAGACAAGTATCACATGACCTCACTCATATGTGGAATCTAATGACCAAAATAGATCCAGAAACATAGAAGCACAGAACAGACTGTGGAATCTCAGAGGGAAGATGGTGGTGGGTGGGTGGGTGGGAAGAAATAAACTAAAGAACTTGTATGTATATATGCATAAACCATGGACACAGACAATAGGGAGGGTGAAGGCCTAGGGGGGGAGCTAGAAGGGGTCAATGGGGAGAAAAGGGAACATCTGTAATACTTTCAACAATAAAGATTTTTAAAACTGTCTGCTAACCAGACAGAAAGTAGAATCATAATATTTCTTTCCCCAATTGAATAGTATTATAGTTATAAATGTTAATAAAATTGGAGCATTTCTGAACCTGAGCTTTGCCAGAGGGCTTTTTGAACTGAATCTGATGTTCCTAAGAAAGAGATGCCAGTATTTAAGTATATCACCTAGCAGTGATGAGAGAGCTTTGAATACACCTAAATATGTCAAAAAAATCATCTACTTGTCTTTAAAAAGTTGGCTGATTCCTCTAAAATGAGATTTTTCTGCATCTGACTGGAGTAAAATGCTGCGTTGATGGAAGAGTATTAATATTCCATATGCTGTACTTATGAAAAGCCTCAAGCACTTTGCTCGGATTTTAAGAGGAAATTTCCTTTGAAATACAGATCAATCGTTTCTAGGAAAAGATTTATATTGCCACCTTAGGAATATCATAGAGTTGGATACTCTCTCTTGCAATTTTTTTTTTTAAATCTTGGGCTGAGGCAGATCTTGCCCATATCTCCTTTCGCTTGAGATACCTCCAATGAACTAACGTCAGCCAGCCTGCTCTCATAACCCTCCAGATGTGCTGGATTTATAATACGCTGCATGGCATGACCAAACATCTGTGGGTCAAAAGAGCTTTGGTCGAGGTTCTGTGTGTTTTAGCTTCTGAACTGGACAGGTTGAAGCAAAATAACAAAACAAACAAAAAAACACACAAACAAACAAACAAAAAACAAAACACCACTATCTTTTTCACGCATGTATCCACCAACCTTAGGATTTTAGTAACTAAACTGACTATGTGTACCATTTGTATTTTACAATTTTTTCAAGGAGTTAAAAAATGACACAATATAGGTATGATTAGTATTTTTCCCATATCATTTGCTATAGTTTAGGGTCTTAAAAAAGAAACCAGGTAGAAATTTACTATCTTTCTCCCCAACAAAATAACACTTACCCATCTTTTCACTCCTCTCCTGACAAATGTTTCCTGTTCTGAAAAGTTAACTGCCTTGTTTTAAACAATGCAATTGTGTTGTGCATTCCTGCCTGACTGACCCCAGGTTGGTGATGACACTGACTGGCTGCCCCTGAAATGCCTGATGCTGCCTTGCTAGCACTTTCCACTGCTGCCTTGTCAGTTACCACGTCATGGTGTTTTGGTGTGTGTGTGATATAAACACAATTAGAGTATTTTCTGAGCATATAGTGTAGTTTAAATGCCCAGACCACAGTCAGAAGAGAGGAACATAGAATTTACTTATTTTTAAAGTGCATTTTGTCTACTACCCTCTAGTAGACTATAAGTGCAATGAAGACATGGATCTTTATCTTTTCTTTCAGCAGTGTATTGTGTAGCATCAGAATAGTGCCTATATCTATTTCTGAAACATCTGTAGTATTTCTTTCTAAGGGATTTTGATGATTGCTTGTCTTTTATGTTGTATGTTTTTCTCAGTTCATAGTTTGACTTTTAATTATTATTTTTTAATGTACTTTTAATTTTTCTTAAAATTAAGTCTATCAATCTTTCCTTTATGGTCTCCTTAGCTTTCTAATTGTCCATTGTATCCCCTAAAGAAGTGTAAAATCTTGCCTTGGCCATTCCTATTTCATTTTTTCCCTGTGTGCATGTCAGTGATGTGTGAACCCAGCCAGCTGTACAGAACCATTGTTGCAGTAGCATTGTGTGACACATACATATAACATAGAAACACGCTGATACATATTCAAAGAATAAGTGTGAAAAATATTAGTATGGAGAAGACATAAAATTTATGACCCTTATAGCAGAGAATAGATTGCCAAATATAGATCTCAGATTCTGTGAGTTCTGCATACAAAAAAAGGATGACACTGGGTTGCAGTGAGATAAACGTTTCAAATAAACCTTAAACTGATCTGAAGGGCTAATCTGGCAATGAAAAATGAGAATTTCAGTGCACTAAAGTGATAAATTTATATTAATTTTTTAAATATATTTTTATTGATTTCAGAGAGGAAGGGAGAGGGAGAGAGAGATAGAAACATCAATGATGAGAGAGAATCACTGATTGGCTGCCTCCTGCATGCCCCACACTGGAGATCAAACCTGCAACCCAGGTATGTGCCCTGACTGGGAATTGAACCTTGACCTCCTGGTTCATAGGTTGACGCTCAACCATTGAGCCATGTTGGCTAGGCGATAAACTTATATTTCTTAAACTCCTACAAAATAAAAAGTTCAGAATGGGTTGTTTTCAATGTCAGTGTCTGCATCTTTATGAGAAAGGAGGAAGGAAGTGAGGGAAGGAGAGGAGAAAGAATGAAAAGAGAATGAAGGTATGATCAATGCCATCAAACCTTAGAAGGAAGGTAGGGAAGAGTGGGAGTAAGGGGGAGAGATCATCCAAAGGACTTGTATGCATGCATATAAGCCTAACCAATGGACATAGACACCAGGGGGGTGAGGGCATGAGTGGGGGGGTGGGAGGCAATGGGGGGGATAAGGACACATATGTAATACCTTAATCAATAAAGAAAAAAATAAAGTTAACCAATAAAGAAAAGAAATTAAAAAATAATGAAAATAAACTGTAATTGAAAATTAAATAAATAAAATAAATCTATATACACTTTAACAGCTGATAGCTCAATTTTGAAAATGAAATGTATTTTAATAAAAAAAAAAGAAAGGAGAATGAAGGAAGGAAGTTGACATTCAAAATAGTCAACTCAATTTCTGTTTGTTCCATGTAAGGTTTCCTGAATGACTCCCATTGGATTATATATTCTAGCAGAAGTAAGAGACCTGGTCTGGTGGTCATCATATTGTCCTTGATTATAATCCTTGGTTTGAGATCTGTGATTATAGGGAATCACACATGCCCATTTATCCTCAGAAATCTAAATGGTTATGCTGAAGCTTGAGGTCATTCCACCTGGCTCAGAACCAGCCAGGATGGCTAATGATTCAAACTCTTATGGACTGCATCTTAAAAGGACAAATGAGTATCGGTCAATGTGACTGACTTTCTCTTCCTGGAAGAGTTCTTAAGTGCTTGATTGAAATAGCTGCTAAGTCACAGCGAATGTGATTTCTTGTCCCTGCACATTGAAGAGAATGACCTCACGTGCCCACAAACAATAGAAATGATGCAATTGATAGAGGACAATATTGATTCTTCTGGAACTGTACATGTCTTAATAGGACTTACCTTTAACACGTGTTAAAGGTAAGTCCTATTGCCTTAGCCGGTTTGCTCAATGGATAGAGTGTCAGTCTGCAGACCAAAGGATCTCAGGTTTGATTCTGGTCAAGGGCACATACCGCGGTTGTAGGCTCCTCCCTGGTCGAGGCTTGTGCAACCAATCGATGTATTTCTCTCACATCAATGTTTCTCTCTATCTTTCCCTCTTCTACTCTCTCTGAAAATCAATAGGAAAAATATCCTCAGGTGAGGATTCAAAAAAAAAAAAGGTAAGTACTGTTATGGTAGATTGGCTATAATGTAGTGCTTAAATTGTAATGCAAAGGATAATTGACATGAAGTTGGTATACTTCATTGCAAGTTATTTAGTGAATAGAGAGAAAGAGAGAGAGAGAGAGAGAGAGAGAGAGAGAGAGAGAGAGAGAGCAGGAGGTGAGCCATACTGCTAAAGTTGTGCTTATCAAAATAGCAGGTACAGGCTGGCTCCCTGAGCTCTGAATGGATTATAACTGGGACATGGTTTCCCAGATCTGACTTGGATGGGACTCACTCCACCTCTGAGGACCTTGATGGAGGCCTGTTTAGAGAATTGTGCAACCTCTGCATTTACTATCCTGCCTCCTGCCACTGCAGGGACCTTCAGCTTGGCTCCCAACCTTAACAGAGCATGTCTGATCACATGACCCTTTCTGGTGGCTTATTCATATTTCAATATTTACTCATAATTCAAAGTTGAGTCTTATCTCTCCCTCTCCAATCAAGAGAGCACAAACATCTATATGACAAAGATGGGACAAAGAAGGAATGGGACAAATCAGAGGCCAACATTGCCAAACCTACGTGTATGTGTACCATATATTGGACAGACCACAAAATGGTCACCCCACTATACTCAGCTGGCTATATCCAAATATTCATAAAGCGATGCTAAATATAAATCCCAAAGCTATTCTGAGAAGAAGTAGTGAGTTTAATGTGAATGGCACCCTTTTATGAGAAACTTCTAAGTCAAAACATTGACCCTTGTCACTGAGACTGAACACCCTTTTCATGTCTTTTTATAGTCACTGAAGCATTGTCAGATAAAAAAGAATATTCATCTCTATCTGCCCAAGTTCTGGAGGGAATCTAACTCACCGCATTCCATTTTGAAATTGCTGATTCACCTGTGTACACAAGGGACTCCTCTCTTATGCTTCACTAGTCATTGTTCAAAATTTGTCCCCAAGAGTTAAAGATTTAAATCTTGTATTCATATTACATATTCATCAATCATGTATTTACTTCCTATAATATGCCAGATACTTCCCCAGGCACTAGAGAAATAAAGAAGAAGACAAAAAGATTCTCTGCTGTCAAGCAACTCAGATACTTATGAAAATAATCAAAACAAGTATTTTTTCTTATTTTTCTATGAATAAGAACAAGTATCACATAAATTTCTATGTTTTAAGTCATGTCTATTATTGTATACTAGAGGTCCAGTGCATGGATTTGTGCACCAGTGGGGCCCTTCAGCCTGGCCTGTGCCCTTTCACAATCTGGGACCCCTTGGGGAATGTCAGATAGCAGGTTTTGGCCCAATCCCCTTAGGCCCAATCCAGACAGGAGGGAGCCCAATCTCTGCAGGCCTGATCCAGACAGGAGGGAGCCCAATCTTGTGCATTGAGCATCTGTCCCCTGGTGGTCAGTGCATGTCATAGCGACCTGTAGACCGGTTGTTTGGTCGTTCAGTTGCTTAGGCTTTTCTATATATAGATAATCAATAAATATAAACTCACAAGTCAGTTTTTGATACATTTTTGAGATTTACTGAAATATTTATTGAGTTTTCTCAATCCTTGACTAGCTTATTTGATTATAATAATATGTATTTTATTCTTGTTTTTTTATACCCTAAGTGCTAAAACCCATTTTTTAAAATTACTCATCTAATTAGTTTTGACACTGAATGACTAGCTTGGTTTTGAGGGTTTAAGAAACTACTCATTTCTGGGAACCTTGATTTTGATGTAATGAAGGGAGAATGGAGGCTAGAAGGAGAACCCTGTTTCTAGTCTCTTCTTGTTTCTTCTGAGAACAAAAACAGTGAGCCAGTCTGAATGGTGTTGCTCAGTGGTTGAGCATCAGCCTATGAACCAGGTCATGGTTCAATTCCCGGTCAGAGTACATATCTGGGTTGTGGGCTTGACCCTAGTAGGGGGCATGCAGGAGGCAGCTATTCAATGATTCTCACTCATCATTGATGTTTCTATCTCTCCTTCTCCCTTCCTCTCTGAAATCAATAAAAATATAACACACACACACACACACACACACACACACACACACACACAGTGAGCCACCTGGGATGTGGTATGGAGTTATGCATAAGAGCTAGAATGCAATGCCTTGTTTTGACAGTCAAGAAACTAGGTGTTTCACTAGAAGGTTTTTAAAGTTATTACATGCAGAAATGCCATTGCTTTAAAGTAAATGCAAATTGGCTTATTCCATACTGGAGTTGTAACAAGCATTAAAGATAATATTCTTAGCAGCATTTTCAGTTTTAGGATGAATTTATATCACTAGTTTCTTACAAGCATATGTATTTTGTTTTATGTGGTTATTTGCCCTTTCTTAATTATATCCCAATTATTCATTACTTATAGTTTTGATTTTGTATGAGGCCCAAGGGGTCAAATTTAGGAGAGTGACATCTTTTAAGCAGGTGTTGTTTTTTTTTTTCAATTTTGACCAATTTCTGATTTGTGCTTTATGATCAAAGAATATGGCAGGTATTGTATTATCTTTCTTTTTATGTGAATTATTTGTGCCTAATGCATAGGCAGTTGTTTGTTTTTAAGTGTTCTGTGGGCATGTGGAAGAGAATACATTTTATGAGTAGGATATTAAAGTTAATTTGTACTATATACTATTAAATAAGCTCATTCAGTATATTATTTAGGTACTAGTGGCCTGGTGCACAAATTCATACACATTGAAAGGAAATTAATTAGAAGAAATATTTTTTAAAATATATTTTTATTGATTTCAGAGAAGAAGGGAGAGAGAGAGATAGAAACATCAATGATGAGAGAGAATCACTGATTGGCTGCCTTCTGCACACCCCCCACCAGGGACTGAACCCACAACCCAGGCATGTGCCCTTGACCATAATTGAACCTGGACTCCTTCAGTTCATTGGCCCATGCTCTATCCACTGAGCCAAACCAGCCAGGCCTAGAATAAATATTTTAATGTCACTATTCACCCTTTACCTATAATAGAAGTGTCAGAGATGAAAGAAAATTGGTGTAATGTATGTGAAAATAATATATAAATTGATTAATAAATAAACAATAACAACAACAAATACGTTATAAAAACAATAAAAACATGATATAAAAAACATTGATAAAAACAATGACTGATAAATTGATTAAACTTATTCTAATATCTCCCTGTATGCCACATTATGAGTAAAAACACTGAGTGCTTGACTAATTTCCTTTGTGATGAAGTATTTACAACTTTAACTTTAACGTCACACACTCTTTGAACTCGAGAGAAAGCAACATATAACTGACCATGTCTGAAAACGGGTTCAGGTAGGAATATTACTACTCTTTCTAGATTGGTGCCAGCAAGAGCTAAATATGTATCGTGCATGTGCGAGACAATGTTTATTTTTAAATTGTCAGTGTGCATCATATATACTAGCCGGTCAGTCGGTCAGACAGTCAGACAATCAGACAGATGTATGTTTGGTCACTTAGCCTTTTATATATTTATATTCCTTTTTTTAAAATATGTTTTTATTAATGTTTAAGAGATAGGAAAGGAGGGGGGACAATGGAAGCATCAATGATGAGACAGAAACATTGATTGACTGCTTCCTGCACACCCTCTACAGGGGATCAAGCCCACAACCTGGGCATGTGCCCTGACCAGGAATTGAACTTGTGACCTCTGGGTATGTGGGATGATGCTAAACAAATTGAGCCTCACCAGCCAGGGTGGTATTCTTTATCTGTATTTACATTGGTTCTGTTTGAATGATTGGGATCAAAAGAGATGTGCTAAACCTCCCCTACTTATATCCTCTCAGCTTTCTTTGTTTTACAAGAGTTTTCACTTAATACATTTGAATGCTATGCTATTCAACATGCAAAGATTTGTGACAGTCATATCATTATTGCAGATTTCACATTTTACCAATAACACATGACCTTCTTTGTTCTATTTAGCTCATTTTACCTTGAATTCTACATTGCCTCTTATTAATATTGCAATCCTGCTTAGTTTTTGTTTGCATATGCAAGGACTATGCTCATATTTTGCTTTAAAATTTTTCTTTTTTTTCTTAAACTTTTTGATACTATATATTTAAACTTTAAAAACAAAAACCAAAAAGTTGTTTTCTATTTTTAATAGGTGAGAACTTAAGGAATTTTCAGTTGTAAAATCCTCACTTGTCAGCTCTCACCTCAATTTTATGTACGTTTTTAAACATTTTCCACTGTGGGGACAGTATAATTTTGCCAATATTGCTCTCATCTGTACATATGAGTATTTTTTATTTATGTAATTTACTGTAAGAGTAATTTCATTAAAACCTTTTCTTGGCAACAGATATAGCAAAAAATATGGGTTGTCTAACAAGATCATATGTCTATAGGTAGCCAAGGATTTGAAAAGTGCCTTTTCCCAGCCTCACACAGTCTTGTGCAAAGAAGGTGGCAAGTGGATATGAGACTTTATTTAAGTTTTTATGGGCATGTTACTTTCAGTGAAAGGAGAAAAAATAGGGAATTGATATTTAAAGAGCATTTGCTATATGTAAATCAATATGTGAATTGTTTTAGTTAGTATATTTTATCTGAGAGAACCAGGCATAGATAAAATGTATGAAAAATCTAAGACACTGGAAATTACATATTCATTAGCCTGCCCTTTGGTGAGTACCTTTGTTCTTGGGAGAAGTAATCAGCAAAGTCCTTGGAAATACAGACACTGGCCTAGCCTGGGCTATATGTTTGAGTGTTTCCATCTACCTGGTAGGCTCCCTTTGGCATTTCTTCATGTTGAAAGCTCACCATTCTTTCAGCTCAGGCACCACATTTTTGTTAAGTTCCCTACATGGGAAATATGGCTGTTATGTCTTTACAGAATCTACCATGTCCTGTTTTCTATATTTAGACCTAACTAAACCTTGTTCTAGGTGGCAAGTTCCTTCAGGTCACATACTGTTTTCTTATGCACCTCATTATGCCTCATTGCCTTCGACACTGGACCTTGCACAGTCAAATAACTCCAATGAAACTGAATTTGGTCTTGGTAAGATAAAAGCAGAACTTTTTATATAGAAGGTGGGGGGGGGGACTATACCTAATTTACAAATTATGTTTCCACTTAGAGATTTAACATTCCTGTCTTACTCTAAAGTGCCCATTTCCTTTGCTGGTCTGAATCCTCTGGTGCTTAATAAGTTAGTAATAATTCAGAAAGCCTCATATTATATAATCACTGAAATTGGTGATATGTCTCCCCACCCCATAAGTAGCAACCAAAGAAAACACTGATGCTAAATAAAAGAGATCCCTGACCAAGCCAAGACAGGGTTTCAAAATCTTCTCTCTCAAATTAGTGTTTTGCATGAAGATTTTTTTCTATGTTGAGAGACACAGTGGTTTTCTTAAAGGTCAAAATTCCTCACCAAGATCCCCCTGTAAACTTGAGAGCAACCTTGGTAAAGAGCAAAGCTGAGTACAAATTCAAATCACAGAAGAAGGTCATCATGAATTTAATTATTTTATGCCTTTTGCGTTTCTAAGACTTGCTGGTCATTAGTGTTTATTAATATACTAGGCAGTGAGACCAGAATGTTAAGTTCTTCGCTTAACATAAAGAAAATGAACTTTAACTAGCAATAAACTTTAAAATGAGAGTATAGAATAACTTCAATTTAAATAGCAAGCAAGCTGGCACATTCAACTATCTTAAAATTGATCATTATATTTTCATCTCCTAGAGTCTGTTTCCAATATTTACAAAAGAATTACACAATATCGTAATGTGAAGCTTATAAAAGGAAAAATCTCTTGCAGCCCCTATATTTTTACATTTCAGACATTTTCATTGTTTTAGTTTTTTTTTAATTCCTTATTCATCCACAATGTTGTGTTTTATGTGAATCATAAATATGATATAGGCTCTGATAGTTAAAAATGGCTCAGCTTCTCTGCTTAAAAATATTCAAATCCTTGGTATTTATTAGGAAAAGGTGACAAGTAGATAATGATATACTTAAATCTAGTGAATACATAATAAAAGCAGAAGTGTTGGTGGCCTGTCTATATCCAAAGTAATGACATCAGCAGAAGTCAGGGAAAAACAAATTTTGGGAAAGGACCAGGCCAGGAGGAAATAATTAGGATTAATGAAGTTATTTCTGGCAGTGACACAAGGATAAGTTTGAACATAAAAGTCTGCATTACAAATATTATTGGTCTTAGCTAACAAGTGTTTCAGGGATGTATGGACTGAATCTTTGAGTCCCTCCAAAGTATGTTGAAGTACTAATTCCCACTGTGACTGTATTTGGGCCTGGGGCCTCTAAGGAAGTGATTAAAGTTAAACAAGGTCCTAAAAGTGGGGCCCTGATGAAATAGAAATTGTGTCCTTATAAGAAGAGACAACAAAGAGCTCACTTTCTCCAAGAACACACAAAGAAGGGGTCATGGTGTACAGTGAGATGGCGGCTGCCTACAAGTCAAGAGAAGAGGCCTCAGAATGAAATCTAACTTATTGGCCTTTGATCTTAGCCTTCCTTACCTCTAGAACTATAAGAAATAAATCTCTGTTGTTTAAGCTACTCAGTCTGTGGTATTTTATTATGGCAGCCTCAATAGACTAAGACAAGGAGAGTGGGGAAAAGATTTAAGAAGAATTTCCAAGGATGCACAGGACCAAAAGACTGTCTGATCAAGTAAATGTCAATAGTTTATCTCTCTAGTCTGTGTCTACAATAGCAGACTGGATTAGATGAACTCCAAAATCTGTTCACATTCTAATAATGTCAATGGAATCTCCTTATCACTATGACATATTTCATTTTCCAAAAATGATTACAACAATCTCGCTCATCCACCAGTTTTTACTAAAATGTAACTTTGGCATTCTTCCATCAAGAGGCGGGGGTCTATGTTCCCTGCCCTTCATTCTTGGTGGACTTTGATTACAGCAGAAATGATTTTATGTGATTTTTAAGGTGAGGTTATAAAAGGTGATACAGCTTCCATCAGATTTTCTTAGTGTGTTCCTTTAGAATTCAACTACCAAGCTGTGATGAAACTCAAATAACCACAAGGTGAGGCCAAATGTAGGTGTTCCAACCAATAGGCTCAGCTCAGGTCCTATCCAACAATAGATACCAACTACCATGAATGAACTTTCAGATGACTCAAGCCTGCAGTCATTAACTTGCCTCCAGCCATTAAGTCTTCCTAGTTGAGTTTCGAGAAATTGTGAAAAGAAAAGCCATTTCTGTTGTTTTTCCCTAATTCCCGAACCAAGAATTAATGAGCAAGAAAATATTCTTCTCAATCACTATGTTTAGGGGGGTTTGTTATGCAGTGATAATAAATGAAATCATTATAAACTTCAGGCCTAGCAGATTGCTATTTATTTGTTTGTTGTTTTTTTTTTTTTGTTTTTGTTTTGTTTGTTTTGCTGATATAGCTATTGTTGCTGTAACCACTCAAATGAACTGGGTTTAACAATTTAAAATAAATTCTGCCCAATCATGAATTACGCTGGGTCAGGAAGTTGTAATTTTCCCATCACTAGAGGTTTTCACGTTGAGACTAAATGTCTGTCTCAAATTCTACAGAAGGCTCTTTTGCATGAAGTTGACTTGTCTTGGTGGGACGTTTCATTATTTTTGTGTTTATGGTCCAACCAAATGTCCATCTCTATGGTACATAGGTGCTTATCAATGTGTGCTTGAATCTAAAGGTCTCTCTACACTGTATGATTCCATAATAGAAGAAATGGCAAAGG
The DNA here is from genome assembly GCF_951640355.1 of Cnephaeus nilssonii. NCBI lineage: Eukaryota > Metazoa > Chordata > Mammalia > Chiroptera > Vespertilionidae > Cnephaeus > Cnephaeus nilssonii. The sequence goes on from NC_137082.1 coordinate 79,843,778, forward strand.
TGGACTTATTAATAACAGTAACAATGGCAATAACCATCATCATTATAACTAACATTTTCTGAGTGATTATTATGTGTCAGGGACTGGCTAAGTGCTTTACATATATTTTCTATTCAATTCTGATGATTAACTCTCCTGGGTAGTTACTGATTTATACATGAGGTAAATTGCCCCTCTATTAATGATTTCTCCACTGCCACTAATCAAGCAAGTAGTAGCTGGACTTAGAACGCAGGCTATCTGACTCCAGAACCCATGCTGGATCTTTATGTCATGTGCTCTTGACTAAATAGTGGGATAGAGTCATAGGGGGAGAATGTAAAACTGTACTCTGCTCAATCTAAATTGCAGTATGTTTTACCTGCTCCTTTGTAGGTATGCATAACCTGACAAACAGCTCCTACTTATGGTCCCTTAGATACAAAAGGATGTGTCTCCAAGATGGAAAGTTCCATTCTAGAAGGCCAGTGCCCTGTGACCATGGAGAATAGTGAGGTTAACCAGTGGCCCACAAGAAGAATAAATTAGATTCCTCATTTTGCTGAGAAACTTGTGTAAACTAACTCAGTTATCAAGCATCTGAGCTTTAAACTAGTAATATTTTATATTTTCATGGTAATTTGCTCCTCAGTCTTCACTATCCTGTACTACATTTTATCATTAATCCTCACAGCACCCTTATAGGAATCAAATGTAAAAGAGAAAAAAAAAATCTTAGGAATGATCAAATGAATGCCATGTCATTGCAGTGAAGAATTCAATCACATCTCTTATTTTAGCTTCTCTGAATACAAATGAATAATTGTTGTCAATTAACAGCTAAGCCAATTGAAATGGAAATGTTGAATTTTGAAAGACTTAAAAGCATTATTGGATTCAAACAAACAAACAGCAATCAAAACATAATTGTATGCTTCTAAACACTATCCTCATGAATCTCAGGGGTAATTGGTTAAAACAACAAAAAAATGACTTTATCAAAAACAAAGAGAAAAATAAATATTGAAAAATTTGCTGCATTACTAATAGGAGAGTCAGAGACAGAAAAGTAATGGCCTAAGAATCATGTGACATGTGTCGTATACCTGGTTATGACCCCAGCTCCTTAATTATCTATGGGAAAAAACTTACTCATTATCTTTGGCTCTCAGCTTTTACATTTTCAGAATGCATGGAGGAAATTTTGGAATGTTTACTCAGTTTTCTTACAGATGTAAAATTTTATGAAATTGAAATTACTAAGTTGTTATAATTAGATCATATTTAAACCTAATTACATGTTTTAAGATAAATTCTTTTGCAACAGAACTCATTTCCTGCTAGATCTGAAGAGTGAAGGGATGTTAATGCTTATCCATTGGTCATTAAGAATCTAAAATGGGGCTTAGAAATCAAAGGTTTTTGATATCTGTAGATAGCATGATAGATGAGATTGTCTCTAAGTCAAAGTTCATTGATTAAAATGCTTTATTACCTCTTTACCTAAAATGTTTCTTTTGTTTCCTCTGAGAAGATTTTGAGAAACAGGCAATAATAAGAAGTTATTGAGCATTTACTCTATTGAACAGTGTCCTATGCCTTTGACAGGTAATATTTTATTAATCATCATGACAACCCCATTAAAAATAATGATTTTAAATAATGATTGACCTACCAGAAAAGTGTTCATGAGGATCAGATTCTTCTGTGTTGGAGCAATGTGTTTTGGTGTTCCACTATTCCTTTCATTCCTAGGAATTCCGTCTCCGCAATTTCCCTGGGATGTCATTTTCTTATCTTTAAACTAGGGAATTAAGGTCCAGTATTAGTATCTATTTTATGGGTCAGTAAACGTCCTTTGTGAAGGGCCTGATAAGAAGTATTTTTTGCTTTGCAGGCTGTACACAGTCTCTATCATAACTACTCAATCCTGTAGCTATATTGTGAAAGCAGGCATACACAGTATGTAAACAAATGAATGTCGCTGTACTCCATAAAACTTTATTTACAGACACAGGTTCTATTTGGCCAGTGAGTTTTACTTGTCTGACTCCTAAATTACAAGTAAACTATATTTTCCCTTCCAGACCTCATAAAATGGTTTTTCTCTTTGTAATTTTATCTAAAACTAAAATAAGAAAATTGTTACGTGCAATTTAAGCAAGAGGAGACATTTATTTTTAAAAGTGAAATGTACATCAGTAAGAAGAGATCTATTTTGGTGGGCTGAGTAGATTCATATAAACTCTCCATTCTGTTCCTTCCTTCATGGTTTTGTTGAGAAAGGTCTCAGAGGTTTCTGTTCTGATAGTGATTCATAATACTTGAGCTCACATGGATGAGACCATTGATTGGGTCCGTTTTTGTATTTCTATAGAATTCAATAATTGTAACTAAAATAGCACCTGGTTACTACTAGGAGTCCAAATATATTTTTATCTTGCTCCTTTCATTGTTAGCAAGCAAGAAAAGAGTAGTAACGTCCATTATTGGTTAATATATAGGCAGTAGAAAAAAATACATATTAGTCGCTTCTATTACAACATGGATTACTGTAAAAATTATAATTTTTCTGGCTCTAGCTTGTTTGGCTCAGTGGATAGAGTGAACTAAAAGGTCCCCGGTTTGATTCCAGTTATGTACCTCGGTTGCAGGATATAGTTGGGGTGCACGTGGGAGGTAGCCAATCAATGTGTCTCTCTCACATTGATGTTTCTCTCTCTCTGTCTCTCCCCCTCCCTTTCCACTCTCTTTAAAAATCAATGGAGAAATATTCCCAGGTGGGGATTAAAAGTAGAAAAAAAAAGATAATTTTTCTGGTATAGCTCCTGGGACAAGAATTACTGTGAAATAATTAAATAATTGAATAATAATTCACAACATTTACAGGCACAATATACCCAATACACCCTTATTCTTGACACTTTTATGGAGACATTTCTGCAATATGTTGGAATGTAACAGGGCCAATATTCTTGTTAACTGGTATTACGTTTATAAAAGATGAGAGGAGACTTCTGTTGTTGGCTGTTATCAGAATAGCTGGTATAAGACTAGCGTTTCCACTGAGAACAACTGTAAAAGCTGAATATGATGCACACAAAAGCTGCTCAGAAGCACCAGAGAAGAGCTAAAGGAGTCAGGACTGGAGAAACTAGGCTCCAAGAGAGACAGAAAATGCATTAAAGTGAACCCTGAGTTCTCTGCTGCTGCTTCTTGGGACATTTGCCAATTTCCTGCAGGTAAAATGAAGAACACAGAAGTCACACCCAAAAATGGAGTTCAGGGCTATTAAGAAATCAGAACTTGAGAGGCCAAGATCCCTGGGAAAAGAGAGCTACAGAGCCCAGCATTCTGTGCACACTGTTCTCTCTGAGCGTTCCTGGACTCCTAAGCTAAGCACACAGAACAGAACACATTGAAACCCAGCAGCACATATGTAACACCTTAATCAATAAAGAAATTAAAAAAAAAAAAAACAACAACAGCAAGTAGCTACATAGAGAATACGGCACTCTTGTTCTGGGAAGATAAAAAATTAGATTCAAGTTCCCACCAAGTGAAAAGGTCCAAGTAAACACTTCAGAGTTTTAGTTGTGAACCTAGAAGGATGAATCCCAAGTAATACAAAAAACAAGAAAGATCACCCTCTTCTTAATACAACCCACACTCTGTCTTCTGACTCCCCTCCCTAAAACTTCCCTAATAGCCTACTGTTGATCAGAAGCTTTATCAATAACATAAACAGTCACTTAGCACATATTGTGTATGTTATATGTATTATATACTGTATTCTTACAATAAATTAAGTTAGAGAAAAGAAAATTTTATTTAGAACATCATAAAAAAGAGAAAATACATTTATTACATTTATTGAAATAATCCACATATAAGTAGATCAGCGGACTTCAAACCCAGGTTATTCAAGGGTGAATCTTGTGTCTTAGAAGACATATCCAAGAAGGTAGGTAGCAGCAAAATTCATAAAGGCCTCAAATCAGAACCAACCCTAATGTCCATGGACACTAGAATGAATAAGTTTTAGTATATTCATAAAACAGAATATGATAGAGTGATGAAAAAAACAACAACTACTTAAAACAGCATGAACGAATCTCAAACACATATGGTTGAGGTAAAAAACAACAACAACAACAACAACAACAACAACTAGACACAAAAGAGTACATTTCATAAAATTCTATTTTTATGAAAGTTCAAATATAGCTAAAAGCAATCTCTGGAGATAGAAGTTAAAATATGTCTACAGAATATGGGAAGAGTGTAGTGAATTGTGGAGACAATAAATTAGAGAGCCTTTAGGGTTCTGGAAATGTTCTGAATCTTTGTGAGGGTGGTAAGTACATAGGCGGTTTACCTTTTTGAAAGATGCATTGAGTTGTATATTTAGGATTTGGGTCCTTTAGTGTAGGTATGATATAATTCATTAAAAAATATTTTTGAGCCACACACACAGGTGCCTTTAACTATGGATTACAAAGAAGGTCCACAGCTTATCATTGCACACTCTCTCCCACTCCCTCTGCCTTTTCTTTGTCCGATTCCTTGTTCCTCTCTCCTAAATTACCCTGCTATTGAATGTCCAGCTAGAGCTTTCATGGTTTTTCCCCTAACTTATATTATTTCTGGGATTATTCCTTTTCCTTCCTTTTCACAAGGATCTTCTATGCGGTGACCTAACTGTACTGCCCACTTCACAGTAGCCCTGGTATATATGTAATAAAATGTTTAATATCTCTGTTCACTTAGCCCAAGTTTTTATGGGACTATTAGCATAGCAAGTATAATAAGCCCAGGGTACAGTTAACCTCCATTTACTTCCCTAGTTATGTGGATTCCACATTGTAGTCGTTTTAAAGGCTTGGAGGAGCCTCATTAACTTTACAAGGCAAGACTGGATTTACAGAACCAATATCTATGTGGGGAAAGCAACGCCTGCAGGTTCTGCTTTTACTGGAGCTTTGCTTTTGCCTTTTTCCCCCTAACATAGATGTCTTTTATAAAATTACTTTTTATGGAACAAAAGCAACAGGCGATTTCCAATTAAATGCAGATGTCAAGGTGTTCTCTTCCTACAGGCACTCAGGTGCTGAAGATTGCCCGAAAGCCTATGAATTTGATGGCTGTTAGTGCAGTTAATGTATTTTACATTATTTTGAATATTAATTACAGTGTAAACACTGCCTCAAGCCCATGTTTGAGGTAGCATAGTTTTGAAACAAAGTCACATATTTTTTAAGTGACCTTTCAAAACAAGTTTAAGAAGATTATTACCAGCCCTAAATTATTTTTCTTTTCTGTTTTAACTAGCTCTGCTTTCCAGGAACTAGACAGTAAAATAATTAAATTCAATGCTTCTTAATTGTCATTCAGCTTTGATGAGTGCTTAACTATGAGGATTAACTATTTGGAGCATATTATGAAGGAATAAGCTGGGACTATGATGCAGCCATGCTTCACTATTCGCAAGTCTAATACACATTTGATAATTAGAAGGAGGAAAATATACAGAATACTTAATTAAATGCCAGGTGATTGGGTAGATATGACATGTCTCAATAGTATATGTGCAAAATGTATGTTAGATGTTATAAATATGTAGATAATTGGTTAATCACGTGAGTTTGTGTTTTTCTCAAGTGTTCCCAGCTCTTTTCCAGGGCATATGGTAAGACTGCGCTTCTCTACACCCTTGATATAAGGTTTGACCACATGACTTGTTTTGCCAGTCCAAATGTGAGTATCACTTCCAGGTGGGAAACATTTAAAGTTACTGTGAGACTTACCATCATTTCCTTCTCTGCGTCCAGGTGATAGCTATGTTCTGGATGGTGCCTGCACTGGATGCCTGGATCCGTGACCAAGCAGGATGCCCAGACCACCTGTGACAGACAAGTTGCTTCAATGAGAAATAAACCTCTATGGTTTTAGGCTGCTGAGATTCGCAGGTTATAATGTCCAAATGCATAACCCAGTAGCTCTGATTGTGATACACGCTGAGCCTACAATGAAGGCGGCTTCATCATAGGTGCTCAACAAAATTTTTCTAAACTGAACAGCTGGACCATGTTAGTCACTGAGGAAAATATAAAGATGAGTAAAAGAACTACCCTCACATGGCATGAATTTGAGAAAAGCCAATAGAAAACTAAACTACAACACAGAGTCATAAGTCAAGAGTGGCTACCAGATAGTCCATAGTTAGTCTCCAAATAAATGGCACCTGTGATTAAAGCCAGGCCTTGGGGCGATATGAGAAATGATTAGAGACAAGCTCTAAAAGGCTTCTTGGAAATAGAAGGACTTGAGTCAGGTCCTGAAACATTGGTAGGGTTTAAAGAGGCAAAATCATTTCTCTGTTCCCGGGTCAGGAAAATATTCAGTTAGTTCCAGTATGGCTCTGGTGTCTCAGGGTCAAAGTTCATGGTCCAATATCAGTTTTAGCATGTTACAACTGGTTGGAATAAAATCCAAAAGTAAGGTTGTTTTTTGTTTAATTGTTATTGTTGAAAGTATTACATAAGTCCCCTCTTTTTTCCCCACTGACCCCAAAATTAAGTTTGGATATCTTAGGCAAGAGCTGCTGTAAGAGAAGAATGTTCCTTTTGAAATGTTCACAATGTCCTTGTCCATGCCTCGCACTAGATTTGTGTTACTGGCAATTTTCTTTAGATGTCCACTACTGCCTAGTCTCTCCCTTTGCAGGAACATTCTCTCCCCTCCCTTCTTACTTGAGGTCTGGGCACCTAAAACTATACTTCCCAGATTGCCCAAAATCCTATACCATGTAACATTGTGCCCATGGAAATTTAAAATTACCTTAATTTATTACATATTTCTAATTTTTGAATCATATTTTACTTCCTTATAAAATAGCTCCAGACTTTATCTTTCAATACCAAGATCATTTATTCCTTTTAAAAAAATAACATATGGCTCTGAAATAAATTCTATTTTTTGCCCAGTCCCCTGGGCAAAAATGGTCAGCAAACTGCGGCTGCAAAAATATTTTTCTTGTGAATTTATAAAATTTCAAATATTTTCTGTCTGTCCAATATATGTGGATTTAAAATTGTGGATGTGGCTTAGAACACCAAAGAAGACAGGACAAGAGGAGTAGCAAAAAATGATGTAAGAAATGAGAAGTAATGAGAAAAATGCAGCAGAGGGAAAGAAAGAAATGAGAGGATAACAAGATAAAAACTTCAATGCATCTCACACCTCTAAAATTATAGACACCTATCTAGTCTGTTAAATACTGTTACCCAAAGAAATGTATGTGATCAGGGCCTTGAAGAAAGTGATTAGGATTTTTACAGCTCAATTTCAGGCACATAGAATCATATGGAGAAGAGATTTACATTCCCTTGTACCTTCCTTCTTTGCCTGAAATAAAATATTTGACAACTGTCTACTTTTCCAAAGTAGAAGACCTGACCTGGTTGAGTTGCTACTATTTTGTCGTGGGCATTGGCTCTGCATTATAGTCTTCAATTGACTTTTTAAAAATCTGAATATCTTTTTTTGCAGTGAAGAAATTCTAATGTCTCATAAACATAAAAGATATAAAGCTTGTTTTTCAAAATTGGTTTTGTCTTTGAGTTTCTTTGGGCAAAGGCAGACGTTCTTTTTACTGAACCAAAGTCTTTAGAATGCTGCTGCCACCTAGAGAATTAATTTGAGATTTCTCCAAAGCCCCTGGACCAAACAACAATGAGGCATTGTTTTTCTTGTGTGCTGTGCCTGCTTCTCATTTCAGCATCCAGTATTTGTCTCATTGTGTTCCCATGTAACATTGTGTCCTGAAATTAAATCATGTTTATACATTTATTGCTTGAATATATTATATGCCTGAGAGAATTGAAACCTGGCTTGTCGGCTAAATTGTCCCAGAGATTTCTAAAATTGAAAGGTAATCTTACTCATTCTACCTAACTGTAACAGTAGTGCATTCAAAGAAATAAAAATAAATGCTAATAGTTTTTGCATGATAATATGTTCAGAGTACAGTAATCCAATTCAAATCCATTTATATTTGCCAGGGCTTAATGATACTTTTTTTGCAATTACTTTACTTGCATGTGTATGCCTCATAAAGGAGGTATTTAAAAGACTTCATATGTAACTGGAAGCTAACTTATATTCAAAATTCAGCTGAAACTTGATGATATCTAAGTTCCTTAGTCTTAGTATTTTGAGTTGATAGTGAAATTAGCTATAAAAATGGAATATTTTTCTGAATTCCTTATCTGGAGTTTAAGAAAAGTGGCCTCAAAGGTTTCACTTTATATCAGTGTTATTATTTACAAAATCCTATACCAATGGTCAGCAAACTGCGGCTCGTGAGCCACAAGCGGCTCTTTGGCCCCTTGAGTGTGGCTCTTCCACAAAATACCACATGACGGCGTGCACATACAGTGCGATTGAAACTTCGTGGCCCATGCACAGAAGTTGGTTTTCAGCTCTCAAAAGAAATTTCAATCATTGTACTGTTGATATTTGGCTCTGTTGACTAAAGAGTTTGCTGACCACTGTCCTAAACCAATCTAGGGCTGGTGCAAATGCAGATTCCATGGCATTATGGGTGGGGGTGGGAGGCCTATATTATGTGAAGTATGGGAGAGGAAACAGTATATCAATAAACCCTGCAATCCTAAAAGCAATGTCTGTTTCTTACCTAAAAACTTCCTGAAACTAGTGAAAAGGCAGTGCTTCTCAAAATACCTTACCTGTGATTTATTTTTTTCACAATCTGTTATAAGTGCTAGATTTAGAAAGAACAATAAAAATATACTTGCGCCCAGGCCAGTGTGACTCACCTGGTTGAGCATTATCCATTCACCAAAAGGTCCCTGATTCAATTGCCAGTCAGGACACGTGCCCAGTTTCAGGGCAGTGCAGGAGGCAGTGGATCAACGTTCCTCTTTCTCCCTCTCCCTTCCTCTCTCTCTAAAAACGAAAACAAAAACAAAAAAGACAGAAAGAAAAAGAAAATAAACTTATCAAACAATGAAATACAGATACAGCAAGGATAAATAAAAGGCAATCAAGACTCATTTTTAATTATTATATTGAGCAGACATAAACTTAATCTAACAGATTGGTCCAAACATTTCTCTAGACTCATTCACAATTTCATTATTCATTGCCAGCTGGTATTAAACAGTTCCTGAACTGATATAGGTCCATATGAGGCAGGATAATAAGAAGCTAGGAGCCTGGCCGGTGTTGCTCAGTGGTTGAGCATTGACCTATGAACCAGGAGGTCACGGTTTGATTCTTGGTCAGGGCACATGCCCAGGTTGTGGGCTCCATCCTACTAGGGGGTGTGCAGGAGGCAGCCAATCAATGATTCTCTCTCATCATTGATGTTTAAAAATATATATATTTTTAAAAATTATTTGGCAAGTGGAATGGGGAAACTGTGACAAGATAGTTAAACAAGGCCAAACAATTTGACATTTTACAGCAAGCAGTTAATCACAAGACCTTATCTTCCTTAACCAAGGACACTGGGTAGTAAATGGTTTATACCTCTCCTCCCTAACCACAGAAAAAAAACAAAACAGCTTAAATCAGCATTGATGGGAAGACAGGGGACAGAGACCCAGTTAGTGCCAATTGTGCCTAGCCAATTCCAAGGACAGATGAAGTCAGGAGAACAAATAACAAAAAGCTCCTTTAAAGCGGGACAAAGCCAAGATAAAAGTAAAGCAGTGAGGCTGACCAGAGAATAATCCCAAACTCCACTTTAATAAGTCAACATATTGAAGGACACACCTGGAAAACTAATGAATATTCTGTTAAGACCCTCCCCTGAGACCGCCTTTGTAGGATTCCTGCCCACAAAAGAGAGATAACTATTCATCCCCGCCCCCCTCCAAGAAACAGGATGCCAGCACAGAATCTCTCTCTGGAGCATGCCTATGTCTTTTCTCAAGTATGAACATTTTTTTTTTTTCTCCTAAATTGTAAATGTTCCCCTTGAGACTTGTAACCAGGGGAGCATCAAACAGCATCAGCTCGTTCCAGGCTAACCCCCTGAACCTGTCTCCAAGGCCCCCTGTTTCTCTGACTTTGCAATGAGGCCCATCTTGGCTCACTTTTGTCACTGTGACTTCTACTTCCCAGTGAGCCAACAGCAGCCCCTCCCTGGCTCACTTCTGCCCTATAACATTTCTATGGAGCCAGAGCAGAGCATGGCCTAGGTTCTTTCCTGTTGCTTTTTCTACCCTAAGCCCTTTCTTTCTTTCACTTCAGCTTCAATAAACCAACTCTCAAAATCACTTGGACTCTCATTGTGAAATCTGTCCTGCACCAAGTCAGTAACTCTCACATTACAGGCCCGCCCGAGGAAGACCAGCTCTAGGCCCCGTCCCCATCTGGTGACACGTGGACCCACACTTTGAGTAGCATTGCTCTAGTTTCTGAACCCAATTTCAATGTGTGATTCGTTTTGGAAAATAAATTGAGTCCATGAGAACAGGGGCTTGATACTCCCCTTGCTCAGACTCAAAGCATATATTTTTAGCACAGTTCCTCGAACTCAATTCAAAATCTATAAAAGACATTGGAATTTCAGACAAATAAAATAAAGTCTGGAAAAGTGAGGGTGAGGGATCCCTTTTGTAATATCAGTCAAGTCATACTCTCCTTTTAATCCAGACCCTTATTTCTGTATTTAGCCCAGATGTTATCACATGTAGAAGATACCAGTCCAAAGGCCCTCAGGTACAGTATGCCAGACGGGAACTGGACCACAAAAATGACAGAAACTGATTCATGTAACAATTCAAAGACTGGGAAGAAAGAAAACAATCCTTTTAGACTTCTCGGAAATAGTAGCAAATCCTGTTGAGAACTCTACTATCTCCAAAAATTTTACCTCTAGCCTTCTAACATTTTCTCTCAGGTTTATATTGTTCCTGCCCCTGCCCTTACTCCCCCAACAACTGCTCTGCTGTCTTAGCACTCCAGGGCCTCTGCCATGCCTTTTCTTCCCTCCAAAGAACCCCTAGATTTTTCATTCTTTTTCTCTTCTTATTTCCCTTCTGTTTTTTTCTTGTTCAGCCTGGACTAAAATAGAGACAATTTTCTATCAATTTCTCCTTTTAGAAAGCTTCAATTTCTTTCTCCCTGCTGGTGTCCCCTGCGTAAAATATGTTTAAATATCTTCCATAATTACAAGTTCCACCCTAATCTTAAGGTTAACTTTATTATTCCCACATAAGTTTGTTTTTCTCTTTAATATATTTAGCTTCTCTTTATAGAGTAATCATCACTGTTTTTCTCTCCTTCATCTCTCATTTATGTCTTAACTAATGGAGACTAGGCACAGTTCCTGCTTATCCCAAGGAGTGGTTCAATTTCCTGCCAGCCCATAGGATTGTTTCAAACAAGTCAATCACATATTTCCAGAGGAACAAGGGAAGCAACCTTCTTCATCCTGCAAAACCCACCTCCCACAGCCTCTGGTTGTTCACTTTATTCCTGAGTGTGACTCCTGTAGGGCTGTGTGTGGTGTGCAGTGTCCTCCTCCCTGGACTGTGAGTACATGTGACTAATAAATTGCTATTTTCCTCATCTGCCCAATGTCAAATGTCTCCATACTGGAGGTCAGGAATCCTTCCCTTGCCAAGGAGGTGGAGATTAGGTGATTAAAGCAATAACAACATACATTGCTGCCACCACAATATACCTTGTGGCTTTGATTTTGACAACAATGCATGCTGGTCTTCAAACCCTTTGATGAACTAGTCTCTGCCTTTTTGTCAATCTCATTTCAGCGTAGATCCAACACACCAAGTATGTGCTTTAGTTCAGCTATTCTGTTTTGCTCCACAGGAGACTTGTTCAAAAGCATCTATTATAATAAAAGCGTAATATGCTAATTAGACTGGATAGCTGAACAACCTTCTGGACATCATTCCGGATGTCCTTCCGGACGTCCTTCTGGATGAAGCCACAGTGGTGGGGGCTGAGGCAGAGGTGGTTAGGGGTGATCAGGCAGTCAGCTAAGTGGTTAGGGGCGATCAGGCAGGTAGACAAGCAGTTAAGGGTGATTAGGCAGGTAGGTAGAGGTGGATAAGGATGATCAGGCAGGCAAGTGAGTAATTAGGGTGAATAAGCAGGCAGAGTGTTTAGGGGTGATCAGGCAGGCAGGCAGGCAAGCCGTTAGGAGCCAGTGGTCTCAGATTGCAAGAGGGTCCAGGCCGGGCTGAGGACCCCCTCCCCCCGTGCATGAATTTCATGCATTGGGCCTCTAATTATTATATATAAAACTAAAATCCAACCATATTTCTCTATTCCTCCCCTTCTTTAAGCTCCTCTGCAGGTTCTTATCAGGACAAACAAAGCTCCACATGTAAAAGCAGACTTTGATCTATTTTTCCAGCCACATTCTATCCTGCAATTTGTGTTTAAATACTATTAAGCTACGCCTATGTTTTTATTTCATGCTTTATTTTTTGGTGATTTCATTTCAGCTCCTTAGAACAATGTTTTTGCTTTACTCCAGTTGAAAAATTTTAGTCATTCCTCATGAGTAAGCACACACATATTCTCTTCTAAGAAACCTAAATCTAAAACTTGGGCCAATTTCCCTTAATCTGCTAACCCTTAATCAACATCATGGATTGACATCTTCTTTCTCTTCATCTTCCTTCAGGGAGAAGCTGTGTCTTATTCATTTTTGGACTCGGGTCCTAGAACAGATCTGTAAGTACCAAGCACTCAATACCTGCAGTGGAATTGATCTGACCCACCATGTCTAAGGGAACAATTCTCCTCAGGCACATTCTCCATCCTGAGTCCACATATTTCAAGTACTTCTGCACAGTTTAAAATTAGTCTCACATTAGACATCAATTCACTCTGTGGCCATAGTCCCTGTTACCAAAATAATCATATTTTTAATAAAATGACACAATTACAAATACAAAGATAAAATTACACTCCATTATTGAATGAGGAGTTATTTTTAAAACCATTTATATCAGGACAACTTGATATATATCAGGGTTACTTTGAACTTAGAATTTTTGCAATAGCTTTAAAATAGAATTTGTTGTATGAATAAACTCTGCGTAGAACTGTCATAAGATATAGTGAGAGTCCCTCAATCAATATTTTGATTGACTGATTTCAACCATTCTCACCATCTTTCTATTAGCTTTCCTTTGCCTTGGTTAAACTATTTTAAAAGAAATTAAAACATCCTAGGGAAAAAAAAATGAAACATTGATTTTTATAAAGGTTTCATTTATTAAATGACACTCAATGTTGAAGAAGTGAATATTTTTAATATTCTTTCTGAGAAAATGACCTCTTACCATTATATACGTCAATATTTATGTATAATAGGCAAATATATTTTTATAATGAATCAATATATATTTTCATTTTAAAAATCTCTATGATTCTTTAAAATAGTGATTCCTATGCTTAGCTTTTCAAAATGTTGTGTTGTTTAATTAAGCAAACATATGTTTGACCAGATAGTTTTGTACCAGAAGAGATGCAAAACAGTTTAATTTGCTAAGCTAAACTAAGTTAACCTTGTCACTAAAAAAAAACACACCAATAAAATGATTGTACTTTATTGCTAAAATCATCTGCTTATCTCCTTCCTGTAGAGAATGTGAGGGCCAGAGAGCTTTTTAATTATGCCATTCTCAAATATCCCTACATGTTTTCCTCATATACCATAGAAATGCCCTGAAAATTCAAATGTGATGATAACTGGAATCAAAATGAATCATTTCTCTTAAAAATACTTATTGTGCAAACTGAGTTTCAATAGTATATCAAATCACAATGATTAGTTAAAATAATACATCCTATCTAATAAAAGAGTAATATTCAAATTGACTGTACCTCCACTACACCCACAAGCCACACCCACAAGCCACGCCCACAAGCCAATCAGGAGCAAATATACAAATAAACCCAACCAAGATGGCTGCGGCCACAGAGAGCAGGAGGGAGGCTTGGGTTTCCCCGACAATGGAGGAAGCCAAGCTTTCCACCTGCCCTTTCCAGCCTAGGCCTCCACTCAAAGCTACAAAGTTTCAATGAGAGAAGATAAATAAATCCAAACAGAAATGGCGTCAGCCACGGATCTGGAAAGAGCAAGAGGCTAGGGTTGGCCCTGGCGATGGAGGAAGCCAAGCTTCTAAAGCCCTGACCTGCCTTGGCCTCCGCTTAAGGCTACAAAGTTTCAATTACAGAAGATACATAAATCCCAACAGAAATGGCTGCCGCCCCAGAGTAAGCAGGAGGCTTGGCTCTACTCCAGGATACAAAGTTTCAATTGTAGAAGATAAATAAATCCCAGATACCAGGGCCTCCACTTGGGTCACCGGGGGGGGCATGGCCAGCCTGCAAACCACCACAGGCCCCTCGCCCAGGCCACACCACACCCCAAGGAAGCCCCCACCCTGATCTGGGCCACCCTTCAGGGCAAACCAGCTGGCCCCCACCCATGTGCCAGGCCTCTATCCTATCTAATAAAAGAGTAATATGCAGATTGACCATCACTCCAACACACAAGATGGCTGCCCCCATGTGGTCAAAGATCCTTCCCCCATGTGGACACAAGATGGCCACCACAAGATGGCCAGCAGGGGAGGGCAGTTGGGAGGGACGAGGCCTGCAAGGGAGGGCAGTTGGGGGTGATCAAGACTGCATGGGAGGGCAGTTAGGGGTGACCAGGCTGGCAGAGGAGGGAACTTGGGGGTGACCGGGCCTGCAGGGAAGGGCAGTTGGGGGGGAAACCCAGGCCTGCAGTTGAGAGCAGTTGGGGGGAACAGGCCTGCAGGGGAGGGCAGTTAGGGGTGACCAGGCCTGCAGGGGAGGGCAGTTAGGGGCAAACAGGCTGGCAGGGGAGGGCAGTTAGGGGCAAACAGGCTGGCAGGGGAGCAGTTAGGCATCAATCAGGCTGGCAGGGGTGTAGTTAGGGGGTGATCAGGCTGGCAGGCAGAAGCCGTTAGGGGCAATTAGGAAGGCAAGCAGGCAAGCAGTTGGGAGCCAGCAGTCCTGGATTGTGAGAGGGATGTCCGACTGCCTGTTTAGGCCCGATCCCGGCAGTCAGACATCCCTCGAGGGGTCCCAGATTGGAGAGGGTGCAGGATGGGCTGAGGGACAACCCCCTCCATGCACAAATTTCATGCACCAGGCCTCTAGTTTAATAATAGCTGCATTATGTAACTGTATTAGCACTTAGTAATGTTACCATATAAGTATATGTGAACTTATTTTTTTATAATTTGTATATAAATACATATGAAAGGAATTTCATCTGGATACATACGGAAGGGATTTCTTTGTTAGTCTATATGTTTTGGTTGGCAAATTACAGTTACTGCATCTGAACAGGTTAAGGTGATTTATTATATTTCATTTATAAATCCAAATGGCATAACCTCTTGTCAGAGGGTAACCTGTATAGAAAGCACCACCTGCTTCTGAAAACACAGAATATCCATAAGACATCAGACTACAAAGTAGGGGACGTTGCAACAGTGGTGGAGAATAACAGCAGGAAATGGCAGATGACATCAGATGTATTTTATTCTTGAGTATATGCAAGCTAATTTCTGTACACTCCCAAAGTTATTTTTTCAAAAATATATTTTTATTGATTTCCAAGAAAAAGGGAGAGGGAGAGATAGAAACATCCTATATAATAAAAGGATAATATGCAAATTGACCCTAATGGCGGAATGACCAGGATCTGGTTGCTATAACTCACACTGACCACCAGGGGGCAGACACTCAATGTAGGAGCTGCCCCCTGGTGGTCAGTGCGCTCCCACAGGGGGAGCTCCACTCAACCACAAGACGGGCTGATGGCTGCGAGCGCAGTGGTGGTGGTGGCAGCCTCTCCCATCTCCTCGGCAGCGCTAAGGATGTCCAACTGACAGCTTAGGCCCGCTCCCCGTGAGCCATCACTTGGACATCCCCTCAGGGCTCCCAGGCTGCCAGAGGGATGTCTGACTTCCAGCTCAGGCCTGATCCCCTGGAGAGCAGGCCTAAGCCAGCAGGTGGACATTCCCCAAGGGGTCCCAGACTACAAGAGGGCACAGGACAGTCTGAGAGACCTCCCCCCCACCCCCCGAGTGCATGAATTTTCATGCACCAGGCCTCTAGTCAATGATAATAGAGAATTATTGATTGGCTGCCTCCTACAAGCCCCCTACTGGGGAGCCCACAACCTGGGCATGTGCCCTTGACCAGAATCAAACCTGGAACCTTTCAGTCTGCAGGCCAACACTTTATTCACTGAGCCAAACTGGCTAGGGCTCCCAAAATTCTTTAGGGAAGAGATATATGGCAAGGAGCTTGGGTTTGCAACAGCATGTGAGGACAGAACAAAAGATCACACAGCCATTAATGTTTGCCCTAAAGTAGAAATAGCCTCATGATTTCTGTGGCCAGTACTAGCCTTATACATCAGCATGGACAGGGGTCTGATGTTTGCTCCCTCCCTAACTGTATACCCTGCACAGACACACTTTTTATCCATTGGACGATGCCTAAAATTTTACCCCTAGAATTTTATATATCCCTCCCCCTACAACCACCCATCACAATAGTTATATCTCAGTATAAAAATTAGAAATCAAATATTCAGATTCTGAGGAAGGTGACGTTGGAGATGGGGGCTGCAAGAGGCTGCGGGAATCAGGTGAGGAAAGAGAAGGCCTGCTGAGCATAAAGCCAGGAAAACTGGGGAGGCTGAGAACCCAATTTCCACAGGAGCTCCCCCTGAAGAGCTTCCTCTCCCTGAAGACACTCTGTGTCTCTACCTCTTGGAATGAAGCCCCATGACTATATTTATTATTCTGCTGTTTTCTCTGGCATTTGTTCACAATTCTGTCTCCTCTTGCAGCCTTCTAGAAGTTCTTCTAGAGCACGAGCTGTGGCACTTGGTGATAGCTTGGTAGTATCAATAAATAATTTTAAAATGCTGATTTCCAAGATTTATAGAGGATGATTTTAGAATGTCTTTAGAAGACAGTATAACTCACAGTGTTAAATTAGAGACTGAAGAGACAGGGGTTTGTCTTACAGATTGACTGTCCAAACTTAGTGCGTGTGTGTGTGTGTGTGTGTGTGTGTGTGTGTGTGTTGTGTTGCAGGGAGGGCTGTGTTTCCAGAAGAGAAGAAAGAAGCAATCTACAAAGAGAATTCCCATCTCCGCATTTTGCATGGGTATCTAAATATCCAAATTTCATTATTTTAGGATGTCACTTAAAAAATATCTCATCTTGCCATGATGAAAGTCATATTCAGGACACTCCCATCCGGGATCTATGTCTCTTTCTGTGGCTGACTATGTAATTGTCTGCTCAGAAGCAGACACCCTATTTTCTGTGAGCAGATCTGCTCTTCCTCAAGGTGAATTATAGGCCACCAGTCCAAGCTTCCGGGGACTCACAAGCACACATTTTATTGTTTATCTGTACAACACATCCCAGTGGTTTCTTCCCACTTTAATGGAAGGTGTAATTTGGAGCTAAGAGTCTGTAATGCTCATGGCTTTTAAATATTGGTAGATACTTTCTTTGTTTTGGTTATTTGGAGAGTACAGATGTTCTAGCTCCTGTATAAATTATAGGCTTTCAAGGCTTCACATTACTATTTTGTTTTTAAGCAGACAGGATTTCACCTTCAGTCCTCCTGAGTTTACTCTCATATTTACAGATGAGAGACAGCAGAGGGTAGCATTTATTTAGTTTCTGTGGAAGATCAGCCACACATATGCCCAAGAAGCTTAATGCGAGTGATTCCCACAGGCCTGACTTCTTAGATTCCCACCTCTGAGGCTCATTTCTCTATCAGAGCAAATGGACACGAAGCAAAGCCTTTTCTACCCTCTTATCCTTTACCTGGTACAAATGAGAAAAACTGTTATGTGAGTCTGAAGATCCAGTTGTTTTAGCAAAAATAATGAATAAAGAGCAACTATATCCATCTCTTTTCTATAATTCTGTCGAATTGATGATAGCAGATAAATGAGGTTAGTTAGAGGAAAGAACTCTCTGACAGTGAAGGCTGAAGAAGATTGGAACTGGATAACAAAGGAAGCACTAGAGATTTTTAAATTTCATTTTTACTAATAGTAATGATCCTCTCTGATGCTGCATGGCCTCACCATGCTGAACTGCTCACCGTGACCCTGACTGACAACTCCTGAAGTGTCTTGCCTCCAGGCCTCGCACTGGCTGTTCCCTTGATCTGAAGTACCTTTCCACCCCTTGTTGGTTATTGAATTCCTTCTTGGTCCTTGATGGGCATGTTAAAACCCCCATTTCTTAGCAAAATCTCCTTTTTTTCCCAAGTTCTACCACAAAGAAGCTGTGGAACATTGGAGAAGTCACTCCTCTGAGATTCCATTTCCTCATCTCTAAACTTAGCAAATTGGAAGTAATCTATAGTATCCCTTTTGTTTCTAATCCTTGGATTTATTCCACAAGTACAACAGGCCATGCACTTTGGAAACCTTTGCCTGTTTCCACTTTGTGGGTACAGGCCCTCAAACATTTGTTTCTAAACTGCATTGCATAACTTAGGTTGTAGTTAAATCAGAATTTTCCAAGTATTTAGTTACTTAAGATTTCCCGTCACTGGACTATGAGTTTATTATGATAGGGCCATTTATAAATTTATTTTTCTGTTCCCTGGTGCCGCACATTTTTAAGTTCTCAGATGTCTATGGAATGAATGAATGACTTAATCAATTGGAGATGAAAGAGGTTTAGTAGACACAATGTATCAGCACATGGCTCACTGATTTATGTTTACCTGGAAAGAAGAACACGAAAGAACAATGGCTACCTCAAATATCTTCAAATTTGAGCCAAAATATTATACTTTTAAACAGATGAATAACTAACTAATATTTAAAACTGTACTGCAATGGGACATAGAGCGGCGAGTTTCCATCCTTGGAGGTGGTCCATTAGGGTTTATGATCACTTTGAAGGAGTCACACGTAGAACAAAGGGTTATAATAAGTGACTGCTAAGTCTCCTTTAACTATGAATCTGGGAGTCTATGACTGAGGTTACATATATCCATATGAACATCCTTCACAACTGAATGCATCAGAATAAATATTGGAGGACCAAGAACTCAGAAGATGCTTTCTAGTGGGCATCATAAATGTTGATAAATCCAGAACCCTTTATCAGTGATGGCTCATGCTGAGGGCATGGGAGTTCGGGCCACAATATTCACATCAGAAGCATTAGTTTGGGCTCAGGTTCTCCTAAGAAAGGGCTGTGTGCCCCAGCTGGTTTTGCTTAGTGGATAGAGTGTTGGGCTGTGGACTGAAAGGTCCTGGGTTCAATTCTGTTCAAGGGCACCTGCCTGGGTTGCAGGCTCAATCCTCAATTATGGGGCATACAGGAGGCAGCCAGTCAATGATTCTCTCTCATCATTGATGTTTCTATCTCTCTTTCCTTCTCCTTACCTCTCGGAAATCAATAAAAATATTTATTAAAAAGAAAAGAAAAGAAAGGGCTGTGAGCTTTGGGCAGATCTCTTTACTTCCAGGTTTTCTGATTTACCCTCCAGATAAATTAGTGAGGTTAGACAAGATCATTTCAGTTATTCCTCTCAGCTCTAAGTGATTGTATATTAATAGGAACTGAGATGTACTTTATTTCTAAAATCCCAATAGATGATTCTAAAAAGCCACTTCAACTGCGAGTTAATCCTTTACTTCACAAAATTAATCTTCATTTTACAAAGGGTTTCCTTGAGAAAGCAAGCTTATAAATTTTTATTTATACTAATTTAATTTACCCATGGTTTTACTATCATAAAACAAAATTGGTCAGTATAGGTTAAGTAATAGGTGAGGAGATTATAAACATTAACATCATTTATGATTATTGTACACTTTCCTATACATAAACTGCAGTGATATAAAGTGATGATTTTACAACTCTGTTATCAATCACAGAACTATTAATCCATTACTGAGTTTATGCCTGCTCCATGAAAAATTCTGATGACTGAGACGAAGTTGAAAATTACATGGATGCTTAAAATGAGCTCTAATTGAAAGGGCTGGCTGCATGAAGTTTATGGCTTGAAGAGGGCTTTCATTTTATGGCTGGCTTTATTTCTTTAAGAGTTAAATTTTACTTCATTTCTCTGATGAATTGCATTTTATCTTAAGGAGTAAAAAAAAATGTTATCAAGAAATAGTAAGGAAAGGCAGACTTGGGACAGAGATGACATGTCAAGTCAGGGCTACATTGCAGAAAAATTGGAAGTCAGAAGTATATCCTTCCCACCCTGACTCTGCTTTCTATGCATGGTATAAATGAGAAAAACTGTCATGTAAATCTGAAGGGCCATTTAAGTTTTTCTAGCACCTTTGTCTCTTGCTCAGTGGGTTAATGGCTCAAGTCATGCCAGGTTCCCATGTCATTATGAAAAGTGGTCTTATAAATCCACCCACCCAGACCTGCTAGTGGTTTAACTTCTCTCCAACACCCAAATGATTGGCTATTTGGGACTGAAGGCATTGTCACCAGATTACTAAGGTGTGTATAAATCTTTACAGTTTATAACTCCCCTTTTCCCATATATTACCTGATTATAACTTTACAACATTTCCTTGAGATACATGTTTGATATTTTTCATACCTCCTATAAAAGGTGAGGGAAATGGTTCATAGGGTTAAGAGGCCTATCCATAGTCAGAGAGTTAATCCCTGGAAAAGGAAAAATTACAATTCAAGTTTTCCCATCATAAAACCTAGGGATTCAAAAAATGCTTCTACTCTGGTTATCCAGGCCAATCATAAGTGGCTTACTTCAACTTGTCTTCTCAATGTTGTTTCCTCTTTTTCTATTTCTTCTTTACTCATTTATCATGCAAGCCTTTAATTTTTACAATCAGAAAAGTCCTAAATCAACACACACACACACACACACACACACACACACACACACACACACACCACAAGTAATCTTTGGGGCACACATTTAGTTTTCAGTGATAAATGGCTCAAACACCCAATATGTCACCCTCTATGTTCTTATAGATTTCATGAAATGGTACAATAAAAGTGACATCTTGTGCCAATCTCTTGTTTAACAGATTAAAACACAGGAGCCCAGAGAATCTAACTTCTTTGAACAATGCCACCCATCTAATTAGCCGTAGAACTAAGGCATAAAGTAAACTGCCAACATTAAGTCTTGTACATATTTTCTTAAAAAACAAATTATTTTTTTTCTATTGATGTTCTCTAGGAAAAGAAGTTCCATGATGTTCTTCCATATCCTGTTCTATTTTTCTTCTCACCAAAATCCTTTCCTTTTGTCCAACCAAATAATAAGAATTCCTACTTTTGTCTAAGTTTGTTCTCCTTGGAAATCAATCAATTTCAGGTGAATTTACTGAGTGTACTACTTCATATGATGATGGTGACTCCATGTCTAATTTAGAAGTGCCCCTGCTCTTGTGGGAAATACAAAAGTGGGAAGGGGACAATTCTGCCTTCTAGAACCAAATAGTTTAGGCAGCAGAGAGCTTCCTGTCAGTCCCTGCTCAGCTCCATGGACCTGGAGCTTCCTTTTCCTGAAAGAGTCATGCTCTTCCACTTCACGAGGCACCCCCTATCCTGTGCATGAGCAAGGAGGGGGTATAAATTGCCCCCCTCGAGAATGCCAGGGCCCATCTGATGGCTCATACTGCTCCAGAACTCCCTGTCCAGTTTGGTGGAGTCCTGGTTGGGCATATCCTCAGACTTCTACCTAATTCTTTTTATTTCCCCTTTTCTCCCTAATGAAGGCAGATAAATATCTTGTGTCCCAAATATTTCAGCATCTGCATCCCAGAAACCAAGTCTGCAACAGAGAGCTGTTATCAGGGGAGAACTGAAAAAAGAAAAAGAAAAAAAAAACTCAGATATGTAGAGAAAGGCAGAAATAAGAGCCAAAAGACTCATGATAGCTTTTCATTTTCTGCTTTTGCTAGAGGCCTGGTGCATGAAATTCATGCACAGGTGGAGCGGGGGGGGGGGGGGGGGGTGTCGTTCAGCCTGGCCATGCTCCCTCTCCAATCTGGGTCCCCTCGGGGGATGTCCGACTGCCTCTTGCAATCCAGGACAGCTGGTTCCTAACTGCTTGCCTGCCTGCCTGCCTAGTCACCCCTAACCCCTCTGCCTGCCTGCCTGATTGCCCCTAACCACCTCACCTGCCTGCTTGATTGCCCCTAACTACCTCTGCCTCGCCCTGTACCCAGGACCCAGGATTCCCTCCTCCTGCCAGTCACAGGCATCTGGGACCCAGGCTTCCCTCCTTCTGGCCAGCCGCAGGCACCCAGGACTTGGGCAGGCTGCAGCCACAGGGGACCATGGGCGGGTGGCTTCACCTGGGCCACAGCCACAGGTGCCTGGGACTGCAGAGCTGGCAGCTTGTCCCTCTCCTGCTGCAGCCTGGCTGGTCCCCATTCCTTTCTTGTGAGCTCATTTGTGCCTGGCTAGTCCCCATTCCTCTCTCTCCAGTCTTGAGTGTCTGAGCCATTATAGCCTAATGGCATGAGGGCGTGTAGACTAGTTGCATATTAGCTCTTTATTATATAGGATTCTCCTGAATCTGCTTATAATTCTGCCTTTTCATTCTGTGTGTCAACCTTAAAGATTAGGATAAATCATTCTCACTGCTTTTAGTTTAGTGTATTGCTTTAATTCAATTCAAATTGCTTTTTGTTTCTAGCAACCATAGTCATAACTATTCAGAGTGGAGCAAAAGTAGGTTTACAG
Source organism: Cnephaeus nilssonii (assembly GCF_951640355.1). NCBI lineage: Eukaryota > Metazoa > Chordata > Mammalia > Chiroptera > Vespertilionidae > Cnephaeus > Cnephaeus nilssonii. The sequence goes on from NC_137082.1 coordinate 79,866,568, forward strand.
TTGTTCCTATTAAAAATATTACAATCATTAACAAATGATAATACAAGAATAAACTCTGTGTTTCCCATACTCATGACTATAAACCTACTGTATAACTGAATATGCCTGAATGCTGTATTTTATGGTACTGATACAATGTATAATGAAAGCTAAAAGAATAAAAAATACATTAGGGTGAGCTTCTAAAGACAAGGGAATAAACAAAAATGCCAATTTAAAAAAAATAAATCTTTATTATTGAAAGTATTACACAGTCCCCTTTTTTCTCCCATTGATTCCTTCTAGCCCACTCCAGTCCCCTGCTTCAGGCCTTCACCACCCTATTATCTCTGTCTATGAGTTATGCATATATGCATACAAGTTCTTTGATTGATCTCTCCCCACTCATTCACCCACCTCTGCCTTCCATCTTAGATTCCAGTCTGTTCCATACTCCTATGCCTCTGTATCTATTTTGTTCATCAGTTTATTTTGTTCATTAGTTTCCACATATAAGTGAGATCATGTGATACTTATTTTTCTCTGACTGACTTATTTCACTTAGCATGATACTCTCTAGGTCCCTCCATGCTGTCTCAAAGGATAAGAGATCCTTCTTTTTTTACTGCTGCATAGTATTCCATGGTATAAATGTACCACAATTTTTTTATCCACTCATCTATTGATGGACAAAAAGTGCCAAAATTTTAACCATATTTTCTCTAGCCCTATTTTTTCCTCCATTTCCTCTTTTCTCCCTCCCCTCCTCCTTCTCCTCCCCCTCCCCCTCTTCCTCCCCCTCCTCTCCCCCTCTTTCTCCTCTTCCTCCTCTTCCTCCTCCTCTCCTTCTTCTTCTTTCTTAAGTCTTTCTGTTTCTTTCCAGTCTCTGCAACTGACTGTTCTGATCCAACAGCCTGAGAAGATGCCTGTGATGCCAGAACAACAAGAGGCTTTCTGAGAGTGCTGTGTCCATCTGCTCTGTGATATTAGAAGGGGTAGTAATGGCAGAATTTTACCAGATCCTGCATGTATGGCCGGCTGATATTGGGACAAAGGAAAAAGAACTCACGAACAAGAAAACTCAAGTTCTGCTGCATTTTATTCCACATAGAGGAAATTAGTTTACAGCTCAGTTAAGGTACCTAATCCTTTTATACTTTTTAGCATGATTGCCTATAATTGTTCTTGAAATCCAATATGCCAAAGCTCCCAAGACAAGAATGAGAAAGTTGAATGGCATGCATTTATCACCTATTCCCAAGAATGACCTAGAAATCTGAGAAATTTTATTTTAGGTATCACTATAATGGAAATTTAAGTGGCATGATAATTTCTTTATTTCAAAAGTACATGCAAATTATCTTACTAGTGCAAATTACACAGTATATTGATTTTAAACTTTTAAACTTTTCTTTTTTTTTTTACCGTGTGTGTGTGTGTGTGTGTGTGTGTGTGTGTGTGTGTGTGGTGTGGACAGTATTTCTTTGACTTAATGCTATGCACAATTTCCTTTATTCTAAAATAAATTAAGTGCAATTAACAGTTCTCTTTAAATCCTTGCCTTAAGGACTCTTTCATAGAATTTAACCAGATTTCCTCTAACATCAAGTAGTAGGATTAAAGGAAGGGAAATATTCATATGAAATCAGACACTAAACAAATCTAAAACTTTTCTAAAATAAAAGAAGTTTGTTTGAAGAAAACACCAAAGAAGATTGGCTCTAGTCTGTGATTGAGAACAAAAGGTTTGATCTTTACCAAAAGTCCCTCTTTCACTCCAATGAGGAATCTGAGTCTACTTCAATGAGATTAAACAAATTATTCAGAGTTTCCTGGTCATTAGGTGGCAAAACCAGCATATGAAGTCAAAACATCTGACTCCCAAATCAATGCTATTTCTATGATTGGCATTTAATTTTTAACAACAACAACAAAAAAAAAACCCACATATGAAAAGTTTAGTCTATCAAGATCATGAAAGAATGGGTCATGCAGTAAATATGTAGCTTCCATTAAAATAGGAATGGGGGAAAGTTTAGGTCCAAAGGTTTGTGCTTTGCCCAGGGGGAGTAAGATTGGGGTGAGAGTGTTAAGGGAGGCTCTGAGTATCCGAGGATTACCATGGTTGTTTAGGCAATGGGATAATTTAGTTCAGCTGACTAAATTGATCTCCACATTATTCATAAAGATGTTATGCTGGCCTACTCTATAGGAGCAATAGGTAATACTTTTATGAGATATTCAGCTTAAAATGATCACATAGTAGGAGTACAATAAAGCATATCGCCAGGTTAAAAATGGACACAATCTAGGAGTGTTTATCTACATATTGCATAATAAAATAGGTGCTATCTAGAGTTCCTTTTATGTTTTAGTCCTGAAATAGTCAATTTGCAAGACATGCATTTCTGAAAAAGGAAAAAAAGAACAGAACAAAAAACTAACAATACATCAGGTACCTGCATTTCTGCATATGTATTTCCAAAATGCCACCAATTAGCTCTAGGATAATAACATGACCAGTCTACAGGCTGTGTAATAAATGGTGATATTTTAATTAGGAATAATTGGTGTATTTATATGATTCTAGGTATAGGAGAGTTCCACTAAAGAGTCATTGACTCCATATGGCATCCTCCAAATCATACCCCAATGAAGGCTAATGATGCTCATTAAAATAAAATAGCACTCACAGAAAGACACTGGGAATTCAAAAGCTCTCCCATACTATAAAATGTCCTTACTAGGTAGCTTTAGCTTTAGGGGGACATGTATGAATATTTGGAAAAAGGAAATTAACAGTGCTTCCTTGTTGGAGTATTTCACACCTATCCACATTAAAACTGAAACTAACGTGGGGTTCCTGCTACATCCAAATGTTCCAAAGCTCCAGAAAGTCATTATCTCCCTTTGGGCTGGCTCCAAGTTCATGTTACCTTCAGTTTTCATAAACACAAACCCTCAAACTTCTCCATAACAAAGTAGCACTTTAGACTGTGCCTTCCAGGCATCCAGACAGTCCTGCTGCCCCATGATTCAGTGCCACTGCTGCACACAGCTCCTGTCCCGGTCCTCTTTGCCCCTCACCTGAGTGATTATGGCAATGGACTTTGACTTCTCTGTTATCTTTCTTCCACAATGTTTCCCTGACATTGTGCCAATTCATCTTCTTAAGTCAGAAAAGGTCTGCCCCTTTCAGGGCACATGGAGACTTCTTTCTTTCTACAGAACCAAGTCCAAAATACCCTACTGCTCACTGGATTCCTTTGTGCATTTAGCTCCATCCAGTTCTTTTAGTTTATTTCCTTCTCCACCTCTCTATCCACTCTATACTCAAGAAAGAACAGATTTCCAGATATTTCTTCTAATATAATGTTAGACAATTTTAGCAATAGGGCAGTCAAACTCTATATAATTAATCACTAATCTATAATTATAGAAATACTACAGATATTTTAGAAATGAATATAGGCACTATTTTACATATACACAATACACTGCTGAATAAAAAACACAAAGATCTATGCTTTCATGTTCCTCTCTTCTAACTGTGGTTTGGACATTTAAACTATATTATATGCTCCAAAAATTAATATTCTAATTTTCTTTACATCACACACACACACACACACACACACACACACACACACACTCTCTCCCTCCCCCCACCTCCAAACCATTTCAGGGTACATTATGCATCATCTGTACTACTCTTTTATGTTCTGATAAAAGGTTTCTCTATTAAAAGTCTTCTCTTTATCCATGCAAATGTGCTCATATTTATTAAAGCATTTGTTTATATTTTATATTGTTGGTAGTTATTATTAGGACTATAGGGCAATGCAATCCTTAATGTCCACTTGTAAGCTTCCTACCACAGGCGGACAAAGACCAGGAAAAACTTGCTGGACACCAGGAGTCAGACCTTACAAGGAATTGCAACTGTTCTAAAGACACCTGATCGCACACCTGCATTCCATCCGCAGTCCAAGCCCACCAGCTCAGCCCCCAGACCCACTGCAGATGAGAGCTTCCCGCCAGTGACTGCATAAGGATGAAACTCCAGCTCCTGGGTGCTGCTATCAACGACCCAATGTCCCCTTGGCTCAGTGCTGTGCAGCCTTTCCCTTTGGATATGCCAGCCCCACCCCCCTTCCCTTAAATAAATTCAATTATTCTTTAATCACCATCTGAGATGGCTATTTAGCCTGCCAGTGTACCACATTACACTTTTAGTTATTTTTATTTCCATCTTTACTAAGATGGATGGTGGGTAAAGATGTCATTTGCCCAGCTGGTGTGACTCATCATTGATGTTTCGATCTCTCTCTCCCTCTCTGAAATCAATAATAAAAATATATTTTTTAAAAAGATGTTGTCATTTTACATGTGCATTCCTAGAACCCACTCCCTATTATTCTGACTTGTAGGCCTCTTAAGGGCCCAGGCATCTCTATTTTTTAAGAATTATCCAGACCTATTAATATTTTATTGATTTCAGAGCGGAAGGCAGAGGTAAAGAGAGATAGAAACATCAATGATGAGAGATAATCATTGATAGGCTGCCTCTTGCATGCCCCACACTGGGGATTGAGCAGGCAACCCGAGTATGTGCCAGGACCAGGTATCAAATCATGAACTCCTGGCTCATAGGTCAATGTTCAACCACTGAGCTATGCCAGCCAGATCTGCACCTACATAATCTTTAAAAAAATGATTGAAGGAGAGTGATGTTTTTAAATCATTCCTTCATCTGACATGGAGTCTATTTATTGCTCAGCAAATATTTTCTAAAGGGAAATGTCTTAAAAGGGAAATTATTTAATGAAGTTGTCTTGGCCTTTTATTATACAAATATTGATAAATTAGATTATATTCCCTGTATAGTAAATTCTCCCTTCTAAAGAAAACTGGCAGACTGAGATACTAAGTAGGTTACTATATATTCTCCATTGTCAGAAATATTGTACACAAGTATTTTTTACCTAGTTTAACCTCTGTCTTGGGCTAGATATCCAGGAAGAAAAACCTAAGATAAAGATTCAAGTCCATGTGGTTTTTAAGGCAGTGCCTTCAGAAGAGAGAGCATGAGGAAAGCTGGACAGGTCAAGGAGAGGAGCTAAGCCAATATGTGTCTCAGCTGGAGTCTAGCTTTAGCCTGATTTCCATGGAACTCTGGAGCATACATTGCACCATGGAGAGGAAAGATCCCAAGCGAGGAAGCTGGCCATTTGTGTTCTACTGTCAGGCAGTCAGTCATTGGATACAGCCAATGGTGGGGGTAGGGCCATCGCCTCCAAGCAAGACATGTCCCATGTGGCTGAGGGAAATTCTCCAGAGGAGAGTTCAGCTGTGAGCATTAGCAACCAGCATCACAGCAGCTAGAGACAGAGGCATCAGGTTGGTAAAGGGGATGTGGGAAGGCACCAACAGTGTCCATTGCAGTCTCATATCCAAACACTTACTACAGATTTAACAGGGATCCAGAGTGTTCTGAACATGGTGAAGTCTCTTCAGATGTCCAGATATATTTTAATATTTAATACAATATTGTTCTCATGGTCCCTGAAGTATGCTCACTTTCATGACGCTAGTAATTATGTTTTGAAAAGGACCAGGTGGCTATTAAAATATGATTTTTTTCAGGTAGTACATACATGGGGCACACAGGGTACAGACATGCATACCTACATACACACTTGGTACATACATGGTACTCCAGAATGGAAACTTGAGGATGATTATCTACATTCTCAGTGTACACCAGGCACTGTCCCTTCCTTCCTTTCACTCACTATTTTTAATTAAAGCTGCTTATTCAGGTATCCCTCCTCCACATAAATGCAGCATCCTTGTAGGCAATATTTGCATTTTATTTAGATAGATAGATGTATTACTGTTGCATTTCTACCAGTGAATACCCTATTTACAACTAATGAGTAACTAAACATTTGTATGAATGTATACAAGGATAATGACATGATCCTTGGACCAAAAAGTATTTTAGTACATCTGAGAAAAAAGACAAACATATAGAATAGTAAGTAGCTTAAATAAGATACAATTTACTGCTAAAATTAGGAGAGCCGTGACTAGAAAACTAGTGAAATAGTAAGACAGTCAATCTTGGTGGAATATATTTCTGGCTGAGAATCAACAAGGTTGAATATTCTGTTGGAATCATCTAAATAAAACAATAATAGGGGAAAATAGGAATGAATTGAAATAGTTTATTCTTAAATTCTACATAAATAAAAATTTTCAGGTGGTGGATATATGTGGAACTGGGGGGAAAGATTGTTTTCCTTCTGAGCTTTCTCATTTGCACACCACGTTTTTTCAATTTGTCAGATTCTTGGTGCAGATGGTGTGCCAGGTGGTTTAAAAATCTGTCTAACAACAACAATTTAGTCATCACTCCTGTTCTGCAGATGTTGATTTTTGTTCTCATGGCAGCCACCAAGATCGATAGCGTCTTTCTCTCTTGAAATAAAAACTTGTCACACATCTTATTTTTAGTTTCTTTGTGTTCAAACTTTAATAAAAAAAAGATTTTAGTGGCATATGATGGGATTTCAAAACAGACATTTTGTTCTCTTAGTTGTATTCCAAGTGGTTGGCTTCCATTTTCTGAATATTTTAGCAGTTGCCTACATATTAAGTGTTGAAGCTGGGATCTACCTTTTATCTCTGGACCTGACATGAATTCCACTTTCTATCTTGCACCATTAATGGCCAGAGCTTGAGATTCAGAACTCACAATTTACAATAAAAGCTCTAATGATACAGATGGCATTTGTAGAGCTGATGTTGGGGCTCTGCCAACATTGGTACATTGGTTAGAAAAGGGAAAATGCTGGGACAAGCATAGAAGGTGGAAATGAGACAACCCAGGCAAATATTAACTTGAATCTCTAGATAAGTTGATGAGAAAACAAACAACCAGGAATAGACCTAACTGGAAGATTACAGAAACATGTTAGCAATAAATTAGTCAGCAAAGTATAAAATTAAGCTCAGTTATTCCTTTTTCTTTAAATGTTACAACTATTTTCATACCTAATAACAACCATTATCTTTTATAGAAACTAGGCACTGACATATTCATCCTAATGTAATAAAATGCTTATTGAATAATAATCATGAACTAAATATTTGACCCACTTGAAATGACTTTTAATTAAGTTGGATGTTGCATAAATTCATTTGAAATGCTCCCATATATAAACCTTGATGTATAAAAGAGCTTAGAATTCAGAGGCTTTGAGGGGAAAAACAGTTTTCAGCTCTCGTTTCATAGATACTTACAGGGGCTGGGTTGTAAGATTTAAGGAGGAAGGTACTGATGATGATCACCTCTGTGAATATTTGCTAAACAAGAAAGAAAATTCACTTGCACTTTCTCTACCTTGCATTAAAAATGCCTAGAGGTGTATCACGTTATCAAACTAATACTAGGAGAAATCATGCTTTAATAAGCAGAGAGCCTCTTCTGTATGGTAGATACTATGCTGGGAACAGAAAACTCAATAATAAAATAGTCAGATATGGTCCCCTGTATTTCATAGGGCTTATAGTCACGTGGGTCTAAACCAGGGGTGATTAGCTTCCCTATAAAGGGTGTGGGAAAGTGGTGGATGTATTATATATAGGAAGGAGGAGAGAGCTTGGGTGCTACTGATTGACATAATGATTAGGAAGTGCTATGGGTTAAAGTGCACTGCCTAGGAGATACTCATCTAATGATGAATTTCCTGCCCAGAGTGCTTAACTCTAAGCACTTTGTAAAACTGTATAGGAGGAACTTGAGGGCATTATGCAACATGAAATAAGTCAGATGGGGAAACATAAATACTATATGATATCACTTATATGTGGAATCTGGGAAAAGAAACAAAACCCAAAATTCATAGATACAAAGAATAGATTGGTGGTTGCCAGAGGTGAGGACTAAGGGTGGGCAAAATGGGTGAAGGTGGTCAAAAGGTATAAGCTCCCAGTTATAAGATAAATAGCAATAATAATAAAAACACTACAGTGAAGAAAATCAACGTACACTGAAAATAAGGCATTACTTATATAAAATTAAAAATACAGAATTGCAACACATCTGAGGGATATTACAACATATATTTGAGATGTCCAACCCAACTTTAGAGTTTTAGAGAATTAGGAAAATTCTTTCCAAAGAAATAGCAACCAAAGGATGAACAAAAGTTAATCACATAAAATGGGACTGGGGAGAGGTAATTGCAGTCTTGTGCAAAAGTCTGGGCAGGAGAGAAATTTGCATGGAGGTGATCGATCTGACTGTCAGGTGGGGAGAGGGAAGAGATGAAGCTTGAACAAAGGCCAGGGCCAGGTTATGTAAAGCCTTGTAAGGTGTATAATGGGCCCTGGATGTTACCTTGAGGAAAACAGGAAGTCACTGAAGGATTTTCATTTTGACAATGACATGATCATAGGTGCTGTTTAAGAAACTTTCTCCCATAGTTTGTAGAATAAATTGGGTGATCTCTCAATAAGTATTTACCTTTCCAATGCATTCTTCCTGCCATTGATGTCTATAAGCATTAAGAAGGATGAGGAAGAGAGAAAAGACAAACACTGTATCACAATACCAACTGAAGGCTCAATAAGGATGGAGCACTTTGACTGCCTGGACCCACTCCTACTGCTTCAGATAAATAGGATGCAAGCCACATATGCAATTCTAGATTTCCTGGTAGCCACATTTAAAAATTACAAAGAAATTTTTATTTTACTAATATATTTTATTTTACCCAATATATTCAAGTAGTATCAGTCAACATGCAACCAATATAAAAATTACTGAGATAGTTAAAGATATTTTTATTTTTTAATTATCATACTTAATGGTAGAATGCAGCATGTACAGTGGTGGGAAAAGTATGTTTATAATTGTGAGTATTCAAAATACAGAGCTTATTCTTGAATTATTATTTATTAATTATTGTATTATCTTTCATATGAAAAACTATAAACCTACTTTTGCCCACACCACCCTGTGTTTTATACTGATGGCACATCTTCAATTTGGACTAGCCACATTTTATCTGCTGACATTATGCAGATAGTAACTATCATATTGGACAGCACAGGCATGATGTTTGTTAGTGAAGAAAGAACAGAAAAACTGATTGTTTGCTGTATAATGGAATAGAACTGAGATTTTTCAAATCAAGTTTGCTCAGGACCTGTGCAAAGCAAAATCCCTATTTGTATCAATTGATTAAAAGGGAGAGAAAAGCAAAATCATCATGACTCATTGTTTCTTCCTGTCTTTGGATAACTCTATTAGGCTAATTTTATGTAATGCATTAATTATTGCTCTTTTCCTCAATCAGGACTGTGTGGTTTAATTGATTTTACCCAATGGCTATTGTAGGACTAAATAGTAAGTAAAAATTCCTATTAATTTTAGTGATTTACTTGATGTAAATGTTTGAATTCTGAGAGAGATACAAATAGATTTGGCAAAGTATTCACTCAAAACTCAGTGTTCCAGGATATAATCAATTCTTACTATCATTTCAAGTCAAAATATTGCATAGTGTTTGAATATTGGTTGTGAAGAACAGAACAAAATTGCAAGCTCTGTGCACTAACCCAGTGATTGAGATACATATATTACAATAGCTGGAGTAAAATAAAAATATCTAAAACTTAAAAGTGTATGTCAGACATTCTTATAAACACTGTAGAGTTATTAACTCACTTCATGTCTAGTCTCTTTATTAATTTACTCACAGCCCTTCTCCAGATTCCTGAACCCTTCTAAATGCAGATAACACCCCGGCACCTTATCTTATGTAGTCCTGAATTCTCAGTGACTAGCACTGCAGTTGATATATTGGATGATTCACAGTTCAGTGGTTGTGAATGAGATCTCCATGACCACAAAGCATAACTTTGTCTCTTGTCTCTGCCACTCATTAACTATGTAAACTTGCTTGAGTTACTCACCTCATAGCGTCATTGAGAGATTTCAAGGCACTAAACATATGTCAACACACTAGAACAGTGCCTGGGGCACACAGAGCCTGTTGAAGATTCCCAATTTTATGTGTGTCTGAACTGAATTGTTAGGGATAAAAGGAATATTCTCCTTTATGCAGAGATCTTTCTGCCTCGTGTTTTTCTTATGCAGAGAATGCTCCTAACTTGACTATAAATGTATTAGACTTTTACTTTATTTGTTATTCCTTGTTAAAACTCTAAGTCAATAAAATATGTACCTTTAATATAGATGCAAATCTTCCCTGCAAACACTTCACAATACATAACTTGTAGATGTAACCAAAGTGTTTTCTTTCATTACAATGGGGTAACGTGGAATTTCTGCACTCTAGCTGCAAGGGAACTTTGGCATTTTTCTCCTTGAATGCCAATAAAACTTTACAGCCCCTCTCCCCACATACACATCCTTTGTGCTAATGTTTATTAAGGTTAGTGTAGCCTTAGATATGCACAGGAACACAGCAGCCAGAGCAAGACCTGGGAAGGAGTGGGGTGGGGTCCATTCTGGAAACATTGACCTGATTCTTCAGCAGATGTCCTGCAGGCTCATTGGCATGTCACTAATGGGATGATTGCTTCTGTGAGTTTCTTCATATACAATGTTTTTTCATATAACCTTTCCCAGATAAATCTTAACTTCTTGGAACAAGATGCCTAGATACAACTATTAATATAATACCTGTGCTTATTACTTGTGCTTTTACATTTCTGAAGTCCTCCATATCTATTATCTATTTGGATATTTTGGGCAAAAACCATCCTCTCTTATCCAAACATACCTGCTCATTCTCTGATTCCAGACATAGCCCAGGCTGCTTTTGCCTTTGAACCAAAAGCCTGCCTATAGCTCTCTATAGCTACATGAGGTCCTCTATTTTTGTGTTCATGGATATTGGGTATTGTGTCAGTAAGATTTTGAACTTTTTGAGGTAGGGTTGCATTTCTACTCTGGTACCACATTTTATATGTAGTTATGTTTTATAGATTTTTTCTATAAAGGTTCTGAGAAACCCAAAGCTTTGATAACATTTTTTAAATTTTAAACTAAAGGAATCCACAAAGAATTTACAAAGAAATCTGTATTTGAAGTCATTACTTATAAGAGCTTCCAAATAGAAGTGAAGCTGTGAACAGAGATTTGAAAACTCTGAAGGGTAATATCTTAAGTGCTTTTCAGTGGTGAGGTGTTTTAAATGAGGACTCCTTTGTTGGCTTGGTTGCTGGATATTAATAAAGGAAGGACACAAAGGCAATCAGATAGTATTAAGCCTAATAAACTAGGGAGCTGAAATGGACAATAAGCCTGCTTCATTCACTAGAAATTTGCAGCATTCATTAGGCTCCCCAGGAAATCACAGCTTTTCCCCACTAAAGGAATTAACACTCCTTATCCCCAGTTTTGGGAGAAAGGACCAGCTTTCCAATCTCCCCAGGGTACAACTGGTCCACTTGTGCAGACTATGGGAGGGATGAATAAACAATAAAGACAATAAAGGGAAATTTCTCTTGGCGCATGCCCAGTAGAAACCAAGATGGCACAGGGGTGGGGTACAGGGAGGTAAGCACATGCACAATAAGAATCAGGAAGGTGACCATAAGGGGTGGAGCCTAGCCTGGGAAAGGGATTGGATAAGGAACACAGAACCCTGGAAGACCTAGAAAATGGATTGATTAGTGGGAGCACTCAACACCAGCCCTTACCAAGTCCAAGATAATATCATCTAAGCTTAACAAAGGCAAACTCTCTATTTCTCTCTTTCCCCCACCACCCTAACACACACACATTCATTCCTGCCTTCACACATTCTCTCTCCATAGCAGCCATATAGGGGCTGGCAGCTCAGGAATTCTAAGAGCAGGTCCCAGTGAAACTCTTGGTGTGGCAATACAGTGCCAGCCAGCAACAGCCTAGAACAGGGACTATCCAGACAGGGACAGAGGCTAAATTGGACTGGGCTTTGGCATGGCACAGACTTTCAGGACACTGGCCCTATTTCCAGGCCTGAAGAAGGCAAGACTGTACTGGGCCTGAAGAAGACAAGACTGTACTTTTGCCACAGTAGGACGGACAGAGATGGACACTGGGAACCTGGGAGTAGCCTTCCATTTCTATTCCAATAAATCTCACCACTACGTCTCATCCTCCCAGACATGGGTTTTCAGAAATGCTTTTCTTGTGACCCTGTGAAAGGACCTCATTTCCACTGGCAACACCTTCCTAGAAACATTGTCTGTTGGCACAGTGTTTTATATTGCAAGTACTGCTGGACTTTTTCTGTGTTTCTGACAGTTATTTTATCTAACTATCATTTCACCAATAAACAGGTTAATACCTGAGGATATAAAAAGCTGCCTATAAATCTTGGTTATGCTATTATTATAATATTCATTTAATTTGGTAAAATAACTTACATATTACCCTAATATAATCACACTAATTCATTGATAATATTTCATTACATCTTTATTAGTGTAATAAGAAAACTTGCAGCCCAGGCACAATCAAAGGAAAGAAATTTGTGGAAAAATGAAAACCTTGTATTAATAATTCATGTTACCCCATGTGTCAACTCTAGTTGTAGTTATTAATTCAATTTTCTTTCATTGTTCAAACTTCAGTTTATAGATGAAATTTGCAATTGGGCTGCAGGATACACCTACATACTGCATCACTTTCAAAGAAAATTAGGAGCTGAAGTTATATTTATTCAGCAAATAATTATTAATTAGTTGATATATAAATGACATTGTTTTAGACACATTGGAAAATACATATATGAGAGATTCTTGAGGACCTTATAATTATATTGAAATGTTATACCTTGCCAAAGTATTGCAAATTACCTTCAAATATGTTATTCTTAGTTCTGATTGCTAAGTATCTACACTAATAAAAAAGTAAGATGCAAATTGAACATACCTTCACAACACCCACCAGCCAATCAGGAGTGAGTATTCAAAATAACCCAACAAAGATGGTGGGTTAATTTGCATATGCAGGCTCTGAGAGCTGGGGGCCGCACCACCCCAGCCACTCCGGGCCTCTGGGCAACATGGGAAGGCAGAAAGGTGGCTCAGGGCTGGAAGGAAAAGGTAGCTCAGGCCAGAGCAAAGTCGGTGCCGGCAGCCAGGGGAAGGAAGGCCCATTCTTGCACGAATCTTTGTGCATCGGGCCTCTAGTTATTAATATTATCTAATTTTGTGTCAAAATATTAATGACAGTAGCAATAAGAACAATGAGTACCCCAATGTAAGAACATAAGTAGTCTTTTCAAGACTACATGGTTCCTTTGATGGAAGCTAAAAAATAATTCATTTTCTGATTTTTGAAAATACACACATATATATTTATAAATTCCTAAGAGCAGGTGGCAAAATATTATATTATAGTCAAATAAATGTTGGGATCTCTGAGTGTTATGGGTGGTTTCTGGAAATTAGCCTTACAGAGACAATGAGACCTGAGCCAGGATCTGAAAAATGAGTGGAATTTCACAGAGAATGGGGGATGAGGAGGCCCATCATAGAAGAGGGAAATGATGGGCAAAAGACTCAGGAGCATGCCTGCTGGCTGCTACATTCATGAATATGCCGATGAGAGGAAAAGAGCAAGAAGACTAAAGAGTCACCAATCCAAGAAGTATCAGCTCTGGCTATGACATGTGTCAGTCATGTAAGAAAAATTAGCCATTCTCAGTTCTGATTCTAGGGAAGGTAGTAAATGCCAGTGGTCATTATGGGGAAGGGGTTGATTATAAAGTCTTGGGATCTTGATTTGACTCCACCGCAAGAGGCATTTCCTATGCAGCAAAACCAGACCTTTCTGGCTCTCTTTGAAATCTTTTGGAATAATACAGTGACTTTTGTGGAAGGTTGCTCCTTTTCTGAGTGTGACAATCTTACTCATAGAGGTTCAGCCTTAATCATGGGGATGACTGCTTATGCATTGTGGCCTCAGGGTCAGCCGTTAGAAAGAGGATCAGAACTTGGAAGACCTGAGCATTTGAAATGGTCACTATAAATGAGTAGCTCAAGTTCTCTGAGTCTCAGTTCATGCATTCACTTTACAATTGGATTAATACCTTCCCGACAGACTTCCCCACTTTGATGTGATACTTAAATGACATTTTACAATTGAAAAGGCCTTTCTGATTCAAAAGTACCCATCTCCTGGCATTTCATTGTTATGGGTTTCTATTAATCTTTAGGCTCACTTATGTATAATAACAAAAGGAAATGTATTTAAGCCAACTGGGCACATATTGGCAACATCGGTTGATATTACATATGATGCCATGTATCTCTCTCATTCATATAGACACCATTCTTTCCTTTCTTGTTCCCATGGTCTTAGCTCAGGCTCACAACATTTCTGGCCTATATTATTCCAATACAGTAACTGTTCACTGTCATACCCAAGTCCTTCAATTCCTACTGACCTTCCTCCCAACTCCCACTACATCTCTAAGAAAATGTTTAAAGCTATTATCATTGGCATAACACACAGGGCCTGTTATAATCTATCCTCTTAATGCCTCCCAAACAGCACACAAGACTAAGAAAGCTAAATCTAGATCTAAAGAGATAAGCACTTAAGTCCAGTTTTATTACTCCCAGACCAGGATATTTTTTGTCCAAAGTAGGATGTTTTTTGTTTGTTGGTAAAAGTTTAACCCAAGAAGAAAATATTATTATGCAAGTAACTATATTAACATCAATAATACTGGTAACATTACAACATTTCTACCCAAGGAAAACATAGAAAATAATTTACATTAGCCATGTTCATTAAAAGAATAATCATGATAACTGTCATTTAATCAACATATTTGATTAAATTATTATCAGGCATAATGAAAAGAACTTTGTGCACAGTATTTCATTTAATACTCATTGTAAGCATAAAACAGTTATCTCTTTATCCTGCCTTTAAAAGGTGAAAAAACAGACTTAGTGAGATTATAATGCTCTTCCAAATTCAATCAGCTAAAGAATGAAGAGTATGCATCTGTGCTCTTAACCACTAAGATTTGTATTTAACTGAGGTAGCTACCTGATTTTGGGATGAATGGGTTAGAAGAAAACACTTAAAATCTGGTAGAAGATAAAACAAACTTTGTGTTTAAATTAGAAGTCATCAGTAAAATAAAATATAGATAGATGATAGATAGATAGATAGATAGATAGATAGATAGATAGATAGATAGACCTTTTACTTTTCCTGAGAGGACACATTTCTAATTTTGTAAGTATCCCAGAATTCTCTAAAATATAATTGATGAGAATATTGTTTATAATGAATTTAACAGTACCCAAAATAATATTTTCAATGTTTGTGTTTATTGAAATTACTGGGCATATTTTGTGGCTATAGTTCTTCCTAAACTGTTTATCAAACATCTTTGTGGGTTTTTTATTTTTTATTTTTGTAAAGAACACATTTAACTAAGAAAATGTTAATTGAATTATGCCATTCATGAATCTAAGCAAGTAGTTCTGGAATTTTAGCATTGTCTTACCTTAAATTCAATTGACATGTTCTAAGAAGAGGCTTTAAATTAATTTTTGATATGTGGATTATATGTTCCCATTTTAAGAGGAAATGGTTGTGCAGCCATGCTTTCTCCTGATAGTTAATTATATTTTCCCTCACCTGAGTGAAATTAATTGTTCTGGACACCTACATGCAAATGATGTGTGCACTGCAGTGTAAAAGAAAGGAAGATAAATTTCTTTATACCATTTTCTAATTTATGTTTCTTGTCCTTGGTCAATCCCCATGGTGTGTGGGTGAGTTTAAATTTCTAACTTGTATAACAGTTGGAGGATTTCCCCCCAGTCATAAGTAGGGTGTACATGTGCCTTGGGAACTCTTGAGTGTGAATTTCTTTCCATTTATGTAAGCCAAATACTGCGAAAACCTTTCTTCTCTAGATTATTGAAGCCAAAGGCTATTTGAGGAGTCCTTTGGTGAACTTGATGAAAACACTTCAAAAAATCTTCTTTATAAAGTTAATGTTTAAAGACAACAGTAAAAATATCACACTGACCTTTGCTTTATAGAATAAGTGCATTGCTTTTTTGAAAGTGCATAGACGCCAGGAAGTTTCTAAATTTAAGTAATCTTGCTGAAGGAAGATTATTCTACTGCAATAAACATTCAACATTTCCCTCTTTTGTAAAATAATAATAATAATAATAATATTCTCTTATGGCATTTTTTGGAATTCTACTTCTTTCTCTGTAGGAAGGAGAATTCTACAACTGGAGGAGAGATGAAAACAATAATTTAGAATTCAAAGTAAGAATAGAATTCACAGTAAGTCTATTGGTGGAAGTGAACAATTACTTTGGAGAAAATGATTAAAAGTAGTCAAGGGCTAGCCCTACTTGGATAGCTCAATTGGTTGGAGCATTGTTCTGATGTGCCGGGGGTGTGGGCTCTATCCCCAGTTAGGGCACATGCGGGAGACAACCTGTGGAAGCATGGATAGGTGGAACAACGAATCTCTCTCTTCCGCTCTCTCAATCAATTAAAAAATAGTTGAGGGCTATCATTTATTTCATTTCTCTTTTTCTCACTTCTTTTACACCCCTTGGCATTTTATTATTTCTTTTTTAATATAAAGTTAATTACAGAAATGCCCAAGGGTTGGTGTAAAAAATGTCCATGTCACCATTCAGAACTATCCAATGTTAATATCTTATAAAATGTTTTATATTTTATATGAAATATTATATTATTTGACATGATGACTGAGATTTGCTTCAAAAGAATAAAAATAATGCAGGGAGAGAAGTGAGTGGCCATATACATGTAACAAATTGACCATTACTTGACCATTGTTCAATCTGAATGATAGGTATATGATTATTCTGTATACTTTGATGTATGTTAGCATTTCTTACAATATTTTTTAAAAGCTTATGCAAATAGCTTCATGTTTTTACTCTTCCTAATAAATATAACATAATGTATTTTAATAATGGCCACATTAAGTCAAACCCTGTATATTTAGGGGAAAATAATATAAAACAAGTAATGTTAAAGTCCTCCCATTCTACTCCTCAGTCTCATCTCTCTCTCTTCCCAGTAGAATGAATATGATTTTGGTTTTATTTCAGTCCATTTATAGTTGAGCTTCACTATAAAGATATATATCTATAAATAGTACATTATTTTTTGTATTTTCAAGTTTTAAATAAACAATGTCATATTTTACCTTATGCAACTTACCTTTCCTTATGGATAATTTATCAATTTAGATTTATCCATGTTGACACAAATAAATCTAGGTCTTTCATTTTACCTGATGTAGAATAACCTATTGCTGTCCATAGCCATAAATTATTTTTACTACTGCAAACACTACCATAATGAATATCCTGCTATGTAAATACTTGTATACCTTTGTAAGAATTCTCTTAGAGTATATACCTAGAAGTAAAAATTTTCAGTAACCTTTGGAAGAATTATCTTAGGGCATATGCCTAGAAGTAACATTTTCAGTCATAGGGCATTTTAATGTTCACCTTCACTAAATATAGCCAAATTGCTGTCTGGTGTAATTGAGGGAGCTCAAGAAGTGGGAGAGCCCCTGTTTTACAACCTTTTGACCAATGTCTAGATTTGACTGGTTCTATGTTTTGTTTTATTTTACTAATCTGATGGTATGAAACATTTCCAGATGTCATTTTATTTTTATTTCTTTGGTTAATGGTGAGGAAAAATATTTTTCTTCAAATGTGCATTAGCCTTTAGAATCTCTCTTCTGTGAATTGCCAGCTCATATCATTTTTATTTTCTTATTACAACATTTGATTTCTCTTACTGGGTTATAAGCATTCTTTATATATTTAGGATATCAAGCTGTGGATAATTAAAACATAGAGATAACACCAATGAATTTAGATATGTTTTAACACCAGTCCAAGGTCACTCAGAGGTAACTATACACAAGACATTCAGCTACCCAACCTTTTTCTCCTACAGTATGCTACCTTCCAAATATCAAATAATCAGGCTTTTAAAAAAGGTTTCTAATACCTTTCCCTTTCTGACACATCACAGTTTTATGAAATGTTAGGTTCATGAAGAAGGTAATATTACTTCCATATAAAACTGCACTTGGTTTGTATTGATTAGTGTATGGGGATGACATTAAGAAAAGCAAAAAAAAAAAAAAAAAAAAAAAAAGAAAATTCAACACCTCTCCTCTCAGACAAAGATAGCTTCTTGGATGTGGAGGCTTCTTAAGAATTTAAAATAGCAACAAAGTCTATCAACAGATCATTTCCCTGCAGTGATGCAGCTCCAGCAGGTCACATGAAAGATTAATTGCGGTGAATATTAATCAAAGTAATTAAACTATCCAAGGGCTTGCTTAAAGTACCAGAGATAAACTCCAACATCTTATTTATTTAAAATATAATTTTAGTTCCCACTAACGTACCTGTGCCTCTTGACACCATCTTGAAAGCAAACAGTAGCATTTTAAATCTGAGCCGGCAGAAGTTTGGTACTAGGTGCCACGGGGATAGAACCCTTCCGATTTGTCTCTTTCCTGTCACAGGATTTTGATGTTTGTAAAAGAACATGAGTTTTGTGTTGCTTTAAGACTGTGAAGCCTCGTGAAAAAAAATAAGTAATATTTTTGTTTTCTTCTTTGGACAATTCATAGAGACATGAAGAACTCAACAGAATGGGTGGCCTCATCTGGTTTTGCCCGTAGGCAGGAAATAGATGCAAGTGCTTGCTCCAGGGTTTTTTCATTTCTTCAGAGTCTCACATGGACTTCATTGTTCTTATTGATCCTTAAAGGTCTGTGATGTACTGAGCAGCATGCACGCTCCTGGGCTGAGTACAAACACTAAATGGCAGAACATCATGGTCTGTCATTGGCGTAGGAAAGGAAAGACCAAAGGACATTTGAAAGGCAATAAAGGACTTTGCCCTTGCCAGTCCATCTTCTGTGTCACTTTACACATCATTAGTAGCTTAATAATCCCAACTCAATTGAGCACTCTGGAAGTTTTAGGCACATTTATATATTCTACAATATATTCATTAAATATTATACAAAAATGAATATCTTTGCCTGGCTGGTATGTCTCAGTGGTTGAGCATCGACCTATGAATCAGGAGGTCATGGTCTGATTCCCGGTCAGGACACATGCTCCAGTTGTGGGTTCATCCCCACAGGTGTGGGGCATGCAGGAGGCAGCCAATCCATCATTCTCTCTCATTGATGTTTCTATCTCTCTCTCCCTCTCTTCCTCTCTAAAATCAATAAAAAATACATATTTTAAAGAAGAATATCTTCTACAAGTCTATAAAATAAATAAGGGTTTCCAGATGGGGAATTTATCCTGGAATTGATCCATTTCGTTTTTGTGTTTGTTTTGTTTTTATTTTTGTTTTTGCGGTAACGATGAGTAGTGAAACACACTGCCAATGATGTGTTTATCTACACATCCAAAACCTAACCAATGAACTCCTATTTCAAGCCTATAATTCTCCTCCTACTTCCTTGTTCTGTCAATGACTTTACCATTATTAGTCACCTCAGCTTAAAATATATATAGTTATTAGCATATCCTTTGATTCTTAAATTTCCTACACCAGATCAAGTGACACTTTTTCTTAGAATAACTGTAATAGAATCCCAAATTTATTTACAGTGATAATTAGATGTATGAAGAAAATTGCCCTGGTTGATAAAAAATTAAATTATTTTCCCCACAAATCTGTAATGGCACCATTGTGGTATAAATAAGGTAACTGCATACATTCTGGTCTGTTTTTAAACTATTTAGTTTTATTGGTCAGTTTGTCTCTCTTTGCACCAATACTAAATGGTCTTATTTAATATATCTTTACAATATATCTTATATTTAGTGTTAAATGTGCTTCAGGTTTGTTCTTCAAAATTGCCTATGTCATTCTTGACCTTCATTTCCAAAAGAATTTTAGAATTAACTAATTAAATTTTGAAAGAAAGAAAAAAGAGCTTAGATTTAAAATGAGATTGGTTAAATTTATAGATTAATTTTGAGAAACTTGACATATTCATAATATTAAGTATTCAATACTGAGCATAATATAGCCCTCCAGTTATTTAGATTTTTTTTTATTTTTCCTCCAAATATTTTGCAGGTTTCATTGTAGAAGCTTTCACATTTTCATTAGGTATTCAAATATGATATAATTTAGATTTTACAGAGATCACTCAGATAAAGATAAAGAAGAATTTAGAGAATAACCATATTAAGACAGAGAAAGAAGTAATCAAAAGTAGGTATATAGGCTCAAGAATGAGGAAGGAAAGATAAATTTATTTTGGTGACTAGATGTGAGAAATGAAGAAGTCAAAGGAGTGCATAAGGATTCAGAGATTTTGAAGTGATTTAAACTCTGTAGATAGTTTATGTTTGATGCAATTGCACAAGGATATCCAGGCGATAATTTCCAATTAGGGATTATGAAGAAAAATATGGTTGTATAAAGAGGTCACTTAGCTTGTAGACTTTATGAGATCAGTGACTTTATCTTATTGACTATGATAGTTCAAGATGGATATAAAATCCTCAATAAATACTTGATGATTGGAAGAAAAACAGCAAAAAAGAGGGGGAAAAAAGAAGGAGAGAAAGAAGGGACAAAAGGAGGGCGGGAGGAAAGGGAGTGAGGGAAAGAAGGAGAAAGGAAAGAGAAGGGAAGAGAGAGAGATGGGCGGGGAGGGGGAGAAAAGAAAAGAAAAAAAGAATTCAGAATATCTCAGAAGAAAGATAGGTCCTTTTTCAGTAATATTAGTCATTTCCTCTTAAATAATTTTATTTTCACAAATCTGATCACATTGTTCATCCCATTTTCATCTGAGATGTTTGATATGAACATAATGAAAAGTGAAATTTAGATGTCTCTATTATTGTAAAAATCCCAGTAAAAGGGAAATGTGATCATTCAATGAATATTTATTTGTGCAGATTAGTAAAGCATAATGATAGTAATTTTTACATTGCAATAAAGCAAGGAATGAGAATGGTTATTGCTTTTATAGTCCAAAGTTTATTTCACTTGATTCAGAGACTTTCACATTATTGCATTTAAAAAACAATTACTGTACTATCAGGTTGTCATTTGATTAAGGTAAAGTTATCCTAATACTATGAAAGTTAAAGGCAAATTTCAAGATGGGAAATCTCAAATTTAAGTGAATCTATGTTCTGAAAGTTGTAGAAATTCAATTGGTTTCTACTAAATAAAAACAATTTTGAACTTTCTTTACTGAAGTAGGAAACTAGAAATGGTTAAAAGAAGTTTCCTAGGCCCGGCTGGTGTGGCTCAGTGGTTGAGTGTTGACCCAGGAACCAAGAGGTCACTGGTTAGATTCCAAGTCAGGCATTTGGCTGGGTTGTGGGCTTGATCCCCAGTAGGGGATGTACAGGAGGCAGCAGACTGATGAAGTTTCTCTCATCAATGTTTCTATCTCTCTACCCGTCTCCCTTTCTTTCTCTCTCTAACAAAAAAAAAAAAAAAAAAAAAACACACACACACACACACACACCACAAAAAAAAATTTAAAAAGAGATTTCTTAGGTTAGTTTCTCACTTTCACTTAAAAATAAACTATGTTTTACTGCAGAAAGGCAAACCCTACTCTCTTATATTCTTCTATAATAATGATTCTTCCTTTCTTTTGATTACAAATTCATGAACACCAGGATTTAAGTATCTGGTAAACCTTTATTTTGTGTGAGAAGCTGAGTGAAAGAAACCTTGATATGCAACCTTTTTTCCAGGCCAGCAGGGCACACAAAGTGGGAATGGAGACCTGAGTAAGGTCTCTATTTACCTCCAAGCTCATTGAGCAATTAGGAAGATAGGCCAATAATAATAATCATGTGAAATAATAATTTGAATGGAAGTCTGAACATTTTTTTGTGGCGATACAAAGGAGAAGATAACTACTGGTAGTTCTGATGAAAGCAGATGGAATGGGCTTCACAGTGAGGAGATGTGCAGAGGATTTTAATAATAAGTTGGTGGTTGCTAGGTGAACATTTTTAGCTGACAGTTTTAGTCTGGCAAGTAAACTTGAATAAAGAGGTATTTTTTGGCAGTAATGAGTTTAAAAATTGTGCAATACTTTAGGAGGGGGATCAGATAAAATCCTGAACTAAGACATTGCAAAAGGGATGGAGAGGTTAGTCATACACCAAGAGATATTTTCAAGGGAGTATTTGTGGAATCTGGTAATTAAGTAGATGTGCAGAAAGAGGGGATAAAAGTTACTAGCTTATGACTCTTGATGAATTAAAACAGATTGTGTGTTGAGGGTGGGGTTCAAAAGATGAATAATGCATTTATTAATTTTGTTTGGATTAGGTTTTGGGGGCCTCAGGAAATCAACTTGGAAATTCAGGTTTGATATTTGGGAAAACACACAGGAACTAGAATACAAACATTTGGATCTTGTGTCATATATTTGGGAGTCTCTAAGGACTCAAAGTTTTAAATTTATAAGATCATTGATGACATTGCCCAGAATTTCCCCTGGAATTTGGCTGTGAGATCAGCATTAGCAAAAGCACCACAATGGGATTAGAAAGAAATGAAAAGCATTTTATCATGAGAGATGTAATTATTTAAGCAACCTCATGCTCTCATTTTCTAAAATTTTATAAACAAGATTGCCAGTCCATATTTCCATTATCTATTCTCCTGGATCAGAAACATTTAGTTCTCTTAGGCAGTGTCTACAACTAAAAATTAAGTGAGGACGAAGCTACATTTTATTTTTTTGGCATTTCTCCCCCGTTTTCGTCAATTATAGGAAGAAAATATGCAGATACTCTTGTATACATTCTCTCTATTAATTCCTAAATTATGCTTTTTTTCTAGTGCTCAGCTTATAAAAGTTTCCTATTAAAAATAACATTCTTGTAATTCTGAAAGTTTTATGCTACAAGTAGTCTCAAAAAGTGAAATTTTGCAAATGCTTGCCAAGAAACTTGGCAGCAGGCTCTTTTTGAGATTGCCTCAGGTAAATGCATAATAATTGAATAATAACTTGTCTCTTTCTTGCAAATGGAAAGATACATGCAATCCTTTTTAATACCTTTTTTGTGCCTGATACAGATCTGTAGCTATTTTATTTTCTAAGCACTCTCATTACCAGCAGGGGGAAAAGCCAAGAGAAGCTAGACTCTTCATATGCTCTTTTCCCTCTCTTTTCAGAAATAAAAGTAAATTCAATGTGTGATAACAACAGTAGTTATGCCCTTCTCAGTTTTATAATAATCATCAGCAATGGAAATGCCTGAGGCATTGCCTTCAGGTTTTGATAGTTCTGAAACCCAGTACTAAGACTTAACAATGAAAGAAATTGCTTTTTTTTCTCTATAAAGATTAGTGATGCTATTTAAGATAATGCTGCAGGTACATAGCCAATAGCTTTCTCCAAACTGCGTGCGTTTTGAAAGAGCCTTTCTCTTGGGGCTCATCAATAAAACATTTGATTCATCTTTATCCTACAACCATCTTTTAAAGGAGGTAGGTTTAATATAAAGTAAAGCTTATAATAAAAAAACAGAAGTACATTTTGCACATGATAATGAAAAAAATTCAGTAGCACAGGGAAGGAAGGTTTCATGTGATAAATTAGAGTTAGGAAATTATAGCTTTAATTTAGGAGTTGCATTTTTTTCCAAGGGAGATAGTAAAACATTTAGATAAAAATGCATTCTTTGAAGTTAAACTTTTGAAATAAATGACTTTATTTAAAGCAAATAGACCTAGCCACATACTTAAAACTTTAGGTTATAAATCAGACATTAATTAAGTCTAATTTTTTTTTCTAATCTAGAAAAAAAGAATATTGATTTATTAAATGAATACATAAATAAATAAATTGAGATTGGGTGGGGACTAAGTCATGTATGTAGTTTTTGTTCTAAAATGTTGAGCCCTTTCACTGAATGAGTACAAGCATCTATGTGCATACACACACACACACACACACACACACACACACACACACACACACACACATTTAGAACCCCCTCCTCTAGGAAAAGCGTTATAATATGGGACAAATCTATGTGGCCTAAATGTAAGTTTGCAGTCAGAGTATTTGGCTTATACAGTTGGTCAATAGCCAGAAAACAAGCAAGCTAACAAAACAACAACAACAAATTAAGCCCAAGGGAATAATCTGTGGACAAATGATTTGGACGGTGATAAAAATTCCAAATGGGCACTATTAAAGTAGAGAGTCTGGAGTGCTATTAAGATGGTTTTAGGCGAGAGGACAATAAATACCCCCGTGCTGCCTCGGCACTCCTCAAGCACGGAGCCCCTCGATTATTCATTGGCTTTTGCCAACAAGGAAGCCTAACATTGGTGTTAGGATGTGGAGCACTGCTTTTGCCAACACTGCAGAGCCAGGTGGCTTTGGTCTTCTCAAGCTTAAATATGAAATTTGTAATCTGTGATTCAGTAAGATGCAACACTAATGCCTACTAATGTCAGTCTAATAACTTTGGAACCAGCTATCCCATTAAAGAAATAGGGAAGAATTGAGGGGGAGGGGAGAGAGAGAGAGAGAGAGAGAGAGAGAGAGAGAGAGAGGATTCTGGACTACCTGAGTCTCTGATCACTCTAACCATATGAAATTCATTGTTACTCCATTCAAAAAAAAAATTAAGCTCCTATGTGCCAAGTAGTACCCTAGGCACTGCAGTTATAGTTGTGAAAAACTGAAGTAACAGTAACAAAAAGTTCCTCCTCTAATGGAGCTTACGTGCTAGTTCATAGAGAAAGGAAAAGATAAAACCAAGATCAGTTCAGGCACTTTAAACAACAAAACATGTTAAAGTGACAGCGAAATGGATGGGGGCTTCCATTCCTGGCTCTATGGCAGATTTGGTAAGGTGACCAATGTCTCAGCTGTGTTAGGGGAAAATGTAAAAATATCTGTAAGCATATTTTTAAGAGTTCCAATGTACTAGAGAAAATAAAAAAGAAAGGAATTTTGGAAAGCAAAAATTAAGGAGAGATGGAACGTGTAAAGATAAGAGCACAGAAAATATTTGTCAAACCCAGTGAACACGAACTTTGGTTTTTTCATTGCCTCAGAGGATACATGGGAGAGGGGAAAAAGTTGGATTTGCACAAGAGGGAGAGGCTAAGAGACCACTCCACACAGAGCTGAGACCCCAAAAAGGGCTATCTCTCAGGGAGTAGGTTCAATAGAAAGGAACTTGCCATCCCTTAGGAGAGTCCAAAGAGAATTTCCAGTGGTTAACCTGGCTGTTGAATGAAAATGGAAAAATCTGCCATGAGGGTTTATAACCATAACCAGATTCTCCTATCGCTTTGAAGCTCAAATTCATGCAATCTGAATGATCTGGAGAAAAGCGTCAGGCCAATAATTTGTGGTGAACTGGTCCCTGATATGTAGTTTTCCAGGAAATAGTCAGAAGCAAATCCTCTCATAAAGAATCAACCTTAGATTTAGTCTTAAAAGATTTTTCATACTTATAGTGCCTAGAACTATGGTCTCACAGGCAAACTCATGCACAAGAAATGATGAATTACACATAAGAAACACACACAAATACCAGAATCAGATTTGCAAATTCCTCAGATATTAGCATTATAGATGCAAAACAAAATATTTATGTTTAATATAATTTTAAAAAGAAGAAACTTAAAATATTGTTAAAAGTAAGAGACAGTAAAAATAACTAAGGAGAATTTTTTAAATAGAAAAGCACTTACAAATATAAAAAATATATAAAATAGAAATATAAAACATGGTGGACTGACAAGAGATTAAGCCCATTAAAAGGGAATAAATGATTTGAATATAAAATAAATCATCCAGAATGCAACATAGAATAAAATAAATGAACAAATACAAAAAACTAAGAGGCATGGAGGATATAAGAAAAACATTTAATATACCGTATATCCAGGAGAAAGAGAATAATATAGAAAAGTAGCTGAATATCTAATGGCTGAGAAGCTTTCAGATATGAATGACAGCAATCACTAAATTTGAAAAGACCAAGTAATCTCAAGCATGGTTTAAAATAAAAGATATTTTAAAAAGTTGGCCACACATTTAGTCAAGTATCAATAAATACCACAAAGCAAGTACCGATAAATCTCAAAGGATGGGCAGCGTATAGATTATGTAGTCTTTTTTTTAAAATATATTTTATTGATTTTTTACAGAGAGGAAGGGAGAGGGAGAGAGAGTCAGAAACATCGATGAGAGAGAAGCATCGATCAGCTGCCTCCTGCACACCCCCAATGGGGATGTGCCCGCAACCAAGGTACATGCCCTTGACCGGAATCAAACCTGGGACCCCTCAGTCCCCAGGTTGACGCTCTATCCAGTGAGCCAAACCGGATAGGGCAGATTATGTAGTCTTAACACTATCAATTTAGTTAGGTATTAATAGCAAATAGATATCCAGCTAAATAACATATATTTTGATATTAAGCAATAATCTTCCAATAAACTCCTACATTAAAGAATCACAAAAATAACTGGAAAATGTTACCTTTAATGCATATATTTTTAATAAAGACTAGTATAAAGAGTTATTTTATCTAAGAAATTAAGAAAAAATTAATAGAATAAACCCTCAAAAAAAGATAAAATGAAACAATGAACCCCTTCATTAAGTTCCTCTGGCTGATATCTAGAGTCTCTCAAAGGTACAATGATACTCCCACAGCCAACTATTTCTACTATAACTCCCCTTATATTCTATTAAAATTCTGCAATGCTAGTTGCAAAGTATGATAAAAGTTTCTGCCCCTTCTGCTTACAAGAACAACTCATTATTCATCCCTGCCATAATGTTTCTATGCTTTCAGCTGCATTCTTTATGTTATGTTATACTAGAGGCCCAGTGCATAATTAAATCATGCACGTGTAGGGTCCCCTAGGCCAAACCTGCCATCCAGGCCTAGGGTCCCCTAGGCCTAACCTGCCATTTGGCCTGGTGCCGGAGCGGACACCCAGCTCCCTGCTTTTGATGGTCCGTGGCGGGACGTGGGCTCGCTGCCCCAGAGGCCCCTTCTGTGCCGCAGCACAGCCATGGTGCAGACACTGAGCTCGCGCTGCCGCTGGCTACGCGAGCTCAGCGTCCCATCAGCCCAATCGGCCACCCCAACCACCCCGAGTCCCGCCCCCCCCACGCCTCCTGGCCAATTGTGGGCATAGCGAAGGTACGGTCAATTTGCATATTTGTCTATTATTAGGTAGGATTTCTTACAGAGTTAAGCTTAAAAAATTGCACATCTAGTTTCTTTGTAATTACTGTTTTCTTTCAATGAGGCAGATAACTTCGAATCTTTGGCCTGAATGGAATTCCTGATTGTTTTGTTGTTGTTGTTGTTATTGTTTATTGCAGCCTTCTTCTCTTCAAAATAGAAGGAAATACTCCATTTTGATCATAAACAGCTTTCTATTTTTCAGAGAAATTTAAACAAAAGGTGTCGAAGTGACTGTACCTTGTTTTCAAACTTATCAGACATTTACAATGCAAGCCTAGATTTTGTCCGATCTTTGCTTTGCCTCTTGTAATCATTTTTAAATCTTGTAATCATTTCCAATATCACTTTCAGTGGATTTTTTCTTTACTGCATTTTCATTTTTGTTGACAAATTTACCAATTCTTTCTTTCTTTTCATTATCCATGTCTCAAAATGTCACGTTCATCACTGGGAAGCAAGGAGGCAACACAAACATACATCGTGCTGTCTGCTCATGAGTTAAGTAACAGATGCTCAGTGACAAATCACCAACAGACTGAGAAAAGGTGACACAACTATGCAACTGCTCACAGTTAATATGCTGTGATAAATAAAATTTTAACTAAGTATAAGAAGTGAATTGTATGCATCTCATCACAGTACAAAAAGCAAGTCTGCCTGAATATCAAGAGTGAAGACTGAAAATCCAAAAGCTGGTTTTCTTAAAATACTTAGCTAGTAACATTTACAAAACTTTGGTAATATTGGTGAAGTAAGAAAGAAGGCTAACACACACACACACACACACACACACACACACACACACACACACACATTGATGATAGTGACATAATATGGTGTAGGACAAAAATGATACCAAAGGACTGTTATACAATAGCTAAGCAATAGGTTAAAAAGCTTATGTAAAATTATTAAGTACCTGGAAGTTTAAATTTTCAAAATGAAAGCAAAAGTAAATTAAAAATCAAATAAATGAAGGAATAGATGAAGTAGTTTGGAAGAGAAATCCAAGCTTATTATATCTTCAGAGTTAGATACACTTGAATTTGAATGTCTGCTCTTAGGTCAACTAATGGGCTAACTAGACAAGGTTCCTTTGTTCTGTGCACCAGAGTGTCAATCTGTCAAATAGAAAGGACATCCCTTATCCCTTACTTCATAGGCTTTCTGTGAAGCTAACAGAGGTAATCATAGAGTTAACACCACCAAGCACTTTCTCTGTGCCAGGAACTATACATGTACTAGCTAACTTAGTCTCTACAATAAAGTTATGAGATAAATATTGATGTTATTCATGTTTTGAAAATGTAGGAACTGGCTTACCAAGGTCACATAGTCAATAAGTGGCAGAGGCAACATTCAAACCCAAGTGATCTGACACCAGAGTCTGAGTTCCTACCAGGACCTAACCCGCCTTCCCATCTCTGTGATTAATTTTTATGTGATGCACATGGTTACTGAAACTTAGCAGACACAATAAATGATAGTTACATATTATTATTTTCCAAACAGCTCTTCAAAATGCATATTATTACTCATCTTTACAGCTAAGAAACATGGTTTTAAATTATACAGTTGTGAAGAAAAATTACTTGCTTGATGTAATTAAGGAAGCACTATATATTTTGTTCACAGCTTTCCTTGAGGATGGGTAACACTGCAATAACTGTGTGTCAATTTTCCCCACTATACACCATGGGCTTCTCAAGGTCAAGGGCTGAACCCTGTTCATTCTGCATGAGTAATAGCATGCCGACATATAACAGATGTGTGGTATGTGTGTGATGAATTAATAAATGATGCTGGATGGTAGGACCAGATAACCTGGTACTAGGTTGGGAATAACATTTGATTTTGTCTCAATCTTCTCTTCTCAGGTTATTCTTGTCTCTCAATATATTCAATCATGCATGTTAATAAAAATACAGAAAGAACAGAATGTAACTGAACTGGAACTCACATGGTTTTACTTGCCTGGTGTATGTGTGTACTAGTATATCTTGCCTTCTTTTGTCCCATAGAATTTTATAGAACCTGGTTTACACAGAAGTCATTTGCAATCTCTTACTGAATTCTCAGAATAGACAATTGTTTACCTGAAACTAATGCACAAAAGTATGTGGGCAAAGAAACCTTTGGAGATGGTGAGGTTCCCAGTTGCCAGGATTCCTTTGAAAGGATTTTACTCGTCATGGCACGGGATGTCTGGCTTGTGGACAGTGAAGAGACTGCTTAGGGATTCTGTAATGAGGTATTCCTCACACCTCACGCAAAACAAGTGTTCAAAATGTTCCTTGAAGCCTTGTAGCATGGAATGCATTCTTTTATTTGTCTTATAAACATGGAAGTGTATATAAAATATGCCTACAGCTCCATAAATAGTGAATGACTTGGAAGAAAGAGGGCAAGGCTAAAACCTAGATTCCCTGATATCACAAGTTCTTGCCTTTGCTCTTGGGATTTAAACTTCTTTTTGTTTTTCTTTCCTTTTGACTTCATTTCTTTGCCAGAAATATCAGAACAGCAGCAGCTGCAACTAGATATAATTATTTTAATTGTTTGCATGCAATAAAGCTGTTAAAAGCTATTTTAATTTTCAGCAGTAAATAGGTTTTATTGAAGAGTTCTATTGTTGCTCATAGCTATCCAGTGTAATGGGTACTTAGGAGAGTATTTTAGCCTGGACTGTTATGTCTCCTTATCCACTGTATGCCTAGCCAAGTGTTACAATTTTGCCTATAGGACAACAAAAGGAATGTGAATAGGAGCAATTAGAAGATATGAATAATGCTGACACCTCTTTATTATCTTCCAGGTACCACTGAAACGGCCCGGGATATTAAATGGTAATGATGCGGTTACACTTATTTGCCAACCGAAGTGATTCCTAAGAAGCACAGACATTTATTTCCAGGCTTTGAAACCTATCGTACTTCATTATTAGATTTGGGAAATAAAGCAGCCGATGACAGAATCATCCACCCAGTGACTGATGATGGCAGGCTCCTCCAAGGATTCAGCACACACGGGCCGACGTTTTACACCAGATAGTAGAAATCAAACCTATGTTTTCTGTCATTTCATAATTCATTTTTTCTTCCTCCCCTTTTTTGTTCTTCCTCCTCTCTGTCTCTCTATAAAATCTGTGATTTTTGGTCTCACCCTGTTCCTCTGGCTTCCTTTATCTTTCTGTAGTTGAAGGAAACCCCTTTGCAGACACACCCCATCTGCTACTCCACAAGTGGTTCTGTCACCAGGCATCTCACTCCACCACCTGCTGATGCCTATTTCAGTTACAAAACATGGCTTTCTTTTCTTTTTTTAAAGATCAGGAAGATATAATTTTATTGATTTCAGAGAGAGGAAGGAAGAAGTAGAAACAATAATGAGAATCATTGATTGGCTGCCTCCTGCACGCCCCCTACTGGGAATAGAGCCTGAAACCCTGGCATGTGCCCTGACCAGGAATCAAAACCTGACCTCTGATTCATGGCTTGATGCTCACCTACTGAGCCAAAACCAGCCAGACAACATGGCTTGCTTTATAGTAGAGAGTGTGTGTGTGTGTGTGTGTGTGTGTGTGTGTGTGTGTGTGTGTGTGTGTGTTTCTCATTTCTCCCCCATTATTCCTATGTCTAACACTTAAATATGGTTTTCCTTACCCCTTACCTATCTTCTTAACTTATTCTCCTGTCCTATTTTAATACTGTCCCCTACAATGACCATGTCTTCCAAAGTCTAATTCATTTGAAACTGTCTCTGAAAATGTGGGGGGAAAAATACAGCACAGGGATTTTTACATGAAATGGGGTGAAAGGCACTGGAAGTTTCTAAACAAACAGGCAGGACATACTTCTGTTTAAAAAATGTACTCTCCTTGCTATTTGAAGAATGCATTTTGGGATGATAGTGAGAGGTGAGCGGTAACCCAAGGAGACTAGGGGACAGGTTTTTATGGAGAAGACCCATAAACAAAGTGAAGAAATTATTGAATTGGCTAAAGCTTAACTGGTTGACTTGTTTGGGAAAGCCTAGTTGGCTGTTTGTAATTGGTTGTTCTTAAGTTTCATTGTCTTGGATTTGAGTGCATTAACTGGCTCAGGTTGTCCTTCATTGTGAAGGCATTAGAGCCATCACCACAGTCTACTGGTCTCCACATTTAATTACTTTACACTTGATAGAATTTGTGTAGAATCAGGGAATGTCCTCTTTGCTCAGCTGCACACACAAGGCACCCAGGAGCAAATGTTCAGAGAACTGGGAGCACAGGACCACCCCAGCTGTCATGACCAAATCTATTTCTGGAGCTTCTACATTCCTTTTGAATCATTCCCCTCCACCTGGAATCCCTTTCTCAGATATCCTGGGATTCTAGACTCTCATAATCAAAACATAATTGTCCATTTTCTTACACATTCCTTTTTTATTTTTTTAAATATATTTTTAATAGAGGCCTAGTGCACGAAATTCATGCACGGGAGGGGCGTGTCCCTCAGCCCAGCCTGCACCCTCTCCAATATGGGACCCCTTGGGGGATGTCTGACTGCCGGTTTAGGCCCGATCCCAGAGTTTAGGCCTAATACCACAGGGAATCAGGCCTAAACTGGCAGTCGGACATCCCTCCTACAATCCGGAACTGCTAGCTCCTAACTGCTCGCCTCCCTGCCTGCCTGATTGCCCCTACCCACTTCTGTCTGCCAGCCTGATCGCTCACCTGCTGGCCTGATTGACACCTAACTGCTCTCCTGCTGGCCTGATCACCCCAAACTGCCCTCCCCTGCAGGTCTGTTTGCCCCCAACTGCCCTCCCCTGCTGGCCTGTTCTCCCCCAAACTGCCCTCCCCTGCCAGCCTGATTGCCTGCAACTGCCCTCCCCGGCCAGCCATCTTGTGGTGACCATCTTATGATGATGTCGCACATGGCGCCACCTAGGCTTTTATTATATAGGATTGATTTCAGAGAGGAAGGGGGAGAGAGAGAGAGATGGAAACATCAATGATGAGAAAGATTCATGGATCAGCTGCCTCCTGCATGCCCCACACTGGGGCTTGAGCCCACAACTCAGGCATGTGCCCAGATCAGGAATCAATCCGTGACCTCCTCGTTCATAGGCCAATGCTCAACCACTGAGCCACACCGGCTGGACACACATTTCCCTTTTTAAGCCAAGCTGTGTAGATAATTAACCACTCCATGTAAAATCCACCCCTAACTTTAGACAACAGCCCAGATAAATAAATAAACCCAATAGTTTAAACAAGATAGCCACAGATGTCTTCTAAAGAAATCTAGTTCTCCTTTTAGGCAAGAAATACAAAGACGCTAACTTAAATTATAAATTATATGCATGATTAAAAAGACAAAGTCCATGCCAAGCTGTATGGGGAGGCCCATTGGTACTCAGGCAACAATTTTTCTTGTGGCCGCTACCTACATAACCTCAAAGGAATTTTCTATAGTAATAGTTTAAGGTTTGGTCTCTATCAT
Source organism: Cnephaeus nilssonii (assembly GCF_951640355.1). NCBI lineage: Eukaryota > Metazoa > Chordata > Mammalia > Chiroptera > Vespertilionidae > Cnephaeus > Cnephaeus nilssonii. The sequence continues at coordinate 79,899,370 of NC_137082.1, forward strand.
GATTATGAGATATGCTTACAAAATTAATACAAGAACATTATGCATCATCTAGGTGAACAACTGGGATGGTGCCTGCGTTTGGCTTGTGATTACAATAGCATGCATACTTCTTCAGTTGTCTCTGACTTAGGAGAAAAGAGCAAATAAATATTGTTGGGCTCTCTCTGGAATAAAGTCCAAAAGTGCACCAATTTGAGGCTTATAAGTAATTGGAAGAAAGAAACAAAATGGGAGAAAAAGGAAAACTGAGTTATCACATATCAGGAGTAGTAAAAGCAACCAAACTGAAAACAGCCATATAACAGCAATTGGTCCACATGCAAAGGGTAGTTTGAGATTTGATATTAAATACCTCCTGTTACATTAAATTATTGTCCTTAAAATAAATTTTATTGATTTTTCTGGGATTACTGCATTTGACTTGTAAATTTTATTTTGATTGCAATAAGAAGTTTAGGTAAAATAATACTGTAACTCATTTTGGTGCATATTTAGTTTTATAATAAAAATAATTTAAATGAACTATGGATTCATGCGAATTATTTTTAATTAAAGGAGTTTTATATACAAATGAAGTTTTAAAAACACTGACGTTGGGGCAAGATAGATGCGGATTTTATCTTGATCCTACTATTTACCAGATGTAACAAACTGGCAGGTCTTTTAACAACTCTAAACCTCAGAGTTTTTGTTTACAAGTTAGAGATAATGCTTTTCTCATATTACAGTTGTGAGGTTTCTGTAATGATGACCCCAGATTATTATGACTCATCCAGAATCTTTCTGAGTTCAGTAGCCATCATATAGTCTGTACCTAGTGGCTATATCCACCTAGGTTTCCCAAAGGCCCTCAATCACCTAAACCTCTTCTAGTATACTAGTGGCCTAACTTAGTAATGACACCATCATTCCTAAATGGTAGAAATCATCAGCTAAACCTTCATCACTGACTTTTATTCTTCCTGTTGCTGCATATATACACATCCCAGGTGTTTCCATTTTATTTTCTGAATAATTTTTGAATCAGCACTTCTGTATATCCAATTCTAATACCTGAAAGCAAGCCTCAATCACCTTTCTTGGATTAGTGGCGCAGTTCCTATAGAAGCCTCTAGTAGTTCTTCTCCCCAATTCATTTTTTCATGATAAAGATTGAGTTTTTGAAAAGATGAATTTGATCACATCTGCTTATAAACCTCCGAGTCCACTGCCATTAGAATACAGCTCAATTTGTTATTATGGCTTATAAATTCCTTCATGTTATAGTCTCTGCTTGCATCTCCCAGTTTACCAATTGCATTTCTTTGGCCATTTTTCCAGTCATCTTCAACTATTTATACTAATTGTAATTTTTCAAATGTGTTATTCTTGCTCTTATCCTTTGCACATAATGTGTTCTGGTTCTGGAATATTTATGCTTACCCTCTATCCTCCTGCCTGTGTGTTTCAACATTGCCTGACCTGCAAAGACCAGATGTGAGCCCTCCAATATGACAACACAAATACCCTGTCTTTTGTGTGGTGTACCAATCACCCCATCAAGTTTCATTAAATGCTTAGTATTTTTTTCATTTTATTGTGAGTGCTTTGGCAAGAGATTCTTTCTTACTCAGAGTTGTATTCCCAGGATCTTTTACACATAGTAGTTTTTTAAATAATTTTCCCTTTTTTCCTTTATTGATTAAGGTATTACATATGTGTCCTTATCCCCCCATTGTTATCCGCCCCCCCCCCCCACTCATGCCCTCACCCCCCTGGTGTCTGTGTCCATTGGTTAGGCTTATATGCACGCATACAAGTCTTTTGGTTAATTTTTTCTTAAATGAATACTTAGTATAAAGTAAGTGCTAGTTACATATTTTATTTTTATAGAATGCTTGTTCTAATTATACACAACATTTAGTATTTTATAGTTTTCTCCTTCTATTTTTAAATTATATTTTATCTCCTTATTGAGATAAGTTACCTTTTGTATTTCTTGAATCCAACATGGCTTCTGGGATAATTTGAAACTCATAGTAAGTGCTTAAAATACTATTTAACTGCATAATCAAACTAATTAAAATGCCAGTGAATTTATAGGTATATCCATCAAGATGATTACCTGAAGCTGTCAGACAAAGACATTGGTTGAGTGATTAAATATTGAATCATTTGATTAAGTATTTTTACACCATTTAATCTTATGTTATAAGAGATGGATTGCTTGAGAAGAAAGACCTTGATTCTGGAAATATATTTAATCAGTCACCAGAATGATGTTCAATTAGCCAAATACGTTTTTAGATACTTTTGGTTAACAGTGTCCAGAAAAAGAAACCATGTCTTGAATATTAATTTTCCCTGAAGATGTTATTTGTTTATTAAAGAGACTGTAAATTTAATGTCATGATAAACTCTCATTATATGCATCCTTAAAAATTTTCATATATTAACAACTGGACTTTTGTCCTTGACATAGCTAGTGACCTTGTTTCATATATATAGAGAGGGAAATGTAGAACATGGAGAACCAGCTGATTCCTTTGACAGAAAAAGCTAAGTGATGATAGTTAATTATGAGTAATATATGGGAATTACACTGCATTAAAAAACCTAGGAAGAGAGTGTGATCAGCACTCTGATTTCTTTTTCATTTTTATGCTTGGTATATGAGACCACTTCGAAAGGAAACTTAAAGAAACATTAATTTTCAGAGGAATCGGTGTTGTTCAGAATAATGAATGTAAAGACAAAGAATCCATAATGCTTTATTTATCATATAATTATAAACTACTTATGATTATTCATTTATTTCCATGTATAAGTCTGTTAAATACCCATATACTTGGAAATATAATTTGTGGCTCAAAAAATATGATAGTGGAAATTTAAAGTTCTTAGGAGCAAATGATAATAAAAATACTAAATTTTAAAACTTGTGAGATGCAGCAAATGCAGTAACTTAATAAAATACATCACATTAAATGCTTATAAAAGAAAATAGGAAAGTTTAAAATTGACAATGAAAACACTCAACTAAAGACACTGGAAAATAAAAGTAGAATGAGTAGCCCCCAAAATTAAAAGATTAAAAAAACAAAAACAGAAGTAGTCAAAAGTTAAAACAAAGAATAGGATAGACAATCAATAAATTCAAAATTTGGTTTTGGAACAGCTAATAGAATAAATTAAATTTCTGGTGAGATTTATTTAAAAAAAGTAACAACTGAAAAATAGGACATGACTATACATACCACATAGTTTAAAAATAGAGAGAACATTTTGAATAATCGTTATGGCAAAAATTTTGAAAAGTTAGACAAAATGAATAAACTCCAAGAGAAATATAACATCAAAAATTATCCAAGAAAGTATGTGGTATGGCTAGATTTATAATATCTAAAGAAACTGAATAAGTAGTTTACAAATCTCTCTGTTCAAAAAAATAAGAAAAAGATGGTTTTCAGATGGTTTAAAAGTTCAAGGAGTAGATCATGCAAAACATTAAAATTATTCCACGGAAGCTTAGTCTGACTTCACCATTATTTCAAATCAGTTAAACCTGAAATGGAGTGAAAATTTAGTGAGTTATCAGCTGTTAGAGTGTGTATACATTTTGGAACACTTTACACACACACACACACACACACACACACACACACACACACATAAATGTTTACTATAAAATAGAGAGAAACTGAGTGAGTTAGAATCAGATGATAATTATATTTTCTGCAAAGCAAGCTAGGCAAGCTAAATCAATAGGAAGCATGTGGAATCTTGAGCTAGAGACCTGAAAACATTAAAACAACATTTTTATCACTATCCCCAACTGGAAAAGAGACAATGGCTTCAATGTGTCCTAGCTAGTGTCTATCACATGGTAAGTACTCTAACAGTATTTGGTAAAGGCAGTCATTGAAAGGAATTGAGGCATGGCTGTTTATATTCCCATTCATTTGTCCCTATTTAGTCTGTTCTCTATCATTTAAACAGTATTATTTTTCCATCTATAATTCTGATCATGTTATCTCCTCTCTTAAAACTATATCATTGTTTCTCATTTTCCTTAAGCAAATATAATACTTCCTCAGGTGGCTGACAAGGATCTGTGTTGTCTGGCTTTTATTTATTTTGCTAAAATCATCTTCCTCCATACTCAATATTTTAGAATAATGTGGTATTCATCATTTAGAAACCATATTAAATTTTCACTAAAATTGTATTGGACTTGTTTTGTAGACTCTTCTCCTAAGACTAAATCACCATTCTTTTACTTAATCTCCCCCTGCCCCCCCTCCCCCCCCAGTTAGGAGAATCCCTAATTCTGCATAAAAACACCGAACAATAAGTAAGTGGATAACTAACTAACTAACTAAATAAGGAGAGAGGAGACATGACCAAAGATTTAGGAAAATAAGATGTATAGCCATATTCACAAAAGAATACAAGTAAGAGCAACTCTTTTATCCACTTTTTCTTTTTTCTCCCCTTCGCTTCCCAATAAGAAAAGGAAAACAGATTCAGCCATAATAGCCAAGGTTTTTGGAAATGCAATCAATTCAATATTTTGCCAAACACAAATGTAATTGAAAAAGTAAATTATTTTGTATTATAGAGAAGATTATTCTGAAAACCATTTATATACTAATTAGAACTCTAATTAGTTTTCTATAATGAGAAATATGGGATGAAAATTTTATTTCTCTAGAGATCGTCAGGGAATATTAGTAAGAAGTTAGTTTAGAAACAACAGCAAATTAAGACTCTTACTTTGAATAGAAAAATAAACATAAAAAGCATTTCACCTACTAGCTACTTAGAAGTATAACTAATGACAGATCACTATGTAATAATTAGAAATGAGAATATTGCAGTGATCTTCACTTTGTTCTGATCTAGCATATGGCACCACAAAATAAAGACAAACAAAATATAATTCTGTTACAAATGAGGCCCTTCCTCCTTCATACATTTGTTCAGTAAACATCCCCACCTTTTTCAATACTGATTTTCTCTCTAGTTCTCATTTACTTCTGATCTATCTGCACCATACAGTCATATTCTTGTTCCTAAAGGATGACCTCCATCATGTCCCCCCTCTCCTAAATACTTCAAGATGTAGGGCAGCTTTCTTTACCTCTAGAAACAACAGTGTTGCTTACCCACTTTTTGGACTTTTCTATACTATTACAAGACAAACATTGTCTCCTTTAACCACATTTCTCCAAAGAAGACATACAAATGTCCAATAAGTACATGGAAAATTGTTCAACATGATTAGTCTAAGGAAAGTTCACTCAAAACCGTGGTGAGATATCACTTCATACCCATTAGGATGTCACAAAAGAGGCTAGCTAGCAAGTGCTGGTAAGGATTTTGAGAAATTAGAACCCTCAACCACTGCTCTTGGAAAAGTAGAAAGTATAGCCATTTTGGAAAACAGTTTGGCAGTTCTTTAGAATATTAAACACAGACTTATCATATGACCCAGCAATTCTGCTCCTAATTATATATTCAAAATAAATAAAATATATGTCCACTCAAAAAAATATACACAAATATTCAGAGGAGAATTTTTCATGTAGCCAAAAGTAAATACAGCCTAAATCTCCATCATCTAATAAAATAAATGTGTCATAGTCATGCAATGGAACAATATACATCAATAAAAAGGAAAAATGATGATATATGCAACAATCTGGATAAACCTTGAAAATATTATGTCAAGTAAAATAAGCAAATTCACAGAAAGAGAAGACAGATTAGTGGTTGCTAAGGACTGGGAGAGCGGGAAGTGGAGAAGGGAGGTAATGAATAGTGACAGCAAATAGGTACAGGTTTTCTTTTTGGGAAAACAAAAATATTCTAAAACTAGATTATGGGGATAGTTGCAAAATCCTGTGAATATATATAAAAAGTATTGAACTGTGCATTCTAAATGGGTAAAATATAGTATTTACCTCAATAACTATTAAAAACCATAATTCACATCATGCTATTTTTTGTGTGTAAAAATTTCCAATGACTGCATAAACCATGGCCACAGACAATAGGTTGGTGAAGGCCTGGGGCAGAGGGCAGGGGCAGGTCAGAAGGGGTCATGGGGGGAAAGGGGACATACGTAATACTTTCAACAATAAAGATTTTTTTAAAAAATTCTAATAACTTCTCATTTTTTTGAAGCAAAGTCAAAATGTTTACATTCATCAAAATGCACCCTCTCCCCATGATAAGGCCTCCAAGGTTACCTCTCTGTCATCCTTTAATACTATTATCTTCCCTCACTCAGCTACACTCACTGCTTTGCAGGTCCTCACACGTGCCAGCCTACTCTAGATTCAGAGAAAATGTGTTCACTATTTTCCCCCCTGGATACTCTAAGGATTGTTCCATTATCTTGTGCTTTTGTATGAAAGCACTGTAATTTAAATGGAAACTCCCTCCTCTGAGGCACTCCAGTCCCCTTTCCAGGTCATTTTGTTTCCATGCCATTTATCACTGTTTAGCCTCCTTCATTTGTTTTGTGTTCTGCCATCTCTTTTCATTAAATGCAAATCAGAAAGGGATAATATCACCTATTTTGTTCACTGTGGCTTCCCCCTCCTATCTAAAACAGTAGAGTACTACAGGGTAGGCATGAAACAAGTATTTGCCTAATGTATCATTTACACTATGTGGCTAATAGTTTAGTGCCCGACCTCAACCGAGAAATGTAGTAACCTCACAGAGCTGAAAGGCTGCAAGTTCTTGCATAAAAAAGAAAATATTTTAACTTTTTAAAATATAAAAGATGTGTTAAAATCACACAATACATGTTTCTTAGTTGAAGTTAAAGCATGAATATCTGATAAGCCATATCAAACATGTAGGACAAGATTGAACTGACTTTTGCAAATTATAATTTGTTTTCATATCACAGCAATGATAGCAGTTAGTCTTTGGGTACCATTCTCTGAAATATCTTTGTCTCTACTGCTCCAGGTTGAAGCGATTTAATGAGTTTGGGTGCAACCACAGAGACATCTGCCTGTGGCTGCAGGGCTGACTGTCAAAAGAAGTGGTGAGGAATACAGGTCTGTTTCTCCACTGTCACCAGGGTAACCAGAGGCAACGCTGACCTTGACATTTCAAGCAAGATGCTCAAGATTAACTTGTGGTTTTATTATGATAACAGAGCGGAAAGTGTGACTCACAAGTCATGAGATTGTCTATTGTCTAGGTGTGACGTCAGTGCTATTGCCTTAACACACATTATAAACTATGAAATCTGAGGTGGTATTGGAAGGTCACCCAATCCATTAAACATTGTCCTCACTGTCCTGACACGACACTTGCCATTATCAACATTAGGGGGTCATTCCTTTGGGTTAAGAAGTCTTGTCTGCCAAAAAGACTACACTCAGAGACATGCATAGAACACATTACCTGACATTAACAGAATTTAAAAATACAGTAAATAATGTTTCATAATTTTGGAATTGTTTTGTCTGCAAATATAAGAAACTGACTTTAGGCTTGTTTAAAAAGAAAATAGTAATTTATCATACAGTGCCATATGGGCTAGAAAAAGCTGGTTGAGATGATCAGGTGCCCCCCAAAACTTTCCTCTATCTCTCATATTTGCTTGTCTCTATAAGGATTTCATTCTTTTCAATTTCTCTCACTCCTCCCAACCTGTTCATTTTGCCTTCTTCTCTGGTCCATATATATGGTCCATTAAAAGTGCCTTCCCCACAACCAAATAAAATGAGATTTGTCCCTCTCAGTCTCAGTTCCAAAATTAAAAATATCATTTGTTTGCCTGCACTTGTGTAAGTGGCCCACACCCTGATTGGAACTACAATTACTAAGAGTCAAGGTCCCACTATGCAAAATAGCTTTCAGGGTCTACCTGTTGATGAAGGTCAACAGCTAAAAGTGGTATCAGGAGCTAGGCAGCATCTTCACAATGCCTCTGTACTGAACATATTTTTAAATCTAGATGTAAAAATTAATAAATACTTACAAAAAAAGGAAAAATGCAGAAAAATCTGATCTCTCCTCCAGAGACAACTGCTATTAAACATAAGGTGTTTAACTGTTAAACCTTAGCTGCTAACACCATAACAAGAATATGTTAATCAGGAAAAGTTTTTCCTCTGTTCTCTTAATTTCTGTACTGGGGAGCCTGTGAATTAAACATATTAGAGAGAGAGAAAAAAACAGTATTTAATCACAAAGATGTGAGAGTTCACAAAATGTTCAAAAGGGTGGTAAGAATTTGGCGATTAAATACTATCTTAATAGAGAAAGGAGAGGAAGAGAAAGGTAATTAAGGAAAAATAAAAACACTTTTTAGAAAGATAAAGAACCCTTAAGAGGATAGATGAGAGATATAATAGCTTTGTGACAATGTGTAGGTGTGGGGTAGAGACTTCTCACCTCCAGTGATCAATCTTATCTCCTTGCTCACAGGAAGGGGGTTTATTATACAATCTTTTAGGAGACCCTGTTTTAGACACTAGAAATTTCAGGACCTCAAATGCCTTCTGCTCAAAATAACTTTTATGCCACTGTGGCATATTCTGTACCCCTTCAGATGATATAATGTTATATATCTTTTAGAGCAAGTAGGAGGTTCAGAGGAAAAGTGGGCCTATTTATATAAAAGTTACAAAGCCAGAAAATGTTCTGAGCAAGGTCAATTTCTGGGAGGGAGCCTGGCAGAGAGTGCAGCAGGCAGGGGGGCAGACAGCAAGGGAGACAGGACAGACAAGCTTTATGAAGGACAAAAGCTCCTACAAGTGCCAGTCCATGTGGTTCCTAAAATACACTAGTGAGATGAGCATGATTGTTGGCTTTAGTTCTTGTGAGATATAGAGACTAAGAGGGATAACTTTCAGAATACAACTTCTGGAAGGAGTGCCCCAAACACACCTTCTGCTCTCTCAGCAGATCCGGCATACATTGTTTGCAAGCCAAGCCTGCGCAGTCTGGCAGAGGCACCCACTTGAGATGGGTAGGAGAGGAGTGTGCACTTCCATACATGTAAAGTGCTTAGAGCTGTGTCCAGCACATTGTTAGCACCTCAGCAAGCAGAACCTGCTGGAGACTACCATTAGAAGTTTGCATAGGTTAGCAGTCAAGATCATGGACACTGGAACCAAACTTCAGGACGCAGAACCTGCTTCTGTGCATACTGACTGTGCTAACCGCCATGTACCTCATTTTCCTCATCTGTAAAGAGAAAAAGTTAGAGAAACAATCTCCTAGGTTTTTTCTTTTTTTTTTAATGGGGATTAAATGAATTAATATATCACAAGTACTTGGAACATTATTTATTTATTTTTGGTCGAAACTATTTAAGACCCATTAGGCAAGTGGTTCCTGCTATTCTACAGTGTCTGCAGACTAATGTAAAAAAAAGAAAGCAAGAAAAATTCTATGAAGAACCATTGGGAGGGTTTTTTTGTTTTTGTTGTTGTTGTTTTTGTCTCTGATTAAAAAATAGCCATTGATTCTCACCAGTTATGCAAATTTACACATACACATCCATGAAAGATGCACAAATGATTCAGAGTTGAATTGTGTAGGGAAAAGAAGAGAGTTGTGAATGGAGCATTAATTTTGCTTCTGTGTATTGCCACACAGTTAGCCTGGTTCTGTACCTAACGCTATGGTTGTGACTCCCTAATTTGAAAGCTTCCTGAATATGGTATTACAATGCCAAGCATGTTCTGCAAGATGATCTGGAAATTGTTGTGGAAGCTCAACCTAGAGTCCATTTCATTACCTTTTTCCAATGCTTTGGAAATTATTTGTGTATTATCTATATAACTTACAGAATCCTTTTTTCCCCCCTACAAACTAGCTAGAATAGGTTCTCTGGTTAAGAACTCAGAACCACAAAAGTCCTTTCTAGTTTCTTTCTTGTAAGACACTCGGCTAGACATCCCTATTCAGTTTTCAAAAGGAGCTAAATTTTAAAGTGTCTTTGATCCATCAAGATTTCCCACCAGTTTTAATTGCAAATTTACATTAGTTCAGAAAAACTTATTAAGGCATACTCTATGCCTTAAACTCTGTTGGATCCAGAGCTAATAAAAATAAACACAACCTAATTCTTATCTTCAAAAATTTTTATTTATGAATAAAATGCACATGATTAATTAAGGAATGCCTCTGATAAAACATTTTTCTTATGTCATTTACTATATAGTTGGCAATGTACAATTCTGGAAAAATGGATCTTTCTCCTCTGAGCTCATGATATGGTTGGTTGACTTGTATTTCCGCCACAGTATTGATCATACATCTTATAGTTGTGTCTGTGGGTGTATGTGATACATGTAGCTCTGTGTGTACCAGTACATGCTTTATCTTCTCATGTGTAAGCTCTCTAGTGTAGGGCTTACATGTTATTTATTTCTCTTTCCATCACTACCTTTAGTACACAGTTGGTACTCATAAATAATTACTGAATGAAAGAATGGCCAAAGTACCCAACTGTACCATAAAAAATCCCAAAGATCCTGTAGAAAGTCAGACAGAAATACCTTACCTTTATAGAGTTCTTCTCTTAATTAAGCTGCCTACACTCTCCAACATATTTGCCAATTAAGAGGTAATTGTTGTTCTGTTGTTGCAGTCCAGGCATAGTACTAATGAGCAAGACAGTCGTCTATCCAGGGAACACAAGAAATGAGCACTTTCTGCTTCTGTCTTGTTTCCCCAGCCCTGCCGGGGACTGTGCCTGCCTAGTGCATGCCAGCCAGTGCCTGTGAGGAATAACGGGGTTTTTCATGCCCTAGTGCTCCCAGGGCAGCTTTTTAAATTCCTGACACCTAGGCCATGCCGCAGATCCGTTAAATTAGGAACTCTGGAGGTGAGCCCTAGACATTGATTGGTAGTTTGTGAAACTCACAAGGAATTCTCATGTCAAGGCTGGAAACACTGCTCTAATGATTTAATGGTTTAATACACTTTAATCTGGTATATCTGTAAAACAAAGTCTTGAAATGAAAGATGCTCAGCTTTGTTGTTATCAAACTCATCGGAAAGAGTTTTCGATGTGAATAAATGAGTAAATAAAGCATCTTTGAAGTATCCTCAAAGTGGGAGAACTTAATTCTCATGTATAATATTGTGTGCTAATCATAGGCTTTTAGTAATCTAAATCAGTCTAATCATATAATCTAATCCACTCTCTGCATTATTCTAAATTAAGTATCTATGTTGCCTAATTAAACAAAATACAATTTCAGAGTTTATAGCAAATTTCCTAACTGAAACAAATTTTAGTTTATTCCAAATAAAAAGTAATCAGTTCCTTAAAAAAAAATGCCCAAAACTAAACAGCAGCCTTGTTTTCCTTTTAAGTTTCTTTTCTTCGATTAATGTAATTAGTTTCTTTTCACTGAGGAAGCACACATTTTTAATTGAGCTTATTAGAAGTAAAAGTATAACTCAAGGTTAAATGTGCTCCCTATGTCCATCAATAAGATCAACTTTATATCAGGTTATAAGGATATAGCTAGGGGACAATTTTAGCCAGGTGTCTGACTTCATATTTTTGTATGCCCTCTAAACCTTAATATTTTCCCTGTTTCTTAGATTTATTTTTTTAGGCAGTTATACTTCCTAACTTGTTTTTAATTGTTCCAAGGAGGAAGAAAAACTGTAAAATCTTACAATTAACTTTCCTTCCATTTCACCCTATTTTCCATGACAACTTTTCCCCTCCCAATTAGACTTCTTGACTCTTCTCTCCACCTGCTTCTGTTTTGTTTTCTACTTCCTCTGAGTTTGCTGATTTCATCCATTCCTCAAGGCCCAATGTTATAAAACCGAGAGTGGGAATCCTGGAAAGAGGTCTGAGTGTTCTGCTTTCCAAATTGGATCCCAGAGGGGACTGCTAACCTTCTCTGCACCTGGAAAGGCAGGCTGGCTTGCTTGGTTTGAAAATTCCCAAATGGCCTCAATTTTAATCCACTCTGTTCTCTTCCCATGCACTGGATGTAAATATTTATGTAAATAAGAACCTGTGCCTCAGAATTGAATCTAGAGGAGTGGAAAATGCTTCTTACTAGCCAGGTAATCTCAGCATAATTTCTAAATATTTAGTACTAGAGGCCCGGTGCACGAATTTGTGCAGCAGTGGGATCCCTCGGCCTGGCCTATGGGATCGGGCCCAAATGGCTCTCCGACATCCCCCAAGGGGTCCCCAGATTGTGAGAGGGTGCAGGCCAGGCTGAGGGACCTCACCAGTGCACGACTGGGGCCGGGGAGGGACACGGGATGTTGGCCAGCCGGGGAGGGACTGTGGGAGGGCTCCAGGGTGTGTCTGGCCCGTCTCACTCAGTATATCTGTAAAAAAGCCAGACCCCAGCAGCAAGCTAACCTACTGGTCAGAGCATCTGTCCCCTGGTAGTCAGTGCACATCATAGCAACTGGTTGACCAGTCGACTGTCTGCCCTCTGGTGGTCAGTGCACATCATAGTGAGCGGTTGAGTAGCCTTAGCATTCATTAGCATATTACGCTTTGAACGGCCAGCTGGTCGACCGGACACTTAGCATATTAGGCTTTTATTACACAGGATGGGAACAAAAATACTTAATTCCCATGCTCATTATAAAGACTGGAGGTAAGTTATGGAAATTAGTACCAGCAAAGTGCCTAGCACACTCATAGCCCATCAGAAAATGTTATTTCCTATACTTGTGTTGTTATTATGATTGCTAGGATAACATGAGTGAATACATTATCAGGACACATTCTTCATCTATAAATATAGGATTTAAAATAGCTGTTTACAGTTTTGTCATATAGAAAACATTAAGTGATATATATGAAAATGATTTGCAATTTATAAATCACCATGAAATGTTAACTATTATTAGTAGCTTATTTATTGTACTTCATACTAATGTAAACTGGTTTGACTTTTTAAAAGCACTTCATAGAAATGTAAACTATTTTGATTTTTTAAAAGTGTCTTTACTAACAAAACTCTTGGGAAAATATATAGGGGCGTTAGCTAAATTAAAGCTATAAAACTTAACAAGTACAATTCCCATAAGGAAATTGATTTTCTAAAGCTGCTAGAGAGAGGGCAACTATATAGAGGGATGGAGGGGATATTGGAGGAGCTGTATCCAGTTACCAAGTTTATAAGGTCTGCTTCTTCCCTGAAATTCCAATAAAGTACTGGAGATCCTGAAACCAACATAGACTTTATTTTTCAATTAAATGCTCTGTTGTTTCATTTCTTATCCCCTCAGGTTATCTCATTTCATCCTCTCTGGAAAAAAAATCCACTTTGGAATACATTTTTGAAGCTGACATTTTGATGTCAATCCATGTTAAATTGGCCACCCACTGAATCTTGTCAAGATTGGAGATGATTTATATGACTGCTAAACTTCAGTTGAACTCAGAAAGAACTACAACTGAAATACTAGGAGATTAATTTCTATTTGTATTCTTTGCTGAAGATATGATCCCTAATTTGGCTATAGTCAGTCTATGTGCATTGTAAGTGATGTATAAACTGAGTTAATAAAAAGTTATTTTTTAACAAAACCTTTTTATTGCACATGTCATCAATGTTTATTAAAAATAAACAAATAGAAGAATATAAAATAGAAGACTGAATAATGGTTACACAGATAATGGTGCATGATTATTTTAATTCCCAAGCACCTCTGAGAAGAACTAGTACTTGTAACATATTAAAAACAGGGTAATAGAACAATTATTGCTAGAACAAGATTTGGTGCGTGAAAAAAAAATAAAAAGCAAACAAACCTCAGATCTCAGTGCTTTTGTGCTATTTCTGGTGACATCATAGCATGTGTCAGGATGAAAAGAGAATTTAGACACTGTGCTTTGGACCATTAGGAAATGGTCCCTAAGGAGGGAGATAGGACATTCATTAAATGGTGATAGATTACGACTAGAAAGTAGTGAAATGAATGAAGGATGTTCCCACAACAATTGGGCATGGATACAATTGGATTTGGGCCTGATGAATCTCCTCTTCCAAAGAATGAGAACATGTTTGGAACTTTCATGGAGACTTTGAATAACTACCACCATAAAACAAAAATGTCATAATGAATATTAGGCATATGTACTGGTTTGCTAGGATTGTCTTAACAAATCACCACAAACTGGGTGGCTTAAATAGTAGAAACATATCCTCTCTAATAAAAAGGTAATATGCAAATTAACCATCACTCCGCTACATAAGCCACGCCCACCAGCCAAGCCATGCCCACCAGCCAAGCTACGCCCACCAGCCAATCAGGGTGAGTATGCAAATTAACCCCAATCCAAGATGGCTACAGCCACAGTGAGCAAGGTTCCCCAGGTAACAGAGCAAGCCAAGCTTTCCATAGCCGTTGCAGGCCTAAGCCTCCACTCAAGCTACAAAGTTTCAATTATAGAAGGTAAACAAATTCAAACAAATGGTGGCAGAATGGAGCTTGAGAGAGCAGGCCAGGGTTGCCGGCGGCAACAGGGGAAGCAAAGCTTTCCGCACACCCTGGCCGGGCTCACCCGCTTAAGGCTACAAAGTTTCAATTGTAGAAGGTGAATTAACTGCCACAGAGATGGCTGCCGCCCCGGAGGGAGCAGCAGGCTTGGCTCCGCTCCAGGCTACAAAGTTTCAATTGTAGAAGGAAAATAAATTCCAGATACCAGGGCCTCCCCTTGGGTTGCCAAGGGGCGTGGCCGGCCTGCAAACCACCACAGGCCCCTCGCTCAGGCCGCTCCATGCCCCAAGGGAACCCCACCCTGATCTGGGACACCCTTCAGGGCAAACCAGCTGGCCCCCACCCGTGCACCAGGCCTCTATCCTGTCTAATAAAAGAGTAATATACAGATTGGTCATCACTGCAACACACAATATAGCTGCCCCCATGTGGTTAAAGATCCTGCCCCCATGTGGACACAAGATGGCCACCACAAGATGGCCAGCAGGAGAGGGCAGCTGGGAGGCACCCGGCCTGCAAGGGAGGGCAGTTGAGAGGGACCAGGCTTGCAAGGGAGGGCAGTTGGAGGTGATCAACCCTGCAGGAGAGGGCAGTTAGGGGTGACCAGGCTTGCAAGGGAGGGCAGTTGGAGGTGATCAACCCTGCATGAGAGGGCAGTTAGGGGTGACCAGGCCGGCAGAGGAGGGAAGTTGGGGGCAAACAGGCTGGCAGGGGAGCAGTTAAGCATCAACCAGGCTGGCATCGGAGTGGTTAGGGGGTGATCAGGCTGGCAGGCAGAAGTGGTTAGGGGCAATCAGGAAGGCAGGCAGGCAAGCAGTTGGGAGCCAGCAGTCCTGGATTGTGAGAGGGATGTCCGACTTCCCTCCAGGAGTCCCAGATTGGAGAGGGTACAGGCTGGGCTGAGGGACAATCCCCCGCCGTGCACGAATTTCGTGCACCGGGCTTCTAGTGGTCTTATAATTCTGGAGGCAAGAAATCCAATAACAAAGTGTTGGCAGGGTTTGTTCCTTCTAAGAGCTGAGAGAGAGAGTCAGTTCTGTGCCTCTCACCTAACCTCTGGTGGTTGTTGGCAATATTTGGTGTTCCTTGGCTTTTAGAAGCCTCACGCCAATCTCTACCCTCTTCACAGGGCCTTCAGAGTATGTGTGTCTCTGGGTCCAAACTTCCCATTTTATAAGGACATTAGTCATATGTATCAGGACCCATCCTAATGAGCACACCATAATTTAACTTTTTATATCTGCAATGCTATTTCAAAAAAAGGTGTACTACGTTAATGGGGGATAAGTCTTCACCAGGTGAGTTTTAGGGAAACAATTTGACATGTAAGAGCATATCTGTATGCTTCATCCACACAATACAATACTTAGGGGTGCTTTCCTTTACAGGGGCCTTCCATACTCTTGTCCCTGTCCCACCGTCCACTCAGGACTTTTAGTTATTTCTACTGGATGTTTACAATGCACATTAAAAAAATCAGTTAAACCATTGTTTTTTAAATTAAATGCTAAGTAGTAGAGGAGGAAGAGTAGCAGAATGGTTAGGGATTAATTCCCACTCACCTACACAACTAAGAGAATTCTACTTTAAGGTGTCTTTTCTCTGAATTTCTGTGTAATAAATATTTTTTAAAAATAGTTTCTCTGCTGCCCTAGCAGGTTTGGCTCAGTGAGTAGAGCGTTGGCTTACAGACCGAAGGGTCCCGGGTTCGATTCCGGTCAAGGGCATGTACCTTGGTTGCACGCTCCTCCCTGGCCTGGGCCCTGGTCAGGAGCATGCAGGAAGAAACCAATTGATGTGTTTCCCTCACATCAGTATTTCTCTCTGTCTTTCCCGCTCTCTTCCACTCTCTAAAAATCAATGGAAAAATATCCTAGGTGAAGATTTAAAGAAACACAGTTTCACTGCTTTAAAAATTGAGAAATAATGAAATTCAAAATCATACTAACATTAGGGATTGATGGAGTGAAGAAAGTGTTCTGAAATTAGTGAATAATGATGGTTCCACTTTAATAAAATCACTGAATTATATATATTTAAAAGGTGAATTTTAATGTATATAAATTATATCTCTATTTAAAAATGCTTATTAAATCTTATTATGAGTAAAGTAGTGCATAAAAGTAAGTTTAAGCACATTATAATCCTAACATTGCACCCCCCAAGACATACAAAAAAAGGTAAAAAAAAAAAAACACAAAGAAAAATAAAAGCTATTTGGTGTTAATTATCCTTTAGATAAGACACAATAGAGAGATTTCCTTTAAAGAAGATACTGTGTTGTATCTTGTTTTGTCTTGCAAAGCATTAGGGATTGATTAAACTATAACAGGTATTCAATCCCTATATGCTAATGAAGTCATACCAGTGAATTATGAGTCTAAGTTTTAAAAGCAGCCACATCTGCATGTGACTTTAGTCCTGCTGCTTGTAGCCTTGTGATTTTGCAAAGATTTCTATCTCTCTCTAGGCCTGCAGAAATGTGGTGATTACAATAACTATTTTAAAGAGTATTAATAAAGATATTATGTGATAATGTATGCAAATCACTCATTGTAGTGTCTGCTATGTAAGTGCTCAATAAATAGTAGCTATGTATTTATTACCATTATTAGTAGTAGTTGTATCATTGGTTATTATTTAATTAACTAGAGGCCAGTGCACGAATTCGTGCACCAGTGGGGTCCCTTGGCCTGGCCTGCAGGATAGGGTTGAAACTCGCTCTCCAACATCCCCCAAGGGGTTCTGGATTGCAAGAAGGCACAGGCCAGCCCAAGGGACCCCACCAGTGCACAATTGGGTTCGGGGAGGGCCATGGGAGGGCTCCAGCGCATGTCCTGCCCATCTTGCTCAGTCCCGATCAGCTGGACACCAGCAGCAAGCTAACCTACCAGTTGGAACATTTGCTCCCTGGTGGTCAGTGCACATCATAGTGAGCTGTTGAGTGGCCTTAGCATATCATTAGCATATTACGCTTTGATTGATTGAATGGCCTACTGGACAACCAGACACTTAGCATATTAGGCTTTTATTATATAGGATTATCCTTCTTCATGAATTACAGACAAGAAGCAACTGTTAGAGAGGATGAGGATAAAAGGAAATCCTTGTACACTATTGGTGGGAATGTAAATTAGTACCACCACTATCGAAAATAGTATGAAGATTCCTCAAAAAATTAAGAATAGCACTACCATATAATCCAACTATTCCACTTCTGAGTATCTGGAGAATGTGAAAACACCAATTCAAAAAGATACATGTACCCCTCTGTTCACTGCAGCATTATTTACAATAGCCAATATCTGGAAACAGCCTAAATGTCCATTGATGGATGAATGGATAAAGAGGATATATTTAGCCAGAAAATAACAAATACCATATGATTTCATTCATATGTGAAATATTTAAAAAAACACCATAGAGATGGACAAACAAACAAAAAACCCACAAACTCATAGAGGAAAACAATAGATGGTAGTTACCAGAGGGGATGGAGGGAGAGGGAAACAGGTAAAGGGGGCCATTGTGTGGTAACAGATGATAATTAGAGTGTTGGTGATGAGCATGATATAGTAATATATACAGATGTCAAATTATAACGTTGCACACCTGAAACATAAATAATGTTATAAACCAATGTTACTTAAATTAAAACAAAACTAATATGCAAAATTGAAAGCATAGTGAGGCTTTTATTGCATTGGTTGGCCACCTATATAACTCCTTATCAACATTCACTTATTCAGTCAGGGATTCAATAAATATTTATTGAGCAGTATGTAACTTAACTTCTGGGCAAAGCCAGCTGTCTGTGACCAACTTCTGGCATCAACCTTTGGCTCTGTGCCTATCCATCCTGATTTCGGGCATTCTGAGCCAGCTGTCTCTGTGCCCAGTGACATGGGCTTTCTGGTTAGCCCTGTCTCCCACTTTGATCTATTTGTTGTCAGCCCTCCTGGCTGATATGTCAGTCTGCCTTATCACCAGCCCCAGGGTTTATGGCCTTTGACTTGCAGTTTACATTAATGAACTGATTTAGAGTTCACATCAGGTGTGAAAACTCTTGTGCCAGTCATCTAGCTCCTTTGATGTAAATCTTGGCAACTGAGGTCTATTTATTCTACTGGCTAAATGTGCTAGAACATTAGGCAAATACAATTAATTCTGTGATCCTAAATTCTGTCTAAAAAGCAATACTATTAACTTGCTTTTAATCTTTTCAAGGCACTTTAAAAAATAAATGTCTAATTTCTGTGTGATAGTAGTATGTAATTTACTAACTTTGATCTCCTTTCCTTCCTTCCTTCTTCCCTCTTCCATCCATGTTTCCCTCTCTCTCTTTATCTCTCTATTTATATCTCTCTATCTAATCTTCTCCCTATTTACTATTTAAGTTGAGAAGTTATTTGACTTCCCTAGAAACACCCCAGTCATGAGCAGCAGAAATGGTTCAGGGTTCAGTAGCTCAATAGCTGATTTCATCTCACATGCATTTTCCTCTGTCTCATACATTTTATAGTCTTATCAAGAAGAACACTGTCTATATTCAGATACCAGATTTAATATTTTGCCATTTTAAATTCATCACTGGAGTTCATTCACCAAATAATTTAGTTAAGAATCCAGGTGTTTTTTTTATCCTTCCTTCAATAGAGATTAGAGCTTTTTAAGTATTAGAATGGTCCAGTTGAAATACATTGCCCTAAAAATTGTAGTAAATTCCCTGTCACTATTGGTGATTAAGGAGAAATTGTGTAGCAATATTTTGGAAAGATTACAGAAGAGTGTAATGTTCCAGAACGGATTAACTCAGTAGTTAGAATAGATTTTATTTAACATTATCTTTTCACTCTAAGGTTGTACTTTTACCTATGTTAGCTTTCTTCCTAGTTAGAAGAGGTATTTTTTAACATCAATGTGTGTGCCCAATATATTCTTAAAAATTTCTTCAGAGCTACTTAAAGCACTATACCTTACACTTAATGTACTTGGTTGATTAATTAATTTGTAAGTGCATTAGACCAAAACTAATAATGTACTAACGACAAAGTTCTAATACAGTGCCTCAGATTTGTCCATGTGACTCTTAGGATCAAGCTTTGGGAACGTCTAGCCGTTCCTTCTGCTTCGTCATATCTCTTCATTTCTATGGAGCTGTGCTTCCATAATGGACCAGTGTGTCCATTAGGAATTCGTTGTCGCCCCTCCATTTTAGTTTCAAGGCCAAGTCCTCAATGCAGCTGAACTTTTGGAGTGAGGCTGGTGGAGATTTCATTATGCAGCTTCACTCCTTACACTCTATTCTTCCCTCTGATTATGCAAAACTGTGTCCAGAATGAACTCATTTCAATTAGTTGCCTGTCAACTCAGAGAGGCCTATTTAAAACAAATTAATTCCAGACATGCACTTGATAATTTAAAGCCACCTGTAAAACCACATCATAAGACAGAAATAGAAAACAGTTTCCAATGATGAAACCATTCTGTGGTGACAAGGATTATAAGTCAGTTGATGGCCTCCTTTTACAGTGTATCCTTGGATCCTTTATTTCCTACTTTTGACAATCAGAAAAGGTCCTGGGTTTCTTCGTCACAGGCAGCTGTATAACCAGCCCTTTGACTTCTGTTTATGCAACCTATTTGACTAGTAGGTCACATGGAGACTTCAGAAAGAACAGGCTCAGTGTGCTGGCGGTGTTCTGACTCACTATTCAAACAGTTGTCACTATGCTATTTGTTTGATCAGTTCTCCAGTGTGCATTGAGAAGCCTGAATTGAGATTAAAATAAATAAAGTTCTATTCAGTGATATAAGCTTTTTTATCTTTTAATTAGGTAAATTCTTTATTTTTAAAATATTGCCTCTTTGAGTCAATGATTTAAGTGCCTATTTGATAGTTATTATGAACAACAATAAGGTACACAATAGAGTATCTGATTAGCTTATTATTTTACAGAGTAAGAGGCAGAAAAGACCAATATCATATTTTCCATCAGACTTCTACAGAAAGATAGAAGACAATCTGATGATGATGATGAAGGCGATGCTGACCATGATAAGTATAGACCTGAGACAAAATAAAACCATTTATTTTAGTTTAGTGCTGCACACTATGTCCTATATTGGTTCCACAACATAAAAAATAATCTAATCTATAATAATAAAAGCATAATGTGCTAATTAGACAGGACATCCTTCCAGATGTCCTTCTGGACAACCATCCAGACAAAGCCGCAGCAGGCGGGGGCTGAGCCCCTTGCATGAATTTCATGCATTGGGCCTCTAGTGTTAAATAAGAAGTATGGTATGGAAGTTAAGAAAATAATGGCATTAATAAAAAATAAAATTCACTCTGTAGTTTCTGTTTACTTTTTCTATAAACCTAAAACATTAAAAATTACAACAGTATTAGAGTCACCATTAGGTCTTAAATTCAATTAATTAAGAAAGAAATTTATTACTGATTTAAAATTTTTAATCCAAAGGCCTTATTGCTAGCTGTGAATATATTAAGCTACACAAAATAAATAGCAAACTTAGAGGAAGATTTTAAGAAAATCTTCTTTAAATGTCATGTGTAAGTAGATTGATGTATATTTAGCATATTTTAATAAGGGATATTAACAAATTAACCTGTCAGACAGTCAGCTGGCATTAATGAAGCTTTCTTCTTCTAAGAACTTTAAAGTCCATGAACTCTATTTGTCTAAAGTAAGCTAAGCAAACCTTTTAGAAAACTTAAATGACTTCTCTCAATCTAGGAGAGATGTGAGAATGTCTTGATATAGATTTTTGAAACATTTGAACTTCTCTATCTGCTTTTGTCAAGTGTTTCTGCATAGTCTTTGTGAGAATACATAAGCAATGTGTAACCATAGAAGACAACTGGATGATTGACAGACCGAAAGCTGTCTGACATTTTACTTTGTTAATGTCTGTATTTTGACTTTTGTACAATGGGAATGCAGTATTCATTCAAAAATTGATTAATGGCAAATAAATTAAGATAAAGAACAGACTTCTGATGCTGCAGTTGTATGTGACTTCTCTAAATTAAGGATGCTACAGGCAGAGCTATGGGCAGAACTGAGTGGAAAAGATTTTCTGATTCCAAGATCAGAATTTTTTCATGATATTACATTCATATTTTTAAAAAATTCTCCAGGGATGACAGAAGTAAGTTAAGTCAAGGAATTTTATATTAATGTGAACACTTTTACATCTTATATAGATGTGAAAAACCAGATTGTATTCTTCCAGAGGATAACCAAAAGAACCGCAAAGCCTGTACAGCAGGAACTTATTGACTTGTCCAAGTGAAACCTAACACCATGCACACTGTACATTGATTTTTTCAGAAGAATGCTTTGAAATGCATCCACACAGTTCCCCCTGCTGAGTCTGTAGACTTGCTATTAAAATCAGCACATTGTTTTGAATAAAGCTCCACTGAGAGCCAATTAGGTTTAAAATTTGGGTTAAAATGAATGACCAGGAATCCATATTACATGATGTTAACAAGCATTAACTTGAAGTCATTAACTAGCCTTTTACAACCTGAATGAATCACAGCTTGGGGATTGCCCATCTTTAATGCCTGCAAGAAGTTCACATTCCTCTTGCTAAAACATGCCCCCTGCTAGGATGTCTTTTCAAACTAAAATGTTTAAAACTACGAAAAGGTCAGTGGAGTCTCTAGTCTGTTACCTTTAAGTCTGTGAATACACAGTAGTTTGCAAGATTCAAAAGGCACCTGTCAATTTTAGATAAAGAACAAATTGAAAGTAACTAAGAGACATTACTCTTATTTTCTCCTATATTGCCATAAGTGAATAATGTCTCCAAGGTATTATTTTTTTCTAGCAAGTTCTTCAAATGACCATGGTAAGTTAAGTCATTGCCTGTATCGCTACCTCTATAATAACAATGATTTACATTGAATGATGGTGTAAGTATAATACAGGTAATATTTTTAAGATATTAAATGAAAATATTTTTTATTTTTACCTGGTATATTTCCAAGATCTTAATTGTTACCAACCCAACCAATGCCAAGGTAGGATGAGCTCTCTTTCAGGGGGTCCAGTTGTGTGAGGAAAACTGAGCTTCCCTCAGACAGAGTGCTTGGGAAAAAGGGGGGAAAGAAAAACCCCTTAAGAAAGGAGAAATAGCCAGATATTTATTCAAGGTATCACCAGAAGAGATCTTGTAATACCCCAAACTCACCACTAGAGGGAATAGAGATGCATGAGATCAGCTTAATTCCAATAATTAAAGAAAATAACATCATTTTTGCATTTCATATTCATAGTGTGCAAAGTTTAAATCTACCATATGTGTTTTAAAACACACAAAAAATATTTTCAAAAGCACAGGCATTATGGGAAGGGATAAGGGATATTGGATTGTCCAGGTGAGTCCAATACAATCAATCAGAAGGCTCCTTATCAGAGAGAGGCAGGAAGCTCAGAGTCAGTACAGGGCGATGTGACCAGGAAGCAAAAGGTTGGAGGGCTGCAAGCAAGGGGCCAAGAGTGAAGGAATGCAGGGAACTCCTAGAGGCTGCAAAAAGCAAGCGAATAGGTTCTCCCGCACAGTCTCCAAAATGAACCAGCCTTCATGACACCCAGTGACAGTGATTGGACTTTTGACCTCTACCAATATCTGATGGATGATAAATTCATATTGTTTCAAGCTATTACACTTGCCAACAAATGGAATGAACATACATTTTAGTGAAGTTAGTTATACATTTATTTAAACTTTTTACTTAATAAATAAAATCCATTTAGGGTTAATAAGGGATCAAGAAAAATGCCTGGCTGGCATGGCTCAGTGGTTGAGTGTTGACCAATGAACCAGGAGGTCATGGTTTGATTCCTGGTCAGGGCACATGCCCAGGTTGCCGGCCTGATCCCCAGTGTGGAGTATGCGGGGGCAGCCGGTCAATTATTCTCTCTCTTCATTGATGTTTCTATCTCTCTCTCTCCCT
Source organism: Cnephaeus nilssonii (assembly GCF_951640355.1). Taxonomy (NCBI): domain Eukaryota; kingdom Metazoa; phylum Chordata; class Mammalia; order Chiroptera; family Vespertilionidae; genus Cnephaeus; species Cnephaeus nilssonii. The sequence continues at coordinate 79,922,825 of NC_137082.1, forward strand.
CTGACTCTCTGAAATCAATAAAAATATATTTTTAAAAGAAAAAGACAATAGCCTTGCCCAGAATCAGAGATGGTAAAAACAGATGCAGAAGGAGATCTGTGGAGTATGTGAGAAGGTGGATGCAAGAACAGGATAGATTCTTAGATTATTTGATCCATCTCCCTTGCTTGGGAAAAAATAAACTGGTCCAGATAAGAAAAATATGTGTTACCTTATTCACATAGCAAATATGCCGCAGAAATATTATTAACCAGGACTCTTATTATATAACCAACTAGAGGCCTGTTGCACGAAGAGATTCGTGCAATAGGCCTTCCTTCCCTCGGCTTCCAGCACCGGTTTTCCTCTGGCACCTGGGACCCAGGCCTTCACTCAGGCCGAAGTCTGCAGTCTCCATCTTCCCTGCGGCTGGTGCCACTCCTGTAGATCCCTTCGCCCCCCCCCCCTCCCTCTCATAGCAGGCGTCCTGCCCAGCCTGGCCACTACGTGCCTGGAGCAGCTGGGCGGCCGCCATCTTTGGCCTTCTAATTTGCATATTTCCTCTTGATTGGCTGGGGGCGTAGCGGAGTGATGGTTAATTTGCATGTTTTTCTTTTATTAGTGTAGATGATCATACTACATATCAATTGAGAACTTGAGAAAAGAATTTCCTAATTTATTAACTAGTAAGGGTGAATGTCATTCAAAGAAACTGAAGGACAAAACACTCCTATCTGGATTTACTCAAATAAACAAAATATGAATTAAATTACTTCTCTGTGCCAGACACATTGCTGGCAATATAGAAATAAACAGACCCTAACTGGTTTGGCTCAGTGGATAGAGCATCAACCTGCAGACTGAAGGGTCCCAGGTTCGATTCTGGTCAAGGGCATGTACCTTGGTTGTGGGCACATCCCCAGTAGGGGGTGTGCAGGAGGTAGCTCATCGATGTTTCTAACTCTCTATCCCTCTCCCTTTCTCTTTGTAAAAAATCAATAAAATATGTTTTTTAAAAAAGAAATAAACATGATTTCTTTGGAAGGAGACATATCTGTAAACTTCTATACATATATGGGTATTCTAATTTGACTTTAAATTATGTCAATAACTGGGATTTCTTAAAATATCTGGCATATCAGTAAAAAAGATCACATGGAATTCTTTGAATAAATAGGAATAAGGAGAATTTGGGTGAAAAGTTGCAAATACCCTAAAGGGAAAGGGAGTCAGAGAAAATGTTGGCCGAAAAATAATGCCATTAACCTTTACAGCATCATGGCCATCTTTTCATATGAATTCCAATCAGGTCTGATGATTTAATATGATGGGGAAAATTATCTCAAATAAAAAGTAATTAATATGTTTCTAGATATTTTGTTCAACCTGATGAGACAAGTCAAAACTGTCAACATTGTGACAACAGGAAGGAAGCCCCCATGTTCCCCACTGTCACACAGACACAGTGGGTATTCGGCACATGGGAGTTCTGCAGTGAGCACAGAGCTCTAGCAGCATCCTGGGCTGGGGAGATGGAGGGCACCATTACTCAGCAGTGGTGCCCTGGGCAGCTTGCTGGGTGAACTCAGGCAGTGATGTGGAAAGAGCTTGCAGCTTCTCAGATACAGGTGTTCATCCAATAGGACCAGAACAGGAAAAGAAGAAAATAACAAAGCTGCTCAGTGGCAAAAGTCACTGGAGATCCTCAAAAACTTTGGAAGCATTTTAAAGGCTGGAGGACACCCAGCCGGTGTGGCTCAGTGGTTAATTATCTACTTATGAACCAGGAGGTCACAGTTCAATTCCCAGTCAGGGCACATGCCTGGGTTGCAGGCTCAATCACCAATAGGGGGCATGCAGAAAGCAGCCAATCAGTGATTCATTATTGATGTTTCTAACTCTCCCTCAGCCTTCCTCTCTGAAATCAATAAAATTACATATTTTTTAAAAAGGCTAGAGGAGCTGCATTAGTGGATGGAATGCAATTCAAAGAAATTCTATTTATTAAAGTCAGCATGACTCTATATATCTCTCACAGGTAGTATGATCTAGGAAAACATGGGTTTCACATATGCAGATAGCTAGAAAGATATAAACAGACAAATAATAGAGTGTAATACATGCTGTAATAGGAAATTATACAAGGTATATAAAATGTATACACATACATATTCACCCAAGTGGCTGAATATGGGTCATAAGAACCCGTGCATTTTATGTTTTAAACAATTTCTTCTTGCATTTTCCCAAAATGCACATTCCACAAATGGAACTCAGCCTTTCTACCTATAGCAAGAATAATAGAAAATTAAAATTTTATAAAGGCATGTGGCCCGTGTCAAATCATTATGACTTTACCTGTAATAAAGGGTCTATTAATATGGATGAGTTAAAAATGATCTAGTTAATCAGTTTGAGACATGATGAAAATCCATCCAAGCAGAAAAAGAACTAAAAGTCTATACTTTCAAAAGCCAAGAACAATTAAATTCTCGCAAGGAAAATGTCCAAGGGAATTTCACAATCGTGGGCAAGTGAAGATGAGGAGACTCAAAGATATTGTTCAGTTAATTCCCCACCATCAGAAGATTGGGGTGAAGCTGTAAGCATGCTGTTTCTTCCCCAAAGGGACAAAAGCCTTTTTTTTCTTTATTGATTAAGGTATTATATATGTGTCCTTATACCCCCATTGCCCCACCACCCCCTAGCCCCCACTCATGCCCTCACCCCCCTGGTGTCTGTGTCCATTGGTTAGGCTTATATGCATGCATACAAGTCCTTTGGTTGATCTCTCCCCCTTACCCCCACCTTCCCCTACCTTCCCTCTGAGGTCTGATGGTCTGATCAATGCTTTTCTGTCTCTGGATCTGTTTTGTTTCCTCCAGTATCTCCAAAGGGTGGGGCAATTGTATTTAACACAAGGGCAATTGTACTGCTTCATGCCTTGAGGGATTTGTGTACATAACTTAGATTATTTATTTTTATTTTTTTATAAATATGTCTTTAATGATTTTTAGAGAGAGAGAGGTAGGGAGAGGGATAGAGTGATAGAAATCGATGAGAGATGAACTTCATCGATGTGCCCTGACTGGGAATCCAACCATTGACCTCTTGGTTACTGGGTTGATGCTCAACCACTAAGCAACACTGGCCAGGGTAAGTTAGATTATTTTTAATACTGCTTCTTATGATCCATTAATGGATTTTGAAATCAATTTGGTATTGTAATCTGTGTATAAGGAAGCAGATGGAACTAGAATAGAATAGGTGATATCACAGCACCTCTGACCTACGAAGGGGGCTTTGAAAAATTTTTATGTCATTTCTCTGAGTGCATGCATTGGTACTGAATCAGTGTTCAATGCATTTCGCATAGTACATCATGGTGAAACAGTGTTTAAATACATTGAATGAAATGGTGAGGCTTATATTCTCATTTTTCCTCTGAACAAGAGTTCCTACAGATTCAACACAGTTGACAGAGGTTGTTGTGTGGAAGTAATTTTATGAGATCCCGCTCCACAGAATGTAGCACTTTTGTTCTTTTCAGAATTTCTGCAAAGGTCTTAACAAGGCATCTAATGTGGTAGTGCCTCATTCCAAATATTCATATCTGCACAAAGGAGGCCTTTGCTAATCCTCTAGACTAGCTTCAGTTTTTAGTACATCTCTGTTTGCTTCAAGGTGGTAATTCTGGTTTGTATCTCATCCCAACTTTCTTATACCATTTTCCTCAATGTATTATTGCTTTTTGTTTTGATAGTGTCAAACAATCATCTTCAACCTAATTATGACACAAGAATCTAGTTCATGTTTTATAATAACAGCGTTTGAAAAGCATTAAACATCAACCAATGTAAGTATAGTATGCCTAGTGCCGAGATATGTGTTATAAAATATAATAACTACTTAATGTTTTACTGTCAGGAAATATACAATCTAGAAGATGAAGGAAAACATAAAAAAGAGCTTCAAGGAATATAAGACATTATGTAATTAAGGACTAAATTGTATGGATTGTACAGATAATAGTAAGGGGAGAAATTGATGTACAAAGACTAGAATAGTCCAGGGATATTTTGGGATGAGTTCAAAACTAGAGTCCATCAGGAATATTTCAAGGTGAGTTAGTTGAAGATTTTTCCTTCTTCTGGGAAGCCTGGGAATAACTGGACAAATGAGAGTTTTGGTGACATGAAAATTAGAAGGATGATGAATATCCTAGAGCCGTGGTCGGCAAACTGCGGCTCGCGAACCACAGGCGGCTCTTTGGCCCCTTGAGTGTGGCTCTTCCACAAAATACCATGGCCTGGGCGAGTCTATTTTGAAGAAGTGGCGTTAGAAGAAGTTTAAGTTTAAAAAATTTGGCTCTCAAAAGAAATTTCAATCGTTGTACTGTTGATATTTGGCTCTGTTGACTAATGAGTTTGCTGACCATTGTCCTAGAGCATGGGAGACCTTTGAAGGCATTACTGGCTGAGATTCACCCTGGCAGAGCCCTGAGAATCCAGGGGAACACCTGCCTGCAGGGCTTCAGGAGGGTGGAAGAAGGCCATGGAACATGAAGGTGAGTGTGCTAAAGATAATCCAATGCATTTGAAATCTTTCCCAAACCAACACTAAAGCAAAAAGAGGAGAAAGGGCATAAGTTAAGAAGGTGGGAGGGGGCGGGAGGAGCTGTTTGCTAAGAGAGAATGCTACAGATTGCTTCAAAAGATTATCAGTGTTCTGTCCTAGTGACATCTCTGTTTTTAGCTAAAAGCTACATAGAGTTTATGTACTTGGAAAGACTATTCTTCTTTATCAGAAACTGCTTAGCCAAAGGAAGAAAAAGGGCACAAAGATAAAAGGACCTTTCTTCTTTCTCCTTTTTAATTGACTTTTCACATCTGTAAGAAGAGGTTTAATAACTCAATAAAATTTGGCTTAGTCTTCTGCTAACTGTTGCCATCTATGAGGAATTGATTTCAGTAATTAAGAGACTGGATACACTAGTGGGTTGAGAAATTAGTTGTTGAAGTGCAGAGGTAAGCAAAACAGGGTGATTTATCAGCATCATGTTGTCAGCGATGTCCCAGGCTTTGTCTACATTTTTCTCTACCAGCTTTAACTGGTGGCTTGTGTTCTCACATGCTCCATGGTGAAATATTGCTGCGGGAGCTCCAGTAGTCATGTCACTGTTCCAAGTGGGACAGTGGAAAAAGACAAGGGCATCTTGCAAAAGGGCAAAGGCAGATCCAACTGTCTGAAGCAGATACTCTCTCAACTTTCTTCCAACTCTATGAGTCTAAAGGCCTGGTGCCGAGGCAACAAAAAGTGTACTCTCATATTACTATAGAGCCATTAAAACACTCTGTACTCTTAGCACTGTGATAAAGATATAAACATTTTGTTAGAAAAAAACTAGAGAATATATGCACCTAGATGTTAGTATTTAGAAAAGTATGGTTTATCTCATAATTATTATGATAATCAATAATTAAAAAGTGCCTAAATATGGATGATGAAACACAGGCTAAGGAATTTGCTAATATCACACAGCTAGTAAATAAGACCAGAATTTGAATGAATCTGCTAACAACAAATGCATTTAGTTCAATAAAGACAAAGAGAGAGAAAACTATATTTTTTTTCAAAAAAAAAAGAAAAACAACTGCATCCTTGAAGCTTCCATAATTGGGGATGGGGTTGGCTGGGAAGGAAGTCTGTAGCTAGAATATTCACCTGTGACCAACAAAAGCAAGCTTCCTTTTTCATTTAGTGTGGTTTCAGTGAGACACTAAAATATGGCCGCTAATTACCAAACCAATTTAACAAAGAACAAAATATTTGCTTTAACAGCTCCTATAGCAACCGAACTGGAGCACCAGAATATTCCTCTAACTTATAATTTTTCCCTTCTTCCCAGAATGCCAAAAGAAGCTCTGAAATATCGCTATTAAGAAACATCAAGAGGCTCTATAGTGATTGATTCTGGAGTTCACCAAATAAAAGAAAAAGAGCTATTTGGTTAATGAGGACTCTTTTACAACATTGAAAATGAAAAATGAACATAAAGCTTAAAGCATGGCAAGAGAAGTTCATTTGTCTTATTGAAACAAACTAAAATATCTTATTTTTCCCATTGGATCTTAGTATGTGGGGATTAAACTATTTCATCAGTATTCCATTAGTGAAAAGGATTAGTGCTTTTATATTAACTGACAGACATAATTTCCATTAAATTTCATAATTATAGAGCCACATAATCTTTTCATTGTATTGTCTCAACTAAATGTTTTCCTCTTCAATCAGGTGCTACTGAACAAAATGCATATCTGAATAAATAGAAAGTGATCCAGGTAATGGTAATCAATAGATTATGTGGAAAGCAATTATGACATTTCAGTGGAAAAGAAAACCAAATTGGAAAACAAAAGAAAATGTAAAGCAGTAGAGAAAAAATATACAGATAGAACAAGAGAGTGAGAATGAGGAGGGTGGGGTAGAGAGAAGAGGAAGAGAGAAAAGAGAGGTGGAGGAGAAGAAAAAGAAAGTAAGGAAGGAGGGAGGGAAGGGAGAAAGCAAAGGGGATATGTGGTCATTTTAAATTAATCCCAAATACAAAAATTGAAAGTGAGAGTTCATTAAAGAGTTAGAAGGCCCCACATCCTATCAATATTTCTCCCCTCTCACTCACGTTCCTTCCTCAGCTACCCACATAAATGCAGCCATATATTTGGTATAGGGCATTAGGACAGGGAAAACAAACAAAAAACAACAACAAAGCTATGCATGACAAATTGTATGATAAGGTTCTTACCATGGTTCTGAAGTAATCACTGTATGTCACTGGATGCAGTTACATCATCTCCTGGGCCTTACCCTATGGGACTTCCTTTCCTGTGTAAGAAATAGAATGAATAAATGTAGATTGTTTTTAGCCTTAAAATTTTAAGCTATTTTTAATCTCTCTTTCTTTATATCTCTATTTTTCTCTATCTCTATCTCTATTTCTAGCTCTAAGAAAATCCTCGGAATGAGATGGACATATCTTTGTGAGACAGTCTTTGGGTACTATGGACAAAAGTTTCTATTGAAATTAACCTCACAGGTGATCTGATAATAAATTCCTAACTGGGCAGGTCATGGAGGGTAGTCATGCCTGGGGCCTATAACTTCTTTAGTAAAAGGCTTATCTTTCACTCATGCCCTCACCCCCTGTTGTCTATGTCCATTGGTTAGGCTTATATGCATGCATACAAGTCCTTGGGTTGATCTCTCCCCCTTACTCCCACCCTCCCCTACCTTCCCTGTGAGGTTCAACGGTCTGATCAATGATTCTATGTCTCTGGATCTGTTTTTGTTCATCAATTTATGTTGTTTATAATGAGATCATGTGATATTTATCTTTCTCTGACTGGCTTATTTCACTTAGCATAATGCTCTCCAGTTCCATCCATGCTGTTGCAAATGGTAAGAATTCCTTCTTTTTTACTGCAGCGGAGTATTCCGTTGTGCAGATGTACCACAGTTTTTTAATCCACTCATCTGATGATGGGCACTTAGGCTGTTTCCAGATCTTAGCTATGGTGAATTGTGCCACTATGTACATAGGGGTGCATATATCCTTTCTGATTGGTGTTTCTAGTTTCTTGGGATACCATCCTAGAAGTGGGATCACTGGGTCAAATGGGAGTTCCATTTTTAGTTTTTTGAGGAAACTCCATAATGTTCTCCACAGTGGCTGCATCAGCCTGCATTCCCACCAGCAGTGCACGAGGGTTCCTTTTTCTCTCCAGCACTTGTCATTTGTTGATTTGTTGATGATAGCCATTCTGACAGGTGTAAGATGGTACCGCACTGTCATTTTGATTTGCATCTCTTGGATAATTAGTGACTTTGAGCATGTTTTCATATGTCTCTTGGCCTTCCTTCTGAGTGGGGGAGGGTAAGAGGGGCAATGGGGGGATAAGGACACATATGTAATACCTTAATCAATAAAGAAATTTAAAAAAAAGGCTTATCTTTGCCTTAAGCAAGCCCTGCCCATTGTTTTTGTGCATACCTTTGAAATGCTTCTTTTTAGACTCCTCTTTCTAAAGTGGACCACCCTTAAGAGAGCACACTCTTGACTATCCTGTAATCCAATCCCTACCTTGCTTTCTCCCACTTTTATGTAATTTTCCTTACATTCCCTCCTTAATCTCAGATGCATAAAAGAAACTGCAAACTATTATTCTCCTAAGCATTTGAAATCTTTCTCCTGGCATATGGCATCAGTTTGGCTCAAATAAACTCATAACAATTCTCTACAGGTTTGGACGTTCTTACAGTGGCGGCACCTATCTCACGTGTTTATTCCCCGCCCCCGCATGTTTGATTCAGAGCCTTCTGGCAGAGCACACCGCATTCACCAGCCAGAACTGACGTAAATATGATGGCTGTGCAGGCAAGTTTGCCTTCAGCAGCTCTTCATTCCTCTTTGCTGCCTACAATTTTGGCTGCTGACTCCATTCTTCTCATTCCCCTGAGTTCCTGCTACATGAGTGGACCATGTTATCCCCGACAGCACCTCACTTCAACTGGACATTTTCAGGTCACTTTCACTCCCATAGGACCCTGTTACTCACCAGTGGATGAATGGCTAATATTGTACAATCCAATGTCATCACTGTGAATTTCTTAACAAGCTTCTAAGTGAGCCCACTCCTATAGGGAGAGTTGGCATGAATACAAATAAACCCAGATTTGCACCCTTCTGTGAATATCCTGGGATTGTTTTGCTGGTACCAAAGAGTCAGAGCACACAGTGAAAGTGAGGATGGAGTTTTCTCCTGAAAATAATCGATGACACAACCATAAGTCATTTTGGGAAGAGCTTAATGTTAGAACCCCAGAATGTTAGACCCTCCCAGAGCAAGGACAATGGGCCAGGTACAGAAACTCACCAGGGCAGAAAGCTCCAGATGCCTAACAAGGGGCAAAACTGGGCAAACAAGAACCACACCCCCAGGGTAACCTCTCCTCCCCTAGCATGTTGCTGGTCATGTGGTTTGGACACCTGATCTTTCATATCACAGGTCAGGCGATTTAGACCCCCTGACCCTTTTCTCCCTAAAGATAATATCTAGGCCTCAGTTGTATTTCAATTCCAGGCTCAGAAAAGCAGCAAAGCCAGACAGTGATGCCCTGGCTGCCTCAGTACAGCTTTTACACTCAGTATGTCTCCTCAGCCTTGGGTATCTGATCATTTCATGCCCCCCTTATAGTAATGCACATACTTAGCTGCCGGCGGGTTGGTTTCTGATATGTGGGGTAACTGTTTATTAAGACTAATCATTAACAAATAGAAAGAGGAGGGAAATGTTAGGACTGTGGGGCAATACAATCCTTAATGGTCATTTTGTAAGCTTCCTGCCACAGGAGAATGAAAGACCAGGAAAAACTTGTTGGACAGCAGGAGTCAGACCTTACAAGGAATTGAAACTGTCCCAAAGACACCTGATCGCACACCTGCATTCCATTAGCATCCAAGCCCAGCTCAGCCCCCAGACCCACTGCGGATAAGAGATTCCCACCAGTGACTGCATAAGGATGAAACTCCAGCTCCTGGGTGCTGCCCTCATGACCCAATGTCCCCTTTGCGCAGTGCTGTGCAGCCCTTCCCTTTGGATAACCCATTCCCCAGCCCCTTTCCTTAGTTAAATAAATTCAATGTTTCTTAAATCACCGTCTGAGATGGCTACTTAGCCTGCCTGCTCACCATCCACCATGTTCACCTTTCACTTAATATTGAAGCAGGATGTGAACATGTAGGGAGGTGAGACTTAAGAAAAAAAAAATTCTTCATTCAAAGCGCTAAGGTTTGATTGAACTAGCTGTTGGATCATTGAGATTCTGAAGAAAAGTATTTGAAAGACACTTTATAAAGCCTATCTGCTAGGTTTATATATTTTGAGATGAAGCCTGAATGGAGTCACAATTTCAAGAAGAGACTTCGAGAAAGCCTCTTGCTACCCTTTACTTAAAATGATTTCCCAAGATGGTCAGACATGTAGTCTAATATAAATCTATTATATCAAATTAAGCCCATAGTCTACATGAGTGTTCATTAAAGTTCTCAGGCCAAATCAAGTTGGAACCAGATGCCAAAACCGGTTTGGCTCAGTGGATAGAGCGTCGGCCTGCAGACTCAAGGGTCCCAGGTTCGATTCCGGTCAAGGGCATGTGCCTTAGTTGTGGGCACATCCCCAGTAGGGGGTGTGCAAGAGGCAGCTGATCAATGTTTCTAACTCTCTATCCCTCTCTCTTCCTCTCTGTAAAAAATCAATAAAATATATTAAAAAAAAAAAAGTTGGAACCAGAAAGCTTTCCAAACCTAGCTTGCTAGGGAAACATTGTTCTAGTAAGCGTGTGTTTGAGATGTACATAAATTATTTTAAATTTAAATGGCATTAGATCATTGCTTACTTAATTACTTTCTTAAGTTGTAGGAAGTAGGCATAATCTAACATTATTCCTGAGCCATTGTTTATTACCTATATTTCACCATAAAACAAATTTTCAGGAGCTCCTGAAATAGATAGGCTAATTCTCTCAGCAGGAAATAGCCACATACAAATTTTAAAAATTCCTTTTGACTATTTAACATTATCTGTCTCCTTTCTTGTTATCAGATGTTATTGATTTGTCCTATGTTTTCCTTCACATAACCTATTTCAACTCTTCCTATTGTTATATTCTATGTACGGTAGACTTGCAAACTTAGTGGCAAGTGGTTATACTTGTGTTCAAATAGCACAAGTAAATGTTGAGCCATTGAATGAGAGGCATGTTATTGACACATGCTTTAGGACTTCCAGTTTTTGTTCACTCAAAATTGTTTCAGATTGCACTTTATCCCCAGACTTGTTTAAGTCTGTGTGCTTGAAACTGCTAGTAACTAAATTCCAGTTTGTTAAGATGTCTACAAGTCAAGAGATGGAAACTTGCTGTGGGATCACGGTTTCATGGCAGATTAGATGGCTTTTGTCATTATTGCTAATCAGGCAAACTCACTTTTATGTCATCCTCTGCCTGACAACTTGATAACTGCTTTTTTATGCTACAGTATTCATTATCTACCACCTTACTCTTTCATAGAAATGTCTCATAGCTTTTACCCCAGCAGGCACTTGATTAAAAGCCATTGAGATTCATTCAATGAATAACACACTGTCTGCATATAATCAACTTTGAAAAATAAAAATAAAAGCAACAACCTGTTTTTAATTTTACGTAGGACAAAGTATTTTGTCAGCAGCGAGGGAGAATGTGCATATACCTGTCAACAGATGGGCTTGGAAGCATAACTAAATTCTGACTTTAATGTTAAGTTGTGATTAATTAAAATATTTTTGTTTGGATAATAAATTATTCCTCTCAAATTACAGGTTAGAGTTTGAAACAGCTTGCTGATCATTTGCCTTTTCAAAGTAGAGAGTCGTCAAGATCCTAATGAACTGCCATATGCTGGGTTTCTTTGTTTTGAAACTGTTAAAAATGTATTTCAGGAGACGAATGGCCTTGTTGAGGACTTGGGGGGAAGTTTGTCAGTGTTATTTGAGGGTACTTGTGCTCTGTCATCTATCTCAGAAGGAAGAATGGTCCTGTTACAATAAGGTGACAATCAGGGACATGCCGATAAAGAAAGCAGTATAGTTCTAAAGGGAGGGATACTTTCTCTGGTTATCTGCTGTGTGAGCCACAGTCCCTAGGACAAAGGTAAATCAAGCACTAACTTTTGATAGGGTGGTAAATGATCAATTCTATCTGCTCCTTAAGATGAGCTACGTTACTACTGGTGCAATTTAGCATCATTTTCTGCTATACATCTTCACACCCAGAGCAGATTGTTTGCCGTTTCAACTAATGGCTTGACACCATTGAACCAACAGTGGGATATTTGCTACAAATAGAGACAGACACGGAGAATGGCAAAAGGATAAGGAGTTAGTACATTCTCCTAAGGAAGTCTGTGTATATAGCCTTGCCATGCCCAGGACATGGAGAGATAAAAAATTATAGTGTAGGAAAGAGAATCCAGGCTGACTTTTACATAAAACATGTTTTAAGACAGATGACACAGAACAAAGAGCCTCAAATAACTTTAAAGGCCTTTGTTGGACTGCAAAGGGAAATAGAAGGGCAAGAAAGGTGTGAGTGTAAAGTATTATGTCCCTCTAGTCATTTTTCCCAGCCATTTTAGGCCATTATTTGTATAAAAGGCAGCAGCTGTGATTCTCATGACCTCTTGCCCTGATCTTGTTTTGGACAGAAATAAAGAGCCCCTTACCTATAGCCTACTTCTTCATGGACAAAGTTTTCAGAAACACTAATTTGCTTCTGGGGTCAGATCTCAGAAGTGCTAGTAGATTGCAAGGGAAATCTGAACTTTGCCAGCCTGGATGTCCACCACTATGGCGCCAAAGACTACAAACAGGACTTAGGGTGTCAGTGCTGGCCCACCGAGGAATGAAATAATTGTGAGTGTGCGCTTTGAGCTCACTCTTCCTGGATCACTCTCCAAGCACATTTTCCTGTATTAACTCATTTAATGCAAGTTTAATTTCAAATACCAAATTCTTAATTCATGATTCTATTTTTTTAGGACCACTGGTTTTCTTTAATAGACAAGATTGAATAATGGGAAGGGAAGGGGGAAAGACATCAATACTGACTTTCAGAGAGAGAAATAGCATTAAAAGTGTTTGCTTGTGCCCAGGAGGTGTAGCTCAGTGGTTGGCTGTGGACCTATGAACCAAGAGGTGATGATTCGATTCCAGGTCAGGGCACATGCCCAGGTTGTGGGCTTTACCCCCAGTAGGGGGCATGCAGGAGGCAGCCAATCAACGATTCTCTCTCATTATTGATGTTTCTACTATCCCTCTCCCTTCCTCTCTGAATTCAATTTAAAAAAATTAAAATGTGTGCTTATGAGGAAGGGGCAGTATGTGGGTGTTAACCTACCTGACTATAGTGTGGAATCTGGGCCATAGACTAGTCTGTGGTGTGCAGCCTAGGTCATAGAACGGTCTTGGAATTTGCATTAGGAAACCAAGACCTAAGGCCAGCTTTCTATCTGTGACTGTATTTATTTGTGGCCTGCAGAAAATCTGTTAATTTTATGGCTTTTAGACCCTTGACCTCCTGAATCTAAAAAATAAGGGATGCTATAAACCATTTTTAAGGTTGCTCTCAGCTTTAGCAATTGGCAGTTATGATTTTAACATGTGGTGAATTTCTAAGTGAAGAACAGTGAAGGGGATTTCACTGTGGCACTGAGAACCTATAAGGAGAGTGTGAACAGAGCCCTTTAAACGTAGACAGGCATGTTATATTTGATTTTTCAGTAGCTAGTTTCTGGCCTTTACTCAGTAAAAACTAGAAGCCTCTAAGTAACTATTAAACTAGTCAACCTTTAAAGTCACACTAATTTTTTTCCTATACATTTATTATTCTGAGCCAGAGGAAAATGAATGTTACTTAACATTGTAGAATAAAATTATAATTATGATCACATTAATAAAAAACAGCTAAAATATAGTCCCCAAAATTTTGAGTTCAGCAAAAGCTTGCACATTTAACATAGGAAGGTATGAGCAGCTGGTATTAGCTCATTTAAGTGTGGTGGTGCCAGTCCTGCCTACCTTCAAGGGTGACTGTGAAGATCAAATGGGCTAATGTATTTGAAATAATACTTTTTTTATTGGAAGAGCCTCAAGATATTGGTTGAGGGCTCCTTTCACTTCCAAGGATAAGAGCAGATTTTTACTTGGAGCTGCAACGATGATCTCATTTTTGTAAGATCCTGCAAAACCAACTATTAAACACCCAGGGGCCCAAGACATTGTCCCAAGTTAAATATATTTTCCTCACACTTTCTAATAACTGGCATGTTATTTATATTCACAAAATGCAAATGTCTTGTGGAAAGTATCTGTTCTCTCAAGCCTTATTCTGAAAGACTTTAATTACATAAACAGATCAATTCCATGAGGCAGAGAGTTGTAATGAGTTTTTGGGATTTTCATAGAAATGGAGGAAAGGGACATTTTAGAATAATCTTTGGGAGGAAGTGGATGATGTGAAGAAATTTGGTTTCTTGAAGACCAGAGAAAGAAGGCAGGTGATGAAGGGATCTCAGGATGAGTCTCAGGAGAACAATGGAGAGAAATTGAGTAAACAAATGTGGCCTAAATTTACGGAGACTTCTGGTGAATATTATAGCCTTTGAGTTTTTTTGAACTGAGTTGAAGAATAGTTTGAAAACCTGTGAGACTTCACTGTCCCAGTTCTGCCCTATTTTTTGTTTAACCTTGTAACAAGGTAAAGAAAGCAAAACAGAGGAAGAAAAAGAATTACATATCTGGATTTTCTGAAATTCTTCATTTTCATTTATAGACAATGTAAAACTACTATGCAGTCAAAAGCTCACATGAGCAAGCCAGTTTACTTTCTTTATTTTAAATAACTCAATAGCAAATTCTGCACAACCATTCTGCTGACTGGCTGGCCAGAAAGGCCCTCCATTTTTCCTGGTGTCTCATGCCTCTGGGACCTCACCTGACTTCAAGGGGATCTCAATAGTTGTGATAGTGGTATTTCCTGTCCTAAAGTCAGAGAGTCTGTACAAAGATTGCACCATCCCAGGCTGCTTGCCCCCTAACCCTCACCCCAGACTTATCTTGTGTCATGCTTGGGTCAGCTTTAGACTCTAGGACTCTGGTTTGTCTTCCTTATCTCCAATCCTCCTGTGGGCCTTTCTGAGCTGCTAGGAAGAAAACAATAGACTAATCCCCATACCAGCTCCTCTGTCAGCTCTAGATGTCTCTCCTGTTCTAGGAACAGTAATCCCTTTAGGTTATTTCAAGGAAGACTGTCTACACCTGGGAATCTCGTATTTTCTTCAAAGGCAAAACAGATGACTTTAACTCTCTATTTTGCCAATTGTTTTCCTCTGAGACAAAGAAGTACAAGATCATGCACCTGCTTCAATAAGGGAACAGTGAGGGGAAGAAGAAATGGGGGAAATTAAATAAAATATCTTGCCATCTATGCACATACATACTAGTAAAAATGTAATGAGGCTAAATAACTTGACAATAATACCAACTCCTACCCACAAGTAGTGGAGCTGTAATCTATCAAATAACTAGTGGATAAGGTTTTGTGGACAAAAATAAGAACTAAAAAAGATATAGGATTACTATTTGCCAGGCACAGGTCCAAAGGTTTTGCATGCATTGACTCAATATACCAAAACACCCTTTTAAGTGAGTAATGTTATTATGCCCATTTCCTGGATGAGCAAACCAGAGTTCTCAAGGTGATATAGTAACTTGCTCAAGGTCACACGGGTTGGAAGTGCAGGTGCTCAAACAGTAAGTACCTAGAGAGTGACCTCCAGAATCACACTCATAAAAAAAAATAAAACAAATGCTTCTTTATATTCTTCTCCATCCATAGTAAAAAGGATTTCTTTTCTCCCTCTTTTCTCCATCCTGAATTTCATAAATAATTAATAATTAAATACAAATTTTCAAGCCCTTTGGCATGTGTTAACCTTCAGATAGAATAGAAATAATCATTACATTCTGCTTCCCTTTGCTTGGCTCTCAAACAATTGCTTTTTTATTTGTTTTTTTTTAAAAATATATTTCTATTTATTTCAGAGAGGAAGGGAGAGGGAGAGGGAAAAGGAAAGAGAGAAAGAGAGAAAAACATCAATGATGAAAGAGAAATATTGATCAGTTGCCTCTTAATGCCCCCTACTGGGGATGGAACCCACAATCCAGGCATGTGCCCTAACCGGGAATTGAACCATAACCTCCTGGTTCATAGGTTGATGGTCAACCACTGAGCAACACCAACTGGGCTGGACTGTTTTGTTTTTAATACTGAGTTTTATTTCACATGTATATTTTTGTCTCCCCACCATTCCCATTTTTCTGACCACTACTACTACTATGTCCTATCATAACATTCCATACATACTTAAACCAAGCAAAGGGTGGGGTTCTATCTTTAAAAACTAAACAGGCATTTTGGACAACACATTCGTGGCAATGGAACCTGGACAACATGTATCAGACACGGCAGTGAAAGTTCTCACTCTGCATTATAAAAAGGACAGCCAGATAGCAACTGTTACAGAAATGAAATAAGATGGAATATTTTGACAAACTGTTTAAACTATATTCTTAAAGAGACTTCCTCCACTGCCAGGGATCTTGAATAGCCTCCACGTCAGTCATCCAGAAACAATTCTTCACATAATTAATGAACTTGGCTTCCACTTTGGGAAGAGAATCACCCTTTTCTATACTTGCATGCATTTTTGCTTTAATGTCTTCTACAGAACTAGGTCCTTTCGGTGATTTCAGAGCTTTTTCCTGTGTTTTTTTTTTTTTTTTTTTTTTTTTTTTTAAGGATTCTTGACCTTTTGATCTTGGTGTTGATGGTTTGGGTCTTTTCCATTCTGATTTGATTTTTGTGCATTTTTGGCTGGAGTATCTTGTATGGATTTCTTTACTGGAGCTTTTTCTTCTGCTTCCTCATCATCAAAATCATCATCATCATCACCGTTATCCTCCCCCTACTCCTCATCATCTTCATCAGCAGCAAGTTTTACTTTTTTCTGTGGAAACTTGCTACCACCCCCAGGGGCTGACCGCTTTCCAGACATACTTAGGAGTTTCACATCCTCCTCCTTGTCGTCTTCTGACTCTGCATCTTCCTCCACAGCCTCTAAGTCAGGGGTCCTCAAACTTTTTAAACAGGGGGCCAGTTCACTGTCCCTCAGACCGTTGGAGGGCCGGACTATAGTTTAAAAAAAAAAAACAACTATGAACAAATTCCTATGCATACTGCTAAGTCGGCTGCTAAGCAGGACAGGCAGCGGTGGCAAAAACTCCCGGTGGGCCAGATAAATGTCCTCGGGGGGCCGCATGTGGCCCGTGGGCCATAGTTTGAGGACCCCTGCTCTAAGTGCTGTCCACTAATATGAACAGGCCCTGAGCCACTTCAACCGTAAGACCACAGGTGGTGTTATTTCAAAGCCACCAAGGGAAACTGTTGGCTGTGCAGACATTTTCAAAGTTGCCAGTGTTACTTTAGTTGGACTGCCTTCGTAATTCATTGCCTCTGCTTCAACAATGTGCAGCTCATCCTTTGCTCCACCCCTAGACTGACCGTAAAGTGATAATCTTTTTTTTAAATATTTTATTGATTTTTTACAGAGAGGAAGGGAGAGGGATAGAGAGCTAGAAACATCGATGAGAGAGAAACATCAATCAGCTGCCTCTTGCACACCTCCTACTGGGGATGTGCCCACAACCAAGGTACATGCCCTTGACTGGAATTGAACCTGGGACCTTTCAGACTGCAGGCCGATGCTCTATCCACTGAGCCAAACCAGTCAGGGCGTAAAGTGATAATCTTTGTTGACCTTTAGTGCACAACCAAAAAGGTAGTTCTGGGGCCTCAGAGGGCTCCTGTCCATGTCCATGGAATCTTCCATGGGGTGGTAGCAGGCACTTAGGTGAGAGAGAAGGCGGGTGGAGATAAACGGCTTCCGTGCTGCAGAACAGATGCGCAGGACGGAATCACACCAGGGCCAGATAACTGTTTTTTAAATGAGCGATCTCCTCTCATCTTTCCAACTCTTTTTTCATGCAATTCCCTCTACCCATAAGACATCCCTTGGTCCTCTTTATTCAAAACATACTTGTCCTTTAAGTTCAGGTCCATATGTTCCACACTCTAAAGTCAACTTTGTCCCACTCTACTCAGGGGTTTGCATTCTCACATTCATTTTCTTATACTTCTGTTATATCAATAATCATTTTCAAATTGTAATATACTTAATTGTGTGCCTGGTCCTACACAATGTATACTTCTTGAGGTAAAGGTTAATACATATCTTCCCTTTACATCTCAGTACCTATCTTAACAAACAATAGGTTATCAATGTATGTTTGGGTTTTTTTGTGTGTGTGTGTTTTATTTTTAAACTAGAGGCCCAGTGCATGAAATTCGTGCATGGGGGGCGGGGGTCCTTCAGCCCAGCCTGCCCCTTCTCACAGTCCAGGAGCACTCAGGGGATGTCCTACTGATGGCTAAGCCACAGTCTGGCCTCCATTTGCAGGAGGCAACTGGCCAATCAGGAGAAGGCACCACTCCCATCACCCCCTAGCTGCTTTTGCCTCTGGCCTCCCTCTGAGGGAGGCGACCCTGCAATCAGGGGAAGGCGATGTCGCCATCACACCTCTGCTGCTGCCACTGCCGGCCATGATGCTGCCTGAGCCTTGGCCATCGCAGCCACTGAGGCTTGCCTGAGCCTCACCCGGCCCTCATTGCCTGAGCCTCAGTCCCTCACAGCGGCAGTGGCCATCGGTGGATTGCCAGAGCCCTGGGCCGGCTCTGGGCAAGTGGCAGCAGCCATCGGGAACGCTCACAGCTGCCCCCACCATGTGGAGAGTACAGGCCACCCCTGCCCCCGTCCCCAATGCTACAAGTCCCCACCTATACCTGCTGTGAACGCAGCCTCCTGATAGATTGTTATGTGATGGTGTCCTGACTAATTTGCATATTACCCTATTATTAGATAGATGAATGAGCCATTTTACAGGGAATCTGTGGGGATGGAAGAAAAAAAGTGATCAGTGTCTGCCACTGTTGGAATTGTTGAGCTTTGGAAGGGGTTTGTAGCACATGTTTTGAAATTTATACTCTTCTTGCCTTTTCCCAAATAGAAGCAGCTGTTCCCTAAACTGAAGACAGAAACTTGGTCTGAAAAGCGACACTTGCTCTGTGCCTGCAGATGTCTCTGGGAACAGCTTGTGTGGGTGCAGATGCACCTGACAGGGAACATTACAGGTTTGGCCTGCTTCATTTCTCACTTTCACAAGGAATCATAGTCAAATAAATTTTGTCTCACCAAATAATGATCTCATCTCTATTTTGCTAAGTACCACATTCTCTTTAACGAACTGCTTTCAGGGACTTGCTGACTGAGAAAGTGGGTAAGGATAAGGGGTCATAGGGTGTCTCCAGACCACCTGCCTCTAAAGGCAAATGGTCTCAAGAGGCAACTTAACTAGGCAGCCCAAACCCAATTCTCCAGCTCCTGTTTCCTTAAGAGGTGCTATTCAAACAGGTCTGGCTAAGTTTTCCTCTGAATCAGAGAACTCAGTAGACTTGCTCATTGTGTCCAAGTGTTGGTGTACAGCTGCTTAATTTGGTTACCTCAACTTTAGGGGCACCCCATCCTGCTTCATTTTTAGGTGCAAATGCTATAAATGTTTAATTAGAACAAAGTTCCTGCTAGGCAATGACAATATTATCAGATCACTCTCTGCATTTAGAAACAGCATCTGTTCAGGTCTCATTTCCACTCAAGGATCATTTCAAAACAGAAACATCATTATTTACATTTCAATTTACACCTCAAGGAATAGGTTTCATTAGGGTTTACAATGAATGTTTTGGGATGTGCTCATTGTTAGGTTAAAAAAATAGGACAGGGTGCACTAATACTGAGATTCTGGCCTTATTTTTAAGATAGCACTTTGATTGTGATGTTTGTTATACTCGTTGACACAGCTCTTAATACAGACACCAATGATTCCCATAAAACTGAATCACAGGGCATTAATTAGTCTAAATATTAAGTGGCCTTCCAGGAGCAGTTGAAACTGTTAACCACTGGTTCCACCGTGAAATACTCTCTCTTCTTGCTGCTCTCTGTGACACCCATCTTCCCATTTTTATGTTCTAAAATGGAGCCCTAAAAGCATTTCTAGCTCATTCAGTTATTTCACTTATTAAAGAAGGATTATGGGATATTTAACAGGAAGTAAATTTTAGGTTTATTTCCCATGACTTTGTCATTTTAATGTCCTCTACCCCACCCTCTCCATATCCCACCCACTGTCTGGTAATTTGAAAGATCTGATTCAAACTGACTTAATACAGAGAGAATTTATCGTCTCACATTACTGAAATGGCCAGGGAGAGACCTGGCGGCAGTACTGCTGGGCTGGGGGTTCGATGATGATTTCAGGGCTCACTTTATGCTCTGACTCTGGCTCTACTTGCTGCTGGGCTGGCTTCAGTCTCAGGTCCCACCTTGTAGCAACATGATGGGAACTGGTCCAGTTCGCACAGCCACTAAAGTTTATGTTCAGCAGCAGAGAGTAAGTCCACTCCCCCAAAGGCTCAAACAAAAGTATTTGCATTGAGACATAGACTTCCGATTGGCCTGGTAGAAGCTGTGCCCATCCTCAAACCATCCAGTGTTAGGGGATGGGATGAGCTAACTGGTTCATAGGCACTGCTCACATGTTCTATTATTGGATCTGGGATAGAATCAACTTCCTAAAATCTAAAATCCTGAGCAAAGGACGTGGGTGGGAGCCCTAAACAGACATGGGGACTGTTTTTCATTGTGTTTGATGAGATGTCTTGTAGTTCAAAATAAAACAAATGCACTCTATATTGACTTCTTACTGCATTCTTTAGTTATTTATATAGGTTCTTTCTCTACATCTGTTACAAAAAAAGTGGCATTTAATAAAGTAATTTTTACTCAGTTAATAATATATTAGTAACCATTAGATATCACATATGTTTCTCAGCTGTCTGCTACAAATATATTTTAATTGTTTCAAAAATAAAAATGTCCATGAATTTCCTCTCACTGCCTGAATTTTAGGAATAGTGACAAAAGTGAAGTTGTCACTGATTAAGCTCATTGGGAATGACATGGACATTGTGTAGTGTCCTCAGTGTATTTGTGACTTTCCCCCCTGGTAACATCCATACTTCTCTATGTGAAAGAGCTTGAGAAAGAGGGAAACATGGCTTACCTGCTGGGATTTCTACCTGTATGAATGCAGATGTTAGGTTTGTGTTCAGACTTCAGTAGAGGGAGAGAAAAAGTATTTATTCTTCGACTCTAAGACATACTGAGCCAATTTGTGCACTAATAGTATTTCTGAGCCTCATAGAACCTGCCAAAATAGCACATTTGTAACCAGAAAGTAGCTCAATTCATCTACCAGAGCCATTTTCAATATATAATTAGAATTCTGCTGCCTCAACTCTAGGCTCTAATGTCAGAATTATTTCTGGATGCATATTGCAAACACGATTCTATTTAGTAAACATGGCTTTCTTGAATACTTTGTTCTGGGAATCATTTACCATTGATTTGTGTCCAGGTACATTTATCATGTTAGCCCAGCACAGTAATTAAATGGCTGGAGTCATTCTGTATATGAATACACTGTGCTCATTATTACCATTCCACTTAATTCAGCATCATCTGTAGACTTCCAAATATGACTTTTGCAACATCATCTGGTACATGCTCAGTAACATTCCTGCAATTAAAATGTCTTTTATTTCCAGCTGTGATTCTTGCTCCTAGTTTCACCAATTGCAGATCACAATATAGATTTGTGCAGCTCTGAGAAAGTTTTAAATGGCTTGTCCCGTCTTTACAATGAATCTCCTATCAAAATATTAGATTTCACATATCATTGAGGAAAATGTTCAGTCTTCCTCCAGTGCTTGTTGGGCCTTAAATTACAAACATGAAAATGCCCTGCTTAGCTCTCCTGTTGCAGGGAGTGTAACTGACAACTTTAGCTGCTATCCCTCTGGACCCACCACCTTTTCAACAAGGTCATGCTTCCTGTGACGGCTCCCAGGCAGCAACAGACCATTGTGGGGGCTGGAAGCAATTCAGCAAGATGTGTTACTCCTCCAACGGGTGACATGGACTTGCGGCTTCCCATTAGCCTTGCCAAACCTTTCTTGAAACTGTGCTGTAGTCAGAGACTTCCTACCCCAATCCTTCTCCCTTCCGTCTCTCTTCCTGAGGTGCCATGCCTGCATCGCAGTCTGAAGACTGTCCCTTTCCCCTTGCTCTGCCCCCCAAAACACCTGTCATATCTAATCTCATTGTGATGTCTGCTTCTTGAGGGACAAGGACTAATGCAACTTATTATTAAAATAAAACTTTCCTTAATTTCAATTATAATTCTACATACCAGCAAAAAAAATTTCCCTTTCATTTTGTTGTTTGGTGGAGATGGAAGGACAAAGGATTCCTATATCTGAAGGACTGTACTAAGGTATTTAAAAGTATTCTTTCCACACAGCAGAATCCCTGAAACTTAATATGTCATCAGTAACCCATGTGCCTAATTTATTATATCCTTTATTTGTACCATATTTTATATATTCTAAAGCAAATGTTTTTCATATTTTAACACTTCTGAAGTTGTGATATATTTTACAAGTACGGGAGTGTCATAATTTAAGTGGCACCCTTTTGTGATAAGTAAATTAATAGAGTATCTTACAATCACTGGCCTCTAAGTTCTGTCTTTTCTCTCTATACAGTTTCTCTGTACTGTGTGTGTGTGTGTGTGTGTGTGTGTGTGTGTGTGTGTGTGTGGCCCTGAACCAAGCATTTTATATCTTTCCCAACTCCACTTGGTTGGTGATTAATGATGTAAGGGGATGTTTGGAGTTGTCCATATTTCAGTTCTACTTAGCCATTCTAATACAACATTTCTTTCCTAGATACTGAAGGTAAGTCTTAAAATTGTGTTCAGAAATTTGAAATGCTTATATAATATGAGATTTTTTTTCTCTACTGAGCCTTTAGTCAGTTTTGTGAATATAATAAAGACATAATAAGAATGCTTTTTGGAATCTAAACTCCACCTATTTTCATCAATTAAGATCTTATTTGCATTCATTTTTGGGGCATTTGCGTCCAAGAAGAATCAAAGATCATGTTAGAAATTTTGAAAACTGTCATCACCATAGATCAAGTAGATGATACACAAGTCAAAGAACAACCTCATTGGGTAAAAGAAGAAATTTTACTGATACTTATTGATAATGAATGGAGTGATAATCCATTCATTGCACAGTCATATTTACTTAAGTGAAAATCAATATGATATTAACTATCCTTAAACATTTGATATTTATTAACAATCACATAAGTGACCCTGTATCTCACTAGGAATCAGTGCCATGATCTTTTAGTTCCAAACCCATCCTACTATGTTCTGCTTTGTGATGCTGGGACTGGGACTCTACCCACCACATTTCTGCTTTGCCAGTGGTTCCCTGTTGGGCTGCACACTGCAAGGAGCTTGCTTAGTGGGAGGAGGCAGAAGGGACTGTCAGTATCACCATAGCAACACTTCTTCACTCCAGCAGCAGCAACTCCCTCCTGTGGCAGCTGCCAAACCCACTGTGTGGTTGTTCCAATGTTTGTAGAGATTTAGAGATACCAGCCAGTCAATTGGCACTGGCGTCCCCTCTCAGAGATGTGGGTCCTACTCCCACAGGGTCCTTCCTCCAAGTCCAAAGACTCAAGCACTGGTCAAGCAGCACCTCTTCCTCAGAGGTCAGGGTTTCAACTCCTTTGGGTTGTCCTCTAAGCTTCTGAGTTTTCCTAATTCCAATCTCATCTCTTATCTGTAGTCCTGGGCAGGGTAACTGCTTCCTGCAGCTGCTGCCTCCGGGACACCTCAGCTCTGTGGTGCACTGGGGTTCCTCGTGCCAGCTTAAATAACTCCTTATGCTCTTCTCGCCCTTACTTTGCATTCAGGGGCATCACGCTGGTAGTTTGACATCAGCCATGTAACTGTAAGCATACTACTGATATCAGCAAATACTAAAAAGCAGGGTTACTCCCACACCCATATCACAGAGCCAGTTTATAGCTGCCACATCTTAGAGTTCTCTTATCAATGTTTCAGTTGCCTTGTTAATAACTTAATACTTAGTTGAGATGGCTTTAACTTAAAAATCTTTCTGTTCAGCCTGGCCGGTGTGGCTCAGTGGTTAAGCATCAACCTATGAATCAGGAGATCACAGTTCATTTTCTGGTCAGGACACATGCCCAGGTTGCAGGCTCCAGCCCAGCAGGGGGCATGCAGGTGGCAGCCAATCAATGATTCTCATCATTGATGTTTCTATCCCTCTCTCCCTGTCCCTTCCTCTCTGAAATCAATAAAAATATATATTTTAAAAAATCTCTCGGTTCAAGCAACTAGTGAGGTTTCTTACTCCTGACTGGACCCTAAATAATCCAATATCATTTTTCTTAACTCTAAAATAAGGCGGGGAAATCAATATTTTCCATCATAAGTTTTATCTGAGGATAAGATAAAACAACATAGGATGCCTAATCTAGTATATTACAAATATTCTGCAAATGACTGGGGACCTAACAATTTCTTAAATTTGAATCTATCTCTTTCTTTAGCTCATATTTTTCATCTCTTCATTTTAAGCTATTATATAATTAGGAAATTCTCAAAGTGGGTAAATTTCCCTCCAAGAGAACATTTGGTATTTTGTAATGTCTGCAGACATCTGTGGTTGTCACAGCTTGTGAGGGGTTTCTATGGGCATCTGGTGGATAGAGTCCAGGGATGCTGCTGAATCATGCATTGCACAGGACAGCCCCATCCAACAAGAAACTATCCAGCCCCAAAGGTCAATACTGCTGAGGTGGAGAAACCTGGGTTACATTCTTAGTATTTTCTTTCTTCAAAGACATTGGCTAAGATGAAAACAGAATTCTCAAATTTTGTAAAAGCTTGGTCTTACTGAAAACTGATATTAAGAAGGAGAGAGAGGTCAGTGAAAGACATGTATCACATGATCTCACTTATATGTAGAATCTAATGAATAAAATAAACTGACAAACAAAATAGATCCAGAGACATGCAAGCATGGAACAGACTGACCAATCTCAGAGGGAAAGGGAGTGGAAAGAGGTTAATCAAATAACTTATATGCATACTAGAGACCTGGTGCATGAAATTTCGTGCACTGGAGGGGTCCCTCAGCCTGGCCTGAGCCCTCTCGCAGTCCAGGACCCCTCAGGGGATATCTGCCTGCCAGCATAGGCCCACTCCCTGGGGAGCGGGACTTAGCCGACAGTCGGACATCCCTCTTGCAGTCTGGGACCCCTAGCTCCTTACCGCCCACCTGCAGCAGAGATGGGAGAGGCTCCCGCCACCGCCACTGTGCTTGCCAGCTGTCAGACCAGCTTCTGGCTGAGTGGCGCTCCCCCTGTGGGAGCCCACTGACCATCAGGGGGCAGCTCCTGTGTTGAGCATCTGCCCCCTGGTGGTCAGTGTGTATCACAGCATTAGGGTTTTATTGTATAGGATTATATAGGGTTTGCATCACCCATGGACACAAACAATAGTGTCCTGAAGGCCCAGGGAGGGAGCCGGGAGAGGGGTGGAGGGAGTCAATGGGGGTAAAAAGGGGACATTTGTAATATTTTCAACAATAAAGATAATTTTTTTAAAGGAAGGGGGAGTTACATGTAACAGCTAAAAACAGGGAACAACACAAATGCACATAAACAGGAGAATAAATAAGTCTGGTTGAGCCAGACAATGGAGTACTGGTCAATAATAAAAAAGTAGCTAACTAGTAATAAACACAACTTGGATGACTCTCAGAATAATTATGCTGAGTCAAAGAAATCAAACAAAAGAAGAAAATATATTTTATTATTCCACTTATCTAAAACTCTAGATAATGCAAACTAATTTATAGGGACAGAAACAGATTAGTGGATGCCTGGTGTAGTTGGAGGAGAACAAAGGCAGGAGCTAAGAATTACAAGGGTGCATGATGAAATGTTTGTGGGTAATATGTCCACTAACTTGACTGTGGTGATGGTTTCATAGGTATCCGACTATGTCAAACTTATTAAGTTTTACATGTTAAATATGTACAGTTTATCATGTTAATTAAATAATAATAAGGCTATTTTTAAAAGTGTCTCAGTTTGAGTCTCAAATTCTATGGTCACCCCACCTATCATAGGCCAAAGGAATTTTTGTTGACTTGAAATGCTGTGTTTTGTTTTTTTTAATTTTTATTCAGTTACACCAAAAAACAAAGGCATAACATTAGATGAATAGAAAGGGGGGAAAAGCAGAAAAGAGAAAATCTCTGCCGTAAAGACATTCCAGTTATCAAGTTAAAACTATGCTTACCTTATAAACTAAAGTTGCCTTTAGTAGACAAATTATAGAAGAATCTCTGAGATAATTTATGGCTGAAATGGCTAGCTCTGTTACCAAATCAACCTTACTTAATTTATTAACTTAAACATGGATATGACTGACTTCTCAGAAATAATTTATTGTCCTTTAACTGGTCTCTCAAAGTGTCAATAAAAACAAATTGACCATTATAGTGATGAACCTTGTTGGATATATTTGCATGGCTGGATGTATAAAGACCTCTATTCCTACTGTTATTTACACATGCTTGAGCATTGTACATTAAATTTGGGTGATTCATCTTCCCACCTGGATAGAGTTAGAGTAATTCACCACTAAAACTTTCCCAATTCTTTTATTCAGAAATGTACCATTTCTGCTCTGATAAAACATCTGACTTCTTTTCTTTTGCTTTTGCTTCTGTCTCTCTTCCATTAAAATATTTTATTTCTTCCATTGTCTAATGTGTCTTCTGTATTTGTATATTAATGGCCCTCACTGACAGGTTTTTCATTATAAATATTCTGTACCATGTACAGTGGCTCATTTTCAATGCTAAATAAAGCAATAGAAAAGTCTACATAATTCTCTAAACAAAGCTTTACTACTTATGTGAGCCTGAAAGAGGTGTGCTACCTCATGTTTTTGCTAAGGTGTAGGCTTGTCTCCATCAAAGAAAATAAAATTCTTATGCCACCTGGTGTCTGCCAAGGAAAACACAGTAAAAAAATATTAAAACTTTATCTCCAATACAATCAAAGTGGCATATCCTAATCTATTGAGATTATATATGATTTATTCTCCCACAACACATCCTTCCACAATGACGTGTTGTTTCCCATTTGAACCTCACCACTGAGCAACACTAGCCTCAGCCTAGACAGGGATTTGTTGCTCCTCATTCATACTCCCTAATTCCCCATTTTCTAGAGAGAAACAAGAAATAGTTCCCTTACTCCCTCACTTCTCTGTTCATTGATATAAGAAGAAAAATTCTAGAGCTGGAAGGAACCTCAAAAATAATCTAATGCTGCCCTAACTGGTTTGGCTCAGTGGATAGAGCATCGGCCTGCGGACTGAATGGTCCCAGGTTCGATTCTGGTCAAGGGCATGTACCTTGGTTGTGGGCACATCCCCAGTAGGAGGTGTACAGGAGGCAGCTGATCGAAGTTTCTCTCTCATCAATGTTTCTAACTCTCTATCCCTCTCCTTTCCTCTCTGTAAAAAAATCAATAAAATATATTTAAAAAAATAATCTAATGCTAACTTCTCATAAAATTCATCCAACAAGTTAGTGGCAGATCCATCAGAAGAACACAGGCCTCTTCTCTCCCAATAAAAAAGATTCTGACATTATGTTAACCACACCTGATCTCATAAAGTTTAAAATCATTTAAGGAGCCAAGGCATAGCTAAGAGAAATAACTAAAAAGCAAAAGTAATAGAAAATACTATGAATTCTATTAATAAACAGGCCATACTTTTCATCGTTTCTGTCATCTAAAAGGAAAACTATTGGTGCAGTTATGTCTATTTACTTAGTTGATGGCATGGCTTAGTGGAACTTGACTAAGAGCCACGGCATCATTTGAGAAAGTACCAGGCAGAGGAAGATTGGGACCAAAAAAAAAAGGATTGTGGAGATGCAATAGATTAGTATCCTGCCAAGTACCCAAGGTGTTCCAATATTCTGAGAAAAGTAGAGATAGTGAGTAAAAGTCATGATCAGGAGAGGCAGCAATCAGATGTCCAGGTAAGGCTTGGGTGGCGGATTTGCTTATAATTCTGTGAGAGGGACACTGGGAAGGATTAGGTCAGAATTGTGTTAGAGTATCAGTTTCATTGGTGCAATAGAAAATTTGAGTACCAGAAATTAATTGTGTCATGAACTAAAAATAATGAAGGCAGTGGTTCAATATTTCAGTGTAGGGCAACATAGAACTGGGCTGAGTCACCCTGAGTCCCCAGGAGCCAAATCCTGGGCTTAGGTGTGCTAGCAAGATTGTTTCTAACTGTTTTATATTAGAGAGCCCTCTCCTATTTCACATTTTAAGATTCCCTCACTTAACATTATTTAACAAAGGCTACCCTGTGTTGGCATTTTATGTCAACCAGGAACTGAATCTCACTGGGAACTAAATGCAGCTACAGGATAAATTAGGTGAATTAGATGAAACGACAGACTAATATCTAATTGCCTACTAGTAGGTGTGGCTGGAAAGTGATATATTAACTGTGTCAGCTTAAATTATTTATACTTGACACTTTGTAGAAGAGGATGCAAATAATACCCCCAGATTCAATATCTTTACCATGATATTTTAAAACTAAAGTAGCTTTTTTGTGAGTTGCAGACACTAAGTTAATGATTAAGAAGAAAATATCACTAGCAACATATCAGGTAAAGGGCAAAGGGATTTCATTAAGTGTAATTGCCCCAGAATGGGAGAGGGGCAGGCAAAATTAGAGCATCACTGGGTAGTCCATTTTACTCAGAGCCTGTTGAGAAATGGAGGCTTTTTTCTGAATGTAATGTCTTACTTCAAAGGATACTGACTGGTTCCCAGTATAAGCAATATCATAAAGATTTATGGAGTGAATGAATGAATGAACGCATGTGGTGCTTATACCAGACTATACTCCATTGTCTTTAGCTTGTGATACTAAGTTGAGTAGGCAGCCAACCTAGTTCTTTATCCACTTTCATTAGCAATTTGTACCTTATGTATATTATTTTCACTACCCCCTTCTATTTTACTCATTGATCATTATAAGCTTTGAAATATATCTTTTCATTGATTGGGGAACTGCAGAAGAGTTATTCACAACCTTAAGTTCTATTAAATCTGATAAGGCAGCGTTCAGTGCGCATCAGCCCATCTCCTTGACAATACAACAGACTGAACTGTTCAAAATGACTGACAGCTCCATTTGCCAGGCAGCCATTCTGAGTGGCAGTTTCACTTGCACACTGTGCATCCCGAGTGGCATCTCAACACCAAGAACACCTACTTTGATTGACAGTTTCACATATAATGAAGTTAAGCCAGGGTATCTCTGAGAAGCTGAAAAGAACACGTGGGAGACGTGTGTTCTTTAGAATTAGGATCTTTCCCCACCCTTTTTTTTTCTTCTGTGAACATCTCATTATCGCTACTAAAAGAGCATAAAATACACACACATACAGAAGACAGCACTTGATTTCTCACAGCTGTGCGTCAAGTCAACATAGTTTTGTGTCGCTCCAAAATGACATCCCTCTAAATGACATACAAAAAACATATTCTAAGTTATTAATGAAACTTTACTTAGGCCTACTAAATGACCTTATTGTTTCATTAACCACCAAAGGAAACTGATAAGACTCAACACTTTCTACTTTTCATGTGTGGGGCATGATTTCTGTGCTAGCAAACATATTTTAGCTTAGCTTCGAGTTCACTGGAAAACACAAGGGAACCAATGACAGCAAATGGCGGCCTAAAATTTTAATCTAAGCCAAACTAAAAACCAATTATTATATACTAGAGGCCCAGTGCATGATTAAATCATGCACGTGAGGGTCCCCTAGGCCTAACCTGCCATCTAGGCCATATCCACTGTCCCGCAAAGCCTAGCACGCTCTGCAGACACTGCTAGCAGCCTGCTTCCCGCTTTTGATGGTAGGGGGTCCGCTGGTGCTGGAGCGGACGCACAGCTCCCTGCTTTCGATCACGGGGGAGCTGGCTGTCTGTCCACTGGTGCACCAGGCCTTTCGAAAGGTCTGGTGCCAGAGTGGACAGAAAGCCAGCTCCCTCGCTTTCGCTCCCTGCTTTTGATGGTCTGCAGCAGGATGTGGGCTCGCTGCCCCAGAGGCCCCTTCTGTGCCACAGCACAGTCATGGCGCAGCACAGCCATGGCGCAGACACTGAGCTCGCGCCGCTGCTGGCGACACGAGCTCTGCGTTCCGCAGGCCCAATTGGCCACCCGGCCACCCCGAGTCCCGCCCCCTGCACCTCCCGCTGGCCCAATCGTGGGCGTAGCAGAGTGATGATAATTTACATATTACCCTTTTATTATGTAGGATGGAGCACCTACTAGTGAATAACACAGTATGGTGGACTGATCAATAGGAAATACAGTGACTGGATAAAGTTTTTTCAAAAGTGCTTAACAATAGAGCAGCTGTAGCTGAATTATGTGTTTAGTTTCAGGTATGACTTATTATGGATATTAACCATTTTCTTATTTGACTCCAATAAATATCCAATGAAAAGAGAATGACTAGCACTAACATTTCTGTGTGGCAGACAATGAAACAGCAGCTCAATGAGGACAAGAACCTTTTTAAAAAGTCATCAAGGAGCTGAGCTGGAGAGCACACTTGAAAGTGACCTTGTAGCTTCTAGTGTGCCTTCTACTATACCTGGCCATGCTAATTCCATTTTCTGCTGTATAGGTGGTGTTAAAAATTATTGCCAACTTTGCTGCTGCTTCTTTTTTTTTTTTTTTTAAATCCTCACCCAATGATTTTTAGACAGAGGGGAAGGGAGGGGGAGAGACAGAGAAACATCGATTGGTTGCCTCTTGCATGCTCCCTGACAGGGCCAAGGATGGAGCCTGTAACCTACGGCACGCACCCTTCGTTTGCAGGCCAACGCTTTATCCACTGAGCCAAGCCGGCTAGTGTGCCATATCTTTACTTTCAAAGATCCAAGCTGCTGGTTGGGAGCTGGCAAAAGTGTCCCTTTTTCAAGCTCATAACCCATGATAGTGTTTTTATTGAATACCAACTCAAATATATAATTTCTATCTCAGTTTTAAAGAATTCAATAGAGTGGTCATAGGTTACTTTTCCAAGCTTATTTTATGTTAGCCTCTACATTACTCTGCTCCAGCTGCCATAACAAAATACAACAGACCAAGTGATAAATTTATTTTCTCAGAATTCTGGAGGCTAGAAGTCTAAGATCCAGGTGACAGTGTGTTTGGTTTCTTTTGAGACCTCTTTCTTTGGCTTGCGGATGACTGCCTTCTTGCTGTGTCTCCACATAGTCTTTCTCTGTGCATATGTGTCCCTGATGTTTCTTTCTGTGTCCAAACACTTCCTGGGGTTCTTTAAAGGATCCCAGTCAGATTGAATTAACAACCAACTTAAAGGCTCCATTTAGCTCAATCACTTATTTAAAGGCCCCACCTCCCAGGACAGTTACATTCTGGGGTCCTTGGAGTTATGGCTTCAACATATGAATGTTAGGGGCACACAATTCAGCCTGTAACAGCCTCTAACCAGACCTTCCACTTTAGCCAGAAATGCATTTATTCCCAAAACAAAAAGTATATTTTCCTACCACCTCATCTTTGAACTGAATATTTTGGAGATGAGAGAAAGGGATTATATATGTCTAGTCAACTCGTTCACAGAGAAGAAACCTGGGTTTTCTAAAAAGAAAAACTAACTGAACTACCCGAAGAGTGAGAGCTGTCAGTCAGTATCACTGTCAGAGTTAGATAAAGCCTTGGAAAGTGGGCTGAGGCTTTGTGCCCATGGTCATGTTTCCTCTCAGTGATCCCTTTGGGCTTAAATGAGAGACCCAGTCATTTTTATCAACTGTAACCTTGTTTATTCTAAAAGTATCTCTTACATGAAGTTTCTCAGAAGAAGACCTTCTTGATTCCCCTAGGCAGAAATTAACCTTCTCTTTTCAGAAATGTTAAGGCTGTATCTTAAAGTATTTCTCATGTTATAGTTATCTGTGTATTTGTTTCAGCTCCCATAGATAATGTAAATTTCATAAGCAGTGAATGAATAAAAAAGGTAGGCTCTAATGTCTTGGCTTACACATATACATACCAGGTGCTCAATAAATATTTATTGCATTAGATTACTTTGTAAACATCAACTCTCCTATTATGAAATTGCCCTGAGTTTTTAAAAATGCAGTGCTGGGGAGAAGCAGGAGCAGCTAATAACATTTCAGATGCTCCCAAGTCAGGAGTGCTCAGGGCTTTTTTTCATATGTCCTTGACTTGCAATGGGTTCTGGCCCGATAAACCCATCATAAGTTGAAAATACTGTAAGTTAAAAATGCATTTATTATGTCTAACCCACTGAATATTATAGATTAGTTTACCCTACCTTTAACGTGCTCAGTATACAATATCCAAAAATACCACTGCAACACAGTACACTGTAGAGTAGGGGTTGTTTACCCTGGTGATCGTGTGCCTGACTAGGACCTGTGGCTCACTGCTGCTGCCCAGCATCACGGGAGAGTCACACCACCTATTAAAACCTTGAAAAAGATCAAGATTCAAGATTCAAATTTCTACTGAATGTGTACCACTTTAGCACCATCCTAAAGAAAAAGAATTTTTTTAAGTTGGGGAACTTATGTAGTTATTTGAATTTTAGTTAGTGGTTTACATATTTGTCACTCCCCACCAGGAGGCTGTGAGAACTTTTAGGGCAACTGTGTCTTCTTAATCTTTTATCCCAAAGACTCAGGCTGGCAAATAGCAGCTGCTCAGAAAGTGCTGAATGAGTGACTGTGAGAATGAAGAGACCTCCTGATCACAGCAGGCTTGGAGGCAGATGTGTGACGTTTAGACATCAAGTAGGGATATACCGCCATCTAGTGGAAAATATACAGTCTGCTATCAGAAAATTTTACTAGGTTGCATACACCCTTATAAATGTCTAATGGTTGAAGAGAGAATATAATTGGCATTGCCTAAAACTTACTATAACAGCACACAAGTACATATCCATTATCATGTAATATTTAAAAAAAACGTTTTCTTTGATGAAAACATTAGTAAAAACTCTCTGGACTTGGTGAAACCAAGAGGCATTCTCCAGTGTGCTCAAATGCACAAATGTTCATCCATCCTTAAAATATTTTTCCTCTTGTTAATCTCACTTTTTTGCCTTCTCTCATTTGTCAGTTACTACAGTTAGTGCCCCCAGTGGACACACTTAGCTACAGTCAACTTTACATAGGCAAGCATGGTTTCTCCCTCATTATCTTCACTTTTTTTTTTGAATTTTAAGAATGCTTTAGGACATCAATGACTTTTTTGTTGAAAGTATTTAAACCAGATTAGTTTATCTGTTTGTATACTCTTTGCACCATGTGTGTCTGAAACTGGAAAGAGGACAGTCACATCTTAGAAGCACATTTGCCAATAACGGTATGGTTTGAATGACCTTGCAAGTTATGTCCCATCTCTCGCCATCCCTATGTCATACTTATGCAAAAATTAAATCCCTTATTAAAATACATTTATTTAATTATATTTATTAAAATAGTGCATTTAACTTATATGGAAGTTTAATATATGACTCCAGACTCTAGAAAGCTTTCAATGTGTTAAAGGAATTAATGTTTTTATTCAAAAATCTATGTTATGAATACTTCAAGTTCCAAACATAATAGTATTTAACTTACTTCAACCAACACCACACACACACACACACACACACACACACACACAACCAGACAAGACAGAATACATGAAGCAACTGTTTTCAGGAATTATACAACAGGGCTGTAATTGATGAAAATTCTAAATTCATAGATCCAGAAAGCTCAATGAAGCTCAAACACAGAAGACATAAACAAAACTACACACATCATCATAAAGTTGATCAAAGCTAGTAATAAGTACAAAATCTTAGATACAGCATAAGATAAAATATTACATACAGAAGAACGAACACAAAGATTACAGCAGATTTCTTATATAATACAATACAAACAAGAAGACAAGTAATATCTATAAAGTACCACAAAGAAAAAAAAAACCGATAACCTAGAATTCTATATTTAGCAATAGTATATTCACAATTGATGCTACACACTGAATGTATGTTTGTTCCTCAAATTCATATTTTAAAATATAACCCCTGCCCCCACTGTGATAGAAGTGGGGGAAAGGCTTTGACCAAGAGGATGGAGACGGCATGGATGGGATTAGTGCTTTTATGAAATAAACCCCAGAGAGCTCTCTCACTCTTTCCACAATGTGAAAACACAGCAAAAAGATGGCTGTCTATAAACCAAGAAGTGGGCTCTTACCAGACACTGAGAGCCCTGATCATAGACTTCCAGCCTCCAGAACTAGAAAAAAAATAATTTCTGTCATTTATAAGCTACTGTAACAAATACCTAAAGACATGGAATTGGTGTTAGAGCTGGTAGAGGCTGGAAGATTGTTGAGGTGCAGGCTAAGAAAATAAAGTCTACAGTGCCATGAATGAACCAATTCTGGCGAGAGCTCAGAAAGTAAAGAGGAGACCTTTAGAGAAAGTCTCCATTATCTTAGAGAATCCTATATAATAAAAGGCTAATATGCAAATCGACCAAATGGTGGAACAACCAGTCACTATGATGCACACTGACCACCAGGGGTCAAACGCTCAATACAGGAGGTGCCCCCTGGTGGTCAGTGTGCTCCCACAGGGGGAGCACTGCTCAGCCAGAAGCCGGGCTCACAGCTGGCGAGAGCGCAGCAGCAGTGGCGGGAGCCTCTCCTACCTCCGAAGGAGCACTAAGGATGTCCCACTGACGGCTTAGGACCACTCCCCTAAGCCATCAGTCAGACATCCCCCAAGGGCTCCCGGGCTGCCAGAGGGATGTCTGACTGCCAGCTTAAGCCCGCTCCCCCAGGGAGCGGGCCTAACCCAGCAAGTGAACATCCCCGAGGGGTTCCGGACTGCGTGAGGGTGCAGGCCAGGCTGAGGGACACCCCAAAGTGCACAAAATTTTGTGCACCAGGCCTCTAGTAGTAAAAGATAAAATAAGAGAAAAGGCTTAAAGACAGAATTGGAATTGTTAAGCAAAAAGGAACTAGAATTAGAGATCTGGAAAATTCTCAGCATATACATTTCTCTCTCTCTCTCTCTCTCTCTCTCTCTCTCTCTCTCTCCCCCCCCACCCCCCCGCCTCACCTGATGACATGTTTTATTAATTTTAGAGAGAGAGAGAATGGAAGAGAGGGAGATACATTGATGTGATAAAAAAAACAAAAACAAAAACATGGATTGGATGCTTACCATACCTGCCCTGACCAGGATTGAACCTGCAACCTAGGCATGTACCCTGACCAGTAATCTAACCTGTAGCCTTTTGATGTACAGGACAAAGCTCCAAACTCTTTGACCCACCTGGCCAGGGCTCAGCCTATCCATTGAGAGAGAGAGAGAGAGAGAGAGAGAGAAAGAGAGAAACTTGGTCAGAGGAGAACAGTAAGGATGTGGCCAAGCAACTATGTGATAAGGAGCTAGGTACGGGTATGGATTGTGGGCTTAATCATCCACCTCAACAGAAACCAGGTGCTATTCCTCAAGACCAAGGAGAATAATCCTGAGAGTGATTCACAGACCATCAGGGATGCCTCTTTAGTTTCAAAAGGGGGAACCATCGCTTCACTTTCAACAGGACAGATGGCCTCCTCATAAAGTGATGGAAGCCTGTCCCTGCCCCCCAAAGCTGTGGGGGCAGGATGACCATATCACTGGGCCCAGATGTTGGGACCCCCAACACAGTGGACCTGGAAGGCAGAGAATTGAGCCCTCCATGGGGGAAAATGAATTGTGATGACTATCACCTCCTGCCAAAATAAAAAGTCAATTTCAGACATAGCTCTAAATGTGTAAAGTTAAGTAATAAAGCTTTTAATAGAAAGAAATAATAACTTTGTAGTCAAAGAAATATTTATCAAACAAAATATTAAAAATGACATGACAAGGAAAAATTATATATTAAATTACGTTAAAATGAAAAAAGCCTCTTTATAGAAGGACACTATTAAAGGGATAAAATTATAAGCCACAGAATGTGAGAAAACGTTTGAAATTCATATATCTGACAAAGGACCTATACCCAAGTCCATATAAAAAACTACAAATCAATAAGACAATGGTAGAAAACCTAATACAAATATGGGCAAAATATTTAATCAGATATTTCACCAAAGAAGATAGGCATTTAACCAGTAAATTTAGGGAAAGTTCTCAATTAGTCATCAGGGTGATGCTAATTAAAACTGTAGTTCAACTCCACCAAAGAAACAATGGAATGGTAAGCATTAAAAGAACAAAACAAATATCCAATGTCAATGAATTTATATATCAACTGACATTTTCAAACAATGGTGGTACAACCACTTTGGAAACTTTTTGACAATCCTAACATATAAAAAGCCAGGGGCCGTAACAACCCAAACGACTGGACAGACGACTGAACAGCAGGCTAGGGAGCTGAGGGAGTGGGATGAACGGTCACCACGAGGGGACCCCTGCCTGGTTCAGGGGCATTTCTGGCCTTCAAACCACCGGCGGACCCTATCCCGGGCCAGCCAGCAACCCAGAGGGGACCCCCACCACGATCGGGAGCATGGCTGGCCTTCAAACCACCGGCAGCCCCTAGCCCGGGGAGGCCTCCTAGCCGAGGACATCTGAGTCTGTTCTGGACCTAGGGCCTTGCTCTCCCCGCGAGGGACTCGGAAGCCGCCAGTGTCTAACTGCCAGTCTCTGGGAGGTGGGAGTGAGTCCACCGTCCACCAAAAAGTAGGACCATTGAATTATTCACAGTCTCATTGCAGGCACAGGTCCGTGGCTGATGGGGTGAAGGCCAGACCAAAACAAAACAGCAGAAACACCCTGCCCACCTCGGCAGGTGCAGCTACCCTCCACGTGGGACTGGCCAGTGTAGAAAGCTCTACCTTCTCCCGGTCCTGTGCTGGCACCACCACCTTGCTCACCCTTAAGCCCCCCGGAGTCCTGACAGCAAAGTGTGTAGGGCATCCTGTAGGAGTTGTGCCGTTCTGGGTGCTTTTGCCCAAAGACACCCTTTGGGATGAATTCAGAGCCACATCTCACTTCCCATGAGACCGGAAGAACCATGTAAAAGGAATTCGACAAAAGCTTTCCACATCTCTGTTTATTCTTTTGAATCCATAAAATGACCTTAAAAAAGCATTTGGGCCATCTAAGAGGGAATGCACTTTCTGGCAAGAGCATGGAGGATTCTTTTGCCCAACAGGTTAAAGGAAGCAGAGAGCTGGCACAGTGGAAATGGCCCTGGTGCCCTATGAGGAGATTGCGAAAATGGGGTTGCAGAAATTTCACAAGCCTCTTGCCACTTTCTCCTTTGCAAACCACACCACCCAGATCCACCAGGACTGGAGGCAACTGGGAGTTGTAGCTGTGGTTTGGGACGCAGTAAGCAAATCCTGGGGGGGGGGGGGGGGGGGGGGGCTCTGAAAACATCTGCAATTGATTATAAGACTGGTCTTTATTTAGAAAGAAAATAAAAGAACAGCTTTGTTGAGATATAATTCATATACTGTACATGTCACCTAAAGTGTACAATGAATTGGTTTTTTAAAGTAAAATCATAGTGGTACAACCATCACCAATTTTTAAATATTTTCACGACCCCATCCCCTCCAAAAAAAAACTTCTACCCACTAGAATCACTTTCCTGATCATCTTCCCAAAAACAGATTGCATTTTAAGGGTGGGTAAAGGAATGTTGAGGGAAGTTAAAATACTGCACAAAGGATATTGTAAAATGACAAAGCCCAAAGTGAAGATCATGTGTTTTCTTTTTTTTTCTTTTTTTTTTAAATTTTTTTTATTGATTTCAGAGAGAAAGGGAGAGGGAGAGTGAGATAGAAACTTCAATGATAAGAATCACTGATCAACTGCCTCCTACAGGCCCCCTACTGGGGATCGAGCCTGCAACCCAGGCATGTGCTCCTGACCAGAATCAAACCTGGGACCCTTCAGTCCACAGGCTGATGCTCTCTCCATTAAGCCAAACCTGCCAGGGCCATGTGTTTTAAGTTCTGTGTAGTTGTAATGGTCCCCAAATCTATACTAATAAAAGGGTAATATGCTAATTAGAGTGGATGTCTTTTGGATGTCCTTCCAGACAAAGCCACAGCAGCTGTGAGGGCTGAGACTCTGGCAGCTGTGGGTGGCTGCAAAGGGCTGAGGCTCAGGCCTGCAGTGGCAGCAGCAGCAGGGTAGTGGGAATGGTGCCTTCCCCTGATCTGCCAGGTTGCCTACCTCAGAGGGAGGCCAGATTGGGGGCTGAGTCAGAGGCAGGTAGCAGTGATCAGGCCAGCAGGGGGGCAAGTTAGGGTTGATCAGGCCAGCAGGCAGAGGGATTAGGGGCGATCAGGCAGGCAGGCAGAGGGTTTAGGAGAGATCAGGCAGGCAGGCAGAAGTGGTTAGGGGCTATCAGGCAGGCAGGCAGGTGAGTGGTTAGGAGCCAGCGGTCCTGGATTGTAAGAGGGATGTCCAACTGCCGGTTTAGGCCCGATCCCACAAATTTCTTGCACCGGGCCTCTAGTACTATATAATAAAAGCCTAATATGCTAAGTGTTTGGTTGTCTGGTTGGCCTTTCAACCAATAAAAGTGTAATATGCTAATGATATGCTAAGGTTGCTCAACCGCTCACTATGATGTGCACTGACCACCAGGGGGCAGACACTCTGACTGGCAAGTTAGCTTGCTGCTGGGGTCCAGCCATTGGGACTGAGCAAGAGAGGCCGGACATGCCCTGGAGCCCTCCTGAGGTCCCTTCTCGGCTGGCCAACCTCCTGCGTTCCTCCCTGGCCCTGATCGTGCGCCAGCGGAGTCCCTCGGTGCGCCCTCTTGCAATCCGGGACCCCTCGGGGGATGTCGGAGAGCCAGTTTCGGCCCAACACTGACCACCAGAGGTCAGAGGCTCAATGCAGGAGCTGCACCCTGGTGGTCAGTGCGCTCTCACAGGGGGAGCACTGCTGAGCCAGAAGCCGGGCTCACAGCTGGTGAGTGCAATACTGGTGTCAGGACCCTCTCCCGCCTCCATGGCAGCACTAAGGATGTCCAACTGCTGGCTTAGGCCTACTCTCTGGTGCAGTTGAACATCCCCCAAGGGCTCCTGGACTGAGGGAGGGCCGAGGCCAGGCTGAGGACTCCTCCCCACCCGAGTGCTTGAATTTCATGCACCAGGGCTCTAGTATCTAATAAAGTTACATACACACATATATTCTGACCCAACAATTTGACTGTTAAGTATATATCTAACTACTAGTATATAACAGATTTCATACATATTTTCTATTAAAATATATGGTCAAGAAAGCCCTTAAAATAATCTGAAATAATCCTAACCTGAAAATAATAAATAACCAATACAATGGATAAACAACATAGTATATGGATCCATAGAATTGATAAATATTTGTGGTATGTTCATACCAAGGAATATTATGCAGCAATGAGAAAGAAATGTTATCACAGGGATAAAACTCACTATTTAAACAAAAGACAAAATACAGAAATGAATGGCTACTATATAATTGCAATAACATAAAGTTCTAAAGCAGGGAAAACTAATTTGGGTCTAGAAGTCAGGAGAATGTTTAGCTTCTCCAGGCAGTGGGCAAGCTGGGAAAGAGCACCGAGGATTTGGGTAATGTTATTGCTTGATCAGGGTGATGGTTGCACAGGTGTGTTTACTTTACCAATTTTCATTAAGCTGTACACTTATAACAGGTGCATTTGTTTAGGTATGGAATACTTCAGTAAAATTTCCACTAAAAAGGTAGATCAGATTAAGTGTTCTCCTCTTAAAACACCCCAGTGACTTTCTCCTATAATTAAAATAATACTTAAAAGTATAAGCTCATAATCATTATGCATGATTTTATACCAAAATATTGAAAAATAGATATAATATATACTTTCAGGAAATATGTTGTCAATATTAATTCCAGAATAATTAGAGAATCTAAAGAGTCCAATCATTACAGAAGAATTGAAAATATATTGTATCAGTCCCTGAGAGTATGATGGAAAAAAGTACAGCAATTGTTTAAGGAAAAGATAATGTACATGTTAGATATACAGTTCCCAAATCATGAATATAAAATAAGTTTGTTATAGCTGAGACATCTAAACAAAATGAGATGTTACAAGGGCATAGCATTTGTATCCACATAGTCACACACACACACATATAGAAAAAAAATAGGCAATCACATCTATAAACAAATTTGAAATAAAAATCAATTTTATTCTTGCCTAATAGAATAACAACATAACCAAGTATATGCTATTCTAGATATATATGTGACTAGTTAGATATTGTAAAGTGTCTTGATGTAATTAGTACCATTAAAAAACTTAAAAAGTAAATGTGATCCTTTCAGCAAATGCTAAAAAGAAATTTATTCGTAAAATTTAGTAACCTTTCTTTATAACACTCTCTTAGCTTGATAGAGTGTATCTATAGAAACATATAGTATACTGACATGATAAATAGTGATAAAATCGTCCAAGCTTACTTGAGGAAAGAAGTTAAGGATGCCCACATACAGAAAGAATAAATTGACAAGTTCTTTTAAGAAAAATTGAGTTCAACCAGGAGTGGAGAAACTTTATTGATATACAAAAAATCTCTAATATTTTTAGAATAGTTAGGTGCATTAGAATTTGTATTGGACTATGGATGTGTATCACTATGATGTATTTTTAAGACAGTTACCTGGGTTTACAGTATACAATTTATCTTTCTTTGCTGAGCTATTATTACAATGCAATATTAAATAAGTTATCTGGTAAAAAATAAAGAAAGGAAAAAGAAAGAAATAATCTCTAATTTGCTATATGGGTTATTGTTAACTAGAAAATCATATTAATAAACCTAATAAGAGTAAATTAATATAGATTTATATTTAAGGTTTGTGGTCAGAGAGATATTTTTTTTTAATATAATAAGAACATCATTATCAGGATGAGCCAGCAGGAGCTAGAATTTGGAAGACATGGAATAAGACGTGTT
Organism: Cnephaeus nilssonii; assembly: GCF_951640355.1. Lineage (NCBI taxonomy): Eukaryota > Metazoa > Chordata > Mammalia > Chiroptera > Vespertilionidae > Cnephaeus > Cnephaeus nilssonii. The sequence continues at coordinate 79,963,717 of NC_137082.1, forward strand.
CCTGTGATATGCAGAGCCAGCAATGGAAGAAATAATGAAATGCAAATGTCATTGGATATCTATTTTCTAACTTCTCTTAAATTCCACTCTAGCCCCTGACACTTGCCCAAAGATACTACAGAGAGCCTTGAAATTCTGTACTTCTTGACCTGTGTTCTCTGATCCTTTACATGCCCCTTCGTCCTAACACAGACTAACCAACCCTACAATTCTCTAGTGTCAGGGCCTAGGTCTCACTTTTCCAAGGTACAGAGAAGTTAATTTAGAAACTGCATCATAGGAATGTTAATAAATTATAACTATGTAATAAGTTTCCACCACTCCTTTGGATAGTTGCTTATTTGGGTAAAACAAAAACTTTATTTCCAAGTATTGAGTTTTCCATGGGGGTGGAAATTTTAGAAACGGTGAAAGAATTATCTAAAGTTAACACTGATTGGAGCTGAAGAAATGAACACTGGTTTCCTCTGACCCCATTTGTTTACATACATTTGGAAAAATGAAAGTAACATTAATAGATCTATTTGAAGGTTAAACCAATGAAGGACCTCAGGACAATCAAAACAAAATGTAACAAAAAAATGATGTGATGTTTAAAATTGAAGTTTTTCATCCAAAGTGGGGCATGGAAGTGAGGAGTGGTCTGGTGGTGGTGATAGCCCAAGAGAAGATCAAGGGTCTGCACAGCTGAGTAGAGAATAATTCTATGACAATTTGTACTTCCACTTTAAATGCAGGAGAGTCAGCTTCTACTTAGCGTAGGGTTTTGAACACACCAACTATGAATATATATTAACCCCTATGTCAACTATTTTCCTCAACTTCTGGTTAGTTTGTGAAAAATATCATAGGCCCCACCCCCACCAACAGATTTTGTGGATTTCCTGGGTTGGGCCCAGGAGTTAGCACTTTTCATAAACTAGTGATTAAGGGTCACATTGAAAAATCATAGAAATACTATTACTTCTTTGAACAACAGATGGCAGTAAAGTCAAAAGAAAGACAGAATTGTTTCCTAGCCTCAGCAATTGTCAGGAATTATCTTTGACCTTGACCTCCACGTGGACACACAAATATAAACAGTCTCACTGAAAGCTTGCTGGCTCCAAACATAATTCTTGTTACATATTTATAATAGTATCTTGCTATTATTTTACCCGATGATACCTTATGTTTATTTAGTAATTTAAAATTTTAAGAACTCTTAAAAACACATTGAGTGCAGATTGGTAGGTACAAACTAGTCATGGGGATGCAAAATACAGTATAGGGAATATAGCAAATAATATTGTAATAACTATGTATGGTGCCAGGTGGGTACACACCTGAAACTCATGCAAAACAATATTGAATGTGAACTGTACCTGAAAAAAAGAAAAAATACATATTATTATATCATCCTCCTTGTCCATGAAGACTTTACTTAGACTACCCATCCACCTCTTCAGTACTGTTATTTGGTCTGGGTAGGTGTATTAAAGTTTTATTATATATATATATATATATATATATATATATATATATATATATACACACACACACACACACACACACACACACACACACACACGAGAGACCTGGATAGGGGGTCTGGATAGGGGGTCTCTCAGCCAGGCCTGTCCCCTCTCACAGTCTGGGAGCCCTCAGGGGCAGGAGGTGACCCAGCGATCAGGGGAAGGCGACTCCCCCATCACACCTCTGCTCACTGCCGGCAGCACAAGGCTCAGCCGGCCCTGGTTACCTGAGCCTTGGGTGGCCCTGGATGGCTGGGCAGCCGCCATCTGAGGCTTGCCAGCGCCTCCAGCTGGCCCTGGGTGGCTGGGGGGCTAAGGAGACTGGGGGATTCTGGAGGGAGGCACTCGGAGCGGCTGGGTCCGCCTGGGGGCAGGCCTGGCCTTGCCATGCGTCTGCTGCCCAGCGGGGCTGAGGGGACTGGGCGCTGCCATCTTGTGGCTGTGGGCACCGCCATCTCTGAGGGCGGGGCATTCAATTAGCATATCCCCTCCTTATTAGTTGTGGGCACCACCATCTTTGAGGGCGGGGCAGTCAATTAGCATATTCCCTCCTTATTGGCTGTGGGTGCCGCCATCTTTTGCGATGGCTTGAGGGTCAATTAGCATATTCCCTCTTTATTAGATAGAATATTCTATTTAGCCAGTAGCTCTTAAGCTTATGCAATGTGTTCTAGGATAGACTGAGAAAACAATACGTCTGAGGGATTTAAATAAGTACAGATATAAAAATCAGGGCAAAGTCATTTGGTAAATGATGGAAATGGAAATGATAACATGATGCCAGAGTGTCTTTGGAGAATTAAGGATGTTTTTCTGCATGAGGTACCATGAAGGTTGAAGCTTAAATTTCCAAAAAGAATAAGCCAAACAAAGGAATGGGAAGAAGTATTCCTAGCAGAGGGAATCCCACTGCACAAAAATTTCCAAGTCAAGGGATAGCATGGTGACTGACAAGAACTTTAGGTAATTTGCTATGGCTGGAGCAAAGATTTAAGGTGGGGTATAAAGAAAATTTAGTCAGAATAATAAGAAGAGGCCAAACCATGAAATGCCAACTCAAGAACTTGGAAGTATCAAGAAGTAAGTTATTGTAGGGTATTAAGGAGGCAATTAAAAAACTTAAAATATATCATAAGAAATCCAAAACACCAATCAAAAATAATATATGCACCTCTATGTTCATAGCAGTGCAATTTATAATTGCTAAGATCTGGAAATAGCCCAAGTGCCCATCAGCAGATGAGTGGATAAAAAAGCTGTGTTAGATGTACACAATGGAATGCTATGCTGCAGTAAAAAAAGAAGGAACTCTTACCATTTGCAACAGCATGGATGGCCCTGGAGAGTATTATGCTAAGCGAAATAAGCCAGTCAGACAAAGATAAATATCGCATGATCTCACTCATATGTAGAATCTAATGAACAAAATAAACTGATGAACAAAATAGATCTAGAGACATAGAAGCATAGAACAGACTGATTAATTTCAGAGGGAAAGCGGGGGTGGTGTGCGTGGAGACAGAGAGGTTAACCAGGGACCTTCTATGCATATACTAGTATGTATAGCCCATGGACACAGACAATAGTGTGGTGAAGGCTTGGAAGGGGCGGGTGCAGGTTGGAAGGGGTCAATGGGGAAAAAACAAACAAAGGGGACGTCTGTAATACTTTCAACAATAAAGATAAATTTTTAAAAAAAGCTCAGTCACATTCATTATATTCTTTAGTCTTCATAAAACCATATCAGGTTTCTTAGAAGAAAACTATCAAAAACATTAAGTGGCTTCCTCCAAGGTCATGCAGCTCTGTTAAAAACAAATAAAGGAAACCAGGATTTCAGTTATGCCTAGTGCTCTCTCCAAGGCGTAGAACATGCTTGCACCATAACAGGAGAGATCAAAGCCCCAAGCCATAAACACCTCCTCAATCCACTGAACACCCACTCTGAGTCCAACAAAGACTAAATATTTCACATGAAGCATCTCTAACCCTAACCAACACAGTTATTAAACCTGTCGACCAGATACCGATGTGGAAAGAATGTTGGAGAATGGAAGGTTTGAGGGAATGCAAACATTGTTGGCCTTAAGTACAGATATGTTACCTATTCGGCTGAATCAAGAGAAATAAAATAATCTTCTCTGTTCTGTCTTGATGTTTGGGTGTATCATGGTTGCAAAAGCATAGTGCTTAGAAGGACTATGTAAAAAGGACAGAAAAGGAAAGGTCCTGTAAATGTAAAGCTTTCCAGTACCTTGAATTGACCTGTTATTCAGACTGAAACATTCTCATTTCATACTTCTAAACAGCTCAGAGGAAGTTCATATTAATATTCATACTTTACAGATGAGGAAATTGAAATCCAGAGAGGTTAAGTGGCTTGTACCTACACAGCTAATAAATGTCGGGCAGACAAAGCAAATTGCAAGACAAAAAGTAAAATGTTATTAAGCCTATTATATGGATAGTATATAAAAAAACAAAGGGAGAGTCTTCATTTTTGTAGTGATATTTTATTTTCTGATTATAAAAGTAATATGTGTTCATTCTTTAAATTTGAATAGAAAATGGATTTTTGTACTCCAAACAACTAAATAGCAATACTATAATATAAAAGAAAAAAAATGTTCTAAAGAGAGTGATAATGGGTGCTTAACCAATATTCTATCCCCTCAAAGTTTCTAAAAAAAATGCCTCTATCTATCCATAGGGGGAAATAGAAACAAGTTAACCCGATAGCTAAGTGCTTTATAATAAAATCATCACTCTACAATCAGAGTATATACCCTTTAAAAAAAATTCATGGAACATATAATACATTTTAAAAATCTAAAAGTGATGTTGTCTAAGTTGCAATGAAACTTCAAGCTAAAATTTAAATAAAGCAAGAGTAAGCATGTGAGATAGAGAATAATGAAAATGAAAACAGGCTTTATAATGTAGACTAGGCCTATACTGAGAGGGAAATTCATTGCTTCAAATGTTCTTTTAAAATTATTCTTATAAAAATAAAATATGTAAGCACATTCATTTTAAATTAGTGACATTTCACATATCACATGCCTGAAAAATATAAGAGAATGACATTAGGAAAATGATAGAATTATAACATCTCAGTCACATTGGAGTGATGTATTAGAAGAATTTCTTTAATGGCAAGTGACAAAAACTCATCACAAAGCAGATAAAACATGAGTATTTTTATTCAGTGAATTTTGGAGAATAGACATGACAAGAAATAAAGGAATCAAGCTTATTGAGGACCACGAGGACAGAAAGCATGTACTTGATGCCTCTCTCTCTCTCTCTCTCTCTCTCTCTCTCTCTCTCTCTCTCTCTCTCTCTCTCTCTCTCTCTCTTCCCCTGGGTTGTTTGGATTCTGAGTTTATTTTTCAGTGCATTGGTAATGATCACAGATAGTCTATGTTTAAACCAAAAAATAAAATAAAAACAAAGACAGACAAAGGAAACTACCTGCAACTAGAGAAAACGGAGTTTTCATGAGTTGCTCCACCCCTCTCAGTTTAGTGGGGGCTCACATTGCAATCTTGCTCTCATTGAAACTTTCCTTGGTCCAATGTTCTCTCCAGTCTCCAAATGAAGCTATCAATTGCAGTCTATAACAATAAAGCGCTAATTTAATTCAATTTTGTCTCACGTTGCTCTCTAATTGGTTGAAATATGTCAGTCACCTCTCTGACTACACAATGAGTTTTGACCAGGCAGGAGTCACATCTTACACTATTATGACCTCGAAGTGTGTAATCTGGGGCTGCATGTGGAGCAGGGGCTCAGTAAATACTTATTTTGATTGATATATATTATACATGCTGAATCCTTCTTTCCTCTTTCCCAGGATTAGATACTAAAATCATTAATGTAAAAATCAATTTGTATTAGAAATGTCTCAAATCATATTTCTATTCTATTAGCTTGTAATTTCCTGAATATGGTACAAAAATCTCTGCTTGTTAATGAATTCTATTTCAACTGCTCTCATTATAAAACTTTCAAATCTCATTAACTAAACCAGGCATTAAAAACACAAGGATAATAGAATAAAATGGAAACATGTTTATACAATTAGATTTGGGTAACTTTCCTCTTTAACTGAGGGAAAAAGCTACTGCCTGAGTAAATGATAACTCAAGCACAGAAATCATAACTTTATAAAGGCAAGGAATGTAATTGTCTACGTGTGCTAGAAGAATCAACGATTTTCTCAGTCAACTGCATCCTAGCTAGAGTAAAGGATAGAAGTATGAAAATGTGGTGTGTCTTAATAAACACATTTCTATGATGTGCATTTTCAACAGTGACATAAAATGAAAACATACATCACATAAATATACCCTTTACTAATTCCAATCCTCAGCTACAATGTTCAAAGTCTTTAATTAACTGTACTTATTGGAATTTTAAACTCAAGTTTACTGACTGCTATCTACCCTAGATACCTTTACCACACAATTTTAGAAATGTAGGAAATTAACAACTTTTAATCAGGCAGTGTAGATTTCTAAAAAGTGTTGGCCCTGCCCTAAGCATTTTCCTTCCTTCTCACTCAGATAGTCTACTTCCTAGAGGCAGAAAGAAAAAATAAAACATCTGAATAATAAATCATATAGTTTTGGCATAAAATGAGAACCATAAAATGCCAGAGCTAGAAGCAATCTTTAGATCATTCTAGACCAGCATTTTTCAACTGGTGTGCTGCAAGAGACACACTGGTGTACTAGGAGAATTTTTAAAATATGTGGTGCCTGACTATTTAGTCAGGATCACTGACCTCTTTTCCCTTAAATTGTCAAATTAAAATATGACAACAGCCAACACAATAGTTGTCCAGTGTGAATGAATCAATGTTACACCTATTTTTTAATCATATCACCAAAATATATATGTACTAGTAATTAGTTTATATGTGCCATGAGATGAAAAGGTTGAAAAACACCATTCTAGATCTACCATATAACTGATAACAGAAGTGGGATTATTGACTCAAAGTCTGGTGCTAATTGAAGGCAGAGTAATCAGTTCCTGACACACATAATGATACCCTTTCTAACATTCCCCCACTAGCTGTCCCCTTTTTTTCCCTATTTAATTCAGTCCTTAATCTGTCCACTTTTTCCCCTATTCTTCGACATCACATTCCATTAGGGCCTTTATCTGTTCAGCCCCTATGTAAACAGCCCCTTTTCTATGTTCCTTCTCCCCTTCCAGGTGCTCCCAAGAACAGAGTGTGGGTTATGGGAGGAGCCGAGGAGACCCTGGTCTAGACTTATCCTGCCACACAGGTATCTATGAGATTTTGATCAAATCTCTGGAGTTCTTTGAGTCTCATTCCTTCATCACAAAAGGGGAAGAGGATATATTCAAAATGTGGCCCTAGAATCAGCCCTATTGGCGATATTTTGGAGTTTGTTAGAAATGCAGAACCTCAGGCCTCACCCCAGAGTACAGAATTGGGATCTGCCTTTTAACAAAAACATTTAGGTGATTCATGTACACATTCAAGTTTGAGAAGCATGAGGGGATTGGTAAAATGTCTTTTCTTCTGGCCCTCCAAGTTTCCCCATCTAATCACCACCTCTTCCTCCATACTTATGGATTTAAAAGACACTGTTCTCCAGTTCTGTTTCTACCCATGTAATGAAATACCACTTTCTGTAAGCTTTGACCACATGACCTCATCCAGCTGAGAGATCCTCCCTCCAGGCCAGCAACCAATCACATCGTCCCCTTTGAGGATAGCACCCTGGGAAGGTAAGTGACTGGGCAAAGACTACATGGTTAATGGTGGGTGGAAATGAAATCCAGGAGATGGCATACCACCTGAGGAGGCCCTGAGACCATTAGAGCTCTCTAGGCGGAATGCTGCTCTCATCTGTATCATGTTTCATGCACATTGCCTGCCCTGCAGCCATTGTTGCCATTGTAATTACAGAGTGGGTAGGGGCTGGGAGAAGGGGAACAAGAGGGGGAGAAATATTTGTAATACTATCAACAATTAAAAAAAGAGCCCTAACCGGTTTGGCTCAGTGGATAGAGCGTCAGCCTGGGGACTCAAGGGTCCCAGGTTTGATTTTGGTCAAGGGCATGTACCTTGGTTGCGGGCACATACCCAGTAGGGAGTGTGCAGGAGGCAGCTGATCAATGTTTCTCTCTCATCGATGTTTCTAACTATCCCTCTCCCTTCTTCTCTATAAAAAATCAATAAAATATATTGAAAAAATAAAAATAAAAAAATAAAAAAGTTGTCCTATATCAAGTCAGAACATCTCAACAATTATTAAAATAAAAAGGAAATGGAACTTTTACCTTAGAAATATTGTGTTTACTAGCTTTGTTGTTGTTGTGGTTGTTTAATATATCACCAATCTCCAAGTCACCCAGGCTTTTTTAAAAAAAACTTGGTCACCCTAACACATTCATATCCAATTCTGATTACTCAGTTATAGTGACGATGTCTCTAACATGATCATGATCACTTCAAACTGATACTTTGCAGGCATCTGAGAACAGCAAATTTTATAAAAATTTTTGATATTATAAAAGTAGAACAATCTATCTTCCACTGTATAGTGTTCAGGATCTCCAAGGATTCTAATAATCCATGGACTGGTTATAAGCGATGTATGGCAAATTTAACTTAAAAGAGGATTTAGAACATCAAGATAAAGGCTAGTCAAAGAATAAGCAATCCCCAGAAAATCCAACTTTGGATGTAGGATAAAATGAATTAGAAGCCAGGGCCCAACAACCATCATTTTGGGGCACCACCTGAGTTCTTTGTCACTCTGCTCAAGATTTAAAGATCTTATAGAAAATTTTACCCAACTTGCATTAAATAGTCATACCTTGGCTAGGGAGATCATGCCCCTTTGTTTGCATAAAGCCCCAGTAATTTATGTACAATGGTCGTTCTCTGAAGGAAATCAGTATGTGGTTGGAACAGGTTAAAAGATACTGGATGACCAAAAAGAAAAAAAAAACAAAGTCAATTTAGATTTATCATAATTTATCTAGCTTTTAATCCTATTTCCCATTATACTTTCATTAATTCTAAATTTCACCTAAATCACTTCTGATACATGATCCTTACTATCAGATCTGTAAATTTTTTCCCATAATATCCATTTATCTGTAATGCACTTTCCTCAGTGATTTTATGTCCAATTCTATTCATTCTTTTTAACTTTTTCTATTCATTCTAACTTTTTTCCCTAATTCCATCTCTTCAATGAAAATTTTCTTCATTTGCAATATTCTTTCAAGAATCATATTATAAACTAGAGGCCCGATGCATGAAAATTCATGCACTGGAGGGGTGGTTCCTCAGCCCAGCCTGCCCCTTGTCACAGTCTGGGAGCCCTCAGGGGCAGGAGGCAACCCGGCAATCAGGGGAAGGCGACGCCTCAATCACACCTCGGCTGCTGCCACTGCTGGCAGTGCAAGCCTCGGCCGGCCCTGGTTACCTGAGCCTTGGGTGGCCCTGGGAGGCTGGGCAACTGTCATCCGAGGATTGCCTGCACCTCAGGCTGGCCCTGGGAGGCTGAGGGGACTGCAGGACTCCAGAGTCAGGCGTGCTGAGTGGCCGCATGCCTGCTGCCCCAGCAGGGCTGAGGGGACTGGGCTCCGCCATCTTGTGGCTGTGGGCACCTCCATCTTTGAGTGTGTTGCAGTCAATTAGCATATTCCCTCCTTATTGGCTGTGGGTACCACCATCTTTGCAATGGCATGAGGGTCAATTAGCATTATTTCCTCTTTATTAGATAGGATATTTGCATTGCATACAGATACTTTTTTTTTTTAAGTGTAGGCTCCTGGCACACAGGGATTGGGTCTTATTCAATTTTGTATGTCCCTACAAAGTTTAACATAGAGCTGACTACATAATAAATATGCAACAAATAATTGTCAAGTATATGAATACAGCAATAAGCAAACACATTATTCTACTAAGTAGGAAAAGGACTTCAGAAGGAAGTCTCCTTTTTTTTGCCTTATATTTAAAACAATGTTGTGTTCATATTTAATCCATTCTGTCCTCCCTTTTAGTGCAAGACATTATGTCCAGCAATTAAGCAGTTAGGAGCAATAAGTGAGATGTTTTTCTGTGCCATTCAGGAGCAATTGCCAATAGAAATTAGCATTTTGCTTCCACTGGAGCCCTCAGCAGCTGCAAAGAGTGACTCACTGAATGGCATGTGACACTGATCATATTATCTGGTGATAAGGGGGTCACAATTAAATAAAACCCTTTGCCAATGTATGTGTTGCAATTCCAACCCAGATGAGCAATCCTCCCCTTTCCCAATGAGCTAATGCAGATCTTGGATTAATGTAAGACAGACTTCTGCCACACTCTGTCATTCCAGCAAGGTTCTGCTCTCTAATAGGTGGTAGTAATTCAGCTGTAATTAAACAAGACCTGATATATTATTTCCTAATGAACTCAAGTGAAGTCATCTTCCACGTCTTCCCAGTGCCTCTAATTAGGCAGTAAGGACTATATCATGAGCAATAAAGATCTCTTTGCTGTGCTAGTGATGAGGGATTAAAGAGCACACAGGGAGGCTCCGATGGCCCAGAGTGAGAAGCAGGTAGGCGGCAGTTCCAAATGGAACATCCTCCATTCCTCTTGCCATCTGCTCCCAAATTACCTAGGTGGCAAGCACTGATGAGGAACAAATTGAATTGAAGCTAAAATAAGAAGCTCAAAGCCATCAGTCACCAGCTCAGCAATTTAAATCAGAGTTGTAGGTGTATGGGCTCTTTGTATAATTATTCTGGTGCTTTATTTAATTCCAAGATTTTCATATCCACTCTCCTTTGGATCCTCAGGAAACTTGAGTAGATTTGAATAGCTGGTTTTTTGTTTTCTCCTGTCTCATGCATGAAGAAATTGGGATCCTGAATCCTTCCCCTAGTCACTCCAAAGGTTTTGATTATATTTGATTTCCTGTTATATCAACCAGTAGACCTGTGCCCCTTCCTTCCTTTGCAAATTTTTAGGTGAGAAAAAGCTGTTGCCTTTCTTTACTTCCCTTCAGTTCATCTAAGGCACGGGTAGACAAGCAGGACCTCTAGTCCCCCACCTGTATTTGTAATGCATGCGAAAAACTCCGCACTGTCTAAAGTACATCCTTCTGATTCTGGATTCCTGGGAGCTATTTTACATCTCTTAAGGTTACAGGTAACCGAGAGCAAAGCAAAAATATTTTGTCTCTATAGCCAGACAACTAATTTCTGCCCAGTGAAGAGACAACCCTCCTGTGGGAAACCTATATTTTTATTTTTCATTCATACCTTTTTCATTATTATTAATATGTAAGTGTGTCTATTCATTTAGTTTTTCTTTGAATTGGTTTAATATTTGTCTGGTTTCCTCATATGAATTTTTGTAAAATCTTGGAGTGACGTCAGAGGAATGGCGGTATGAGAGAGATCCTTGGTCTCTCCCCTTGAAGTTTCAACAATTTGAACAGCTATAATTCAACAAAGAACTCCCTGTTTAATGTACAAACATGTCTGAGAGATCCATGAGCAAGTGGGAATGAACTGGGGAGGCAAGAAGGGAGAAGAAAGAGCTCAAAGGAGCCACAGACACAGCCCTGCAGCCTGAAGCTTACTGCAAGGGTCAGCCCACAGAGGAGAGGCATCAGGTTGTGATTGTCACTCCTGTCAGCCAGGAGGAGCAAAGAAATTCAGTGAGCATTCCTGCAGGAGTGGGCAGTATGAGCTGCAGCTGAGCCCAGTGACCTGGGAAGGAACAAAGCACTGAGGTGCAGCTATGGTTGTCTGGCAATTGGCATTCCAGACAGTGACAAAATCATGGAGCCTGGATACCTCCCCTTAACTTTCCAGAACTCCCCTCCCCTCAGCCTTTGTGTTGGATTGCAGAGCACATTATCTTCAAACCCAAGAACTGGTACTACAGAAACACTTTTTCCCTGAATACAAGATGCAGTCTCTGACTAATACCAGGGTTGGGTGGAGGTGCAGGGAGGATGAGAGGAGGTTTGCTGGTAGCCATTGCTGGAAGGGCAAAGCAACAAAGGAGGTGGCTGGTTCCCCCCATCTCACCCACCTCTACATACTGAGGCTGCACTGCTGGTGGTGTCTGGCTGCAGGAAACAGCAAGGGGATGTCATGAATTTGGAGCCCCATCACCCACCTAGTTCTCTCGCGGGGCTGGTCCTCTGGGACCAGAACAACCTGATCACAGGGGAGGCACCCATCTTCCCAGGGATCACAGCCATTTTCCACCACCCCGCAGAAATATGAAAAGCCAGGTAAGTGTAAGAGAACTAAAAAACTTGTGATCCAATGCCACCTACTAAAAACAATAGGAAGTCTGATTATCATTCTAGTAGATAAGTGGCACACATACTTAGATGCCTAGTCAGAGGAGGAATCTGTCAAATAGCATGGATAACCAAGGTAATGAGGCAGCTCAGAAAGAAAATAAAAACTATCCAGGAAATAAACTGAAAGACATGTTCATATGTGATTTAAATGACAGAGATTTTAAGATTACAATTCTGAAAAAAATTCAAGGAAATGCAAGAAAACACGGATAGGCAGTTCAATGAACACAGGAACCAAATCAATGAACAAAACAAATACTTTACCAAAGAGATGAAAACTTTTGAGTTTTTTTTGTTTTTAACACTCACCTTAGGATATTTCCCATTGATTTTTAGACCAAATGAAAGGGAGGGAGGAGGAAAGAGAGGAAGAGAAACATCAATATGAGAGAGACACATAAATAGGTTGCCTCCTGCATATGCCCTGACCGAGGCTGGAAATCTAGCCTTCAACCGAGGTGCATGCCCTTGATTGGGAATCAAACCTGAAACCCTTCAGTCTGCAGGCCAATGCTCTAAGACTGAACCAAACCAGCTAGGGCTAAAACTTTAAAAAAGAACAAAACAGAAATTCTGGAGATGAACTCAATAAAGGAAGTCAAGAATGAACTTGTGAGCACAGAAAACAGAGCTGACCAGATGGAGGAAAGAAGTGGTGATAATGAAGATAGAAATCTAGAAATTATGCAGAGGAAGGAAGAGAGAGACTTGAACATAATAAATGAAAGAACTCTACAAGAATAATCTGATTCCACCAGAAAGAGCAATATGAGAATAACAGGCATACCAGAAGAAGAAGAGAAGGAAAAGGGAAAGGAGAACCTATTAAACAAATAGTAGACAGTCCTATCTGAAATTACAGATAGGAACTTCTGGGACAGGGGAATATGGAAATCAGTATGATATATATATATTATATATATATATGTATATGTATATATATGTATATGTATATGTATATACATACATATACATATATATGTATATACATATACATATATATATATATATATATATATATATATCATACTGATTTCCATATTCCCCTGTCCCAGAAGTTCCTATCTGTAATATATATATCATATATGAATATATGATATATATATTTCTAGGTAAAAGTTCTTTATAAGGTATGAGATTTAAAAATATATGTTTGACTTGTGAGACTACAGGTAGGAAGTAAAAAACTTCTTCCCATGTTCCAAATTCAAGGGTAACATGTCAGTATTTTTTTCTTTTTTACTAAATACATTATTTTAGGGTTTGAACAGTTTTGTTTTATTTTTTAATATCCTGTTGAAACATCAATTCTCCTTTCCCTTCTCCTTCTCTTCTTCTTCTGGTATGCCTGTTATTCTCATATTGCTCTTTCTGGTGGAATCAGATTATTCTTATAGAGTTCTTTCATTTATTATGTTCAAGTCTCTCTCTTCCTCCCTCTGCATAATTTCTAGATTTCTATCTTCATTATCACCACTTCTTTCCTCCATCTGGTCAGCTCTGTTTTCTGTGCTCACAAGTTCATTCTTGACTTCCTGCATGTGCCCTGACCAGCCTCGGTCAGGGCACATGCAGGAGGCAACCTATTGATGTATCTCTCTCATATTGATGTTTCTCAAATATATATATCATATATGAATAGATCAATAGAGAAAACATGTTTACAGAAGAGGTCCTTGGGGTTGAATTTTTGATTGTCTCCATGTGAAACCTCAGCAAGTACTAAAGGCCACTGGGCATGTAGCACTTAAGAAAATTTATGCTTGTTGTATTCCACCTGGATCGTTGTTTACAGTTAATCTACCCTGAGTCTCCTCATGGGACATTGAGGCCCACGTACATACTAGTTATGAACTTGAATAAGTTATTTAACTTCCCTAAACTTGAGCTTCCTCAAAAACATACCAATAAGATCAAACAAAAAAAAATGTTTGTGGAGCTTCAAAGAGAAGACATTTCTGCCAATATTTTAGTTTCTCCCTCATTGCCTATTTTCGAAATTGTCTTCCTTACTGATTTCCACCCTCCCTTTTTCACTCTCATGTGCCCTATCTACTTCCCTTTCAGGTTTCCTTCATTTCTTCTTTTGACATTTTCTAAGACTTTTTATATCAAGTAATAAAGAGGAAACAGATATGGATTCTCACAGTGTTTTATTGTTTTTGTCCAACTATCTATGTATATCTGTTTCTATCTGCCCAGCTATCTATCTATTGACTGAAAAATAAAACACAATATGTAAATTCCCATATTGTTTCTTTGACCAAAATTGACTTATTTTAAAACAAATTATAAGGGCTCTGGGGGAAGACTGAGAGATACACAACACAGTGTTCCTTATTTCTTACTCCTTATGAAGGAGAAAGGATGCACCCAAAAGATCTCTATCCATTCATTACTCTGAGCACACTTCTTCTGTCAATCATATTTTGGTGTTTTACTAAAGTTATAATATGTTTAAAAATGGTCTTTTCTCAACAGGGTGTATATATATATATATATATATATATATATATATATATATATATATATATATATCTTACTACTGAATTTCTGCTTTAGAACTATTATATTGCACATATGACCTTCTATGAACTAAATGATCATTACAAGCACACTGATGCTAAGTAGAGAGTGCTGTTTTGTTAAGGATTTTTGTTTTGTCTACACGAGCTCATGAGCTGTGGCACTTCAGCCCCATCTTATTGACATCAGCACTGGCTGGGGATTGCTGCTGGGAAACCCCTGTATCTTCCTGGAGCTTCATCCTTTTACCATGCATTATGAATAAATGAATTAATTATTCAAGACTGGATTTATGCTTTCACCAAGGCAAATAAGCTGACCCCTTCACTAATCATCAGGACTTCTTTAAGAAAACCTCAGCTGCTGACCCAGCTGAACAATGACCCTTGAGGCTTGAGTTGATGTTAAGGACTAGCCAAGATCCATACGATTGATTCTGAATGGAGTGAGCTGAGTCTACCTTGCAGCTTGGCCCTGCTTTTTGGAATATGCAAACACTCCCCATAGCATGACATAAGCTCAAACATTTGCCCAAAAAGTAAAGATAAGCCAAAGGATTTTCTTGCTGAAACTGCTAATTAGATTGCTTACAACAGGATATTAAAAAACAAAACAAAACTGTTCAAACCCTAAAGTAATGTATTTAGTATAAAAGAAAAAAGTACTGACATGTTACCCTTGAATTTGGAACACGGGAAGAAGTTTTTTACATCCTACCTATAGTCTCACAAGTCAAACATATATTTTTAAATTTCATACCTTATAAAGAACTTTTACCTAGAAATATATCTTACTATTCAATAATGGAAAGTCATATAACCCAACTCCATATAAAATAGGCAAATAATTTGAATAATCATTTCTGCAAAGAAGATAAACAGATGGCCAATAAGATAAACAAAAAGATGCTCAATATCATTAGCTATGAGGGAAATGCAAATCTAAACTACGATGAGATACCATTTCTTACCCACTAGGATGGCTATAAAAATACAGATTATAACAAGTATTGGTGAGGATATGGAAAAATTGGAACCCTGAAACATAGCTGGTGGGACTACACAAAGGTGGAATCACTTTGGAAAATAGTCTGGCAGTTCGAAAGTTTAAACACAGAATTACCATTTACTCAGCAATTGCACTCCTAGGTATACACCCAAGGAACTTAAATTATTCATAACAGTCAAAAGTAGAAACAACTCAAATGTCCATCTATTGATGTAAAGATAAATAGAATTTGGTATATCCACACAATGGAATAATAGAAAGCAATAAAAAGGAAAGAAGTACTGATACATGCTACAATATGCCTAAACCTTGAAAAGATTATACATTTTGCTAAGTTAAAGAAACTCATATATTGTATGATCCTATTTAAATGAAATGTTCAAAATAGGCAAATTCAGAGAGTCAGAAAGTGGATTCATGGTTGTCTAGGGATAGATAGTTTGAAGAAAAATAGGCAATAATTATAAATATGTATAGGTTTTATTTTTGGGGTAGTAATATTCTTAAATTGATTGTGGTGATGTTTGCACAGCACTGAATACACTAAAAACCATTGAATGTACTTCAAATGGGTGAACTGTATTTCTCTCTCTCTCTTCCTATATCTATGGCACAGAGATTTTACAAAGTACTTTCACATGCAATGTGTTAGATTCTTCTCATTCTTACCTCTTTGGTGAGGCCTCCCCTAGGCTCCCTATCTAAAACAGTAGCCCCAAATAATGTTTCTTTATTTTATTTTTCTTCAAGCACTTATCATCATAGTACATCAAATTTAAAAGAGCATTCATTGTAAAGCATATTCATATGTCAGAGAGATTAGATGCATCTTAGATTGGCCATATAGTGTATGTGAATATTAATTAATTGGATAATCATTGGTTGTGTAGCTTTTAACACCATTTATTTTTGTCTGTGTCCTCCAACTTCACCAGGAACATTGTTAAGTTCATCCCTGTAGCTTTTCTGCCAAGAGCAGTGCCTGGCATCTAGTAGTTCTCAGTGAGTATTTGTCAAACGTGTAAATGAATGGCCTATGTAAGAAAAGCTTACCATCCTTTCTATACTATACTTACTGCCACCCTGTAGGACCAACTGAAAATAGATTGCAAATGGAGGGCAGTGATTTGACAATGCCTACGCCAGAATCCTCTGGTAAATTACCTCCCCATTTGCATTCCTACTGGTTAAAAAGGCGAGGCTACATACATAGATCTTAGAAAAGTCATATAAACTTTTCTTTGTATCACAATCAGTATAGTGAGTAGATCTTCTGCAAAAGTGAATTGTTAACTTTGAAGTTGAAGCTCTCCCAGGTAAGTGACCCTTTGGCTTCCAGAAACTTTATTATTTTTTAAAAAAATGTATTTTTATTGATTTGAGAGAGGAAGGAAGAGGGAGAGAGAGAAAGAGAGAGAGAGAGAGAGAGAGAGAGAGAGAGAGAGAGAGAGAGAGAGAGAGAGAGAAGGAAACATCATTGAGAGAGAATCATTGATTGGCTGCTTCCTGCATGTCCCCCACTGGGGATTGAGCTCACAACCAGGGCATGCCATTGACCAGAATGGAACCTGGGACCCTTCAGTTCACAGACTGATGCTCTATCCACTGAGTGAAACCGGCTAGGGCAGGAGGAATCTTATTATTATTCACTCATGATGCTTTGGACATGTAGAAGGAGATTGTGTGTGTGTGTGTGTGTGTGTGTGTGTGTGTGTGTGTGTGTGTGATGGACAGTAAGTCAGGCTTTGTGATACCTTGCCTCTGGAGGCACCTCTTCAAAGAAACTCATTGGCACTATGAGGTTAGCAATGCAGCAGGTGATGCTTCTGTTCTCATCCCATCCCTTTCTTCTACAATCAAATAGGTATTAAAGCATTTAATGCCGATGGAGGAAGGAAATTTAGTATGAGGAGGTTTTAGTGATATTTCTGGCTTTTCTAAAATTACACCCATATAGGCCAAAAACAGTGCAGAACATCAATGTTCAGATTATTTTGATATGTATACTTAACTCTTGCTTTCCATTTGTTCTTTGCTGCATTAGAAGAATGGAGTCTAAGTAGTTCCTTTCACTTCCTTTGAGGGTTAGATGACAGGATTATGAGATTTGTTTTCTACTTATCTCAAACATTTTCAAAATATCCCAGGTAGTTTGTAATTCTATCTTCTTGAATCAAATATACTCTGTTTGAATGTAATTCATCATTTTTAATAAATTTATACTTGCACTACTTAGTTTAACTTTCTTACCTTTCACATATAGGTGAAGCCCAATGTTTCAATTATAACAAATTGCATTATCCCAGGTTAAAAAATTAAAAGCTACTGAATAATGCCAGAAATTTCAGACTCATTAATCTAGACTCTATTAAGCCTGCCAGTCTTCTCAATTGTTGTTATCATCTCAGCATGTTGAACTTTATGCTATTCATGTTGTAGTGAACTTGAGCAGAAAACATTAATGTATGAAAATACATTAATGTATCTATAATTCTTCTTGTTTTAAAATAATGGATTTATTCAAAGAATGGAATTGCCTTTAAATTTTCTTATGATAGTAATATCTTCTATGACTAAAAGCAAGTATTTGTGTTAGATTTTGAATTAGTATTTGATTAACAAATATGATGATTTATGATGGCAGAGGTATTTTATAAATATGCAATGTGTTAATAATCCCAACATTTGTTACTATGCACAAGACACAGGACCTCCCTAGAGTAGATTATAATAACTGCACAGCAAACAAAAATTATAAAAGCTAAATGTAATCAACGTTATCTGTCTCGGTTCAACATATGATGGTTCAAAATAACGCAGGGAAGAAAAAAGGTAGATTTAGTTAGAAAGAATTTCATGAACAAAGTCCTGATTCCCTAAAGCAACAAGTAAGGGGAATAAAAACATAATATCTATATATATAAAAGGCTAAGCGACCGGTATGACATGCACTGACCACAGCGGGCAGATGCTCAGTGAGGGAGCTGCTAAGCAACAGCAACTTTACAGAGTGCCCTCTTGCACTCTGGGACCCCTCGGGGGATGTCAGACTGCCTGTTTCAGCCTGATCCCCGCAGGCCAGGCCGAGGGACCCCACTCACTCAGCAGAAGCCCTTTGAGCCCCAGCCAGGGAAGGACCATGGGAGGTTGGCTCCAGGGCATGTCCGGCTCATCTCACCCGGTCCCACCTTGCCAACCACCTTCTAATTAATTTCCTTTCAATGTGCACAAATCTGTGCACCAGGCCTCTAGATATATATGTGTTTGTGCACATTTACAGTTGAACCTTGAGTAAGTACCGCTCTCTATGGCTTATTTATTTTTTCATTCATTGAACGACTCTAAGTTGACAAGCACTGCTTTAGGCACCGGGAATTCACCAGTGAATGAAACATACAAAATTCCCCACCTAACTATAAAATATGCTAGAAGGGAAGAAGGAAGCAAAAATAATTAGATAAGTGAGTGAAATAAATGGCATGTCAGATGGTAATAGTGCTGTGGAGAAAAATAAAGCATAGAAGGGAAAAAGAGTGATTGAGGAGACAGAAAGACTATTTTAAGTATGAGAGTGAGAAAAGTGTCACTGCTTAGGTGACATTGAGCAGACACCTGAAATATATGAGGCTGTGAATCATGTGGCTACCAGCCAGATGTCTGCTCTGGGCAGTGGGAAAAGCACACATAAGTTTCTGACAGGACAATGACTGGAGCAAGAAGCAGAGAGGAGGCGATCATGGCTGGGGCAAGGTAAGGTGGGGGAAAGCCATAGCAGGTCTCAGGATTGGGGTTCTTCTCTAAGTCAGGAGGGAAGCCTCTGGCTGCTTTTGAACGGAGATGGGTGTCTTATTCTGCTTTAGAGAATGAGGATATTCCAAGGCTGTGAGATACAAAAGAAAGTAGCAGACAGATTATCAACACACACCTAAAAACATTTCACTGAGGCATTTAACGTGAACAATTGGGGTTTGCTGAAGTAGGCATGGCTGCAAGGATTTTGAGGCATGCTGTGTGATTTATATTACTTTTAATTAAATGTCCTATAATGTAGTCTGTTTTCAGTTAATTCAAAGAGGGACAGAAACATCCAAGATTTCAGGTTCTGGCTAGCTCATTCTTGTCCTTCAGGTCTCAACCCAATACCTCTGGGACCTAGATTTCCCAGTTATACTCTCTCAACATACCCTCTAAGTTTTTTTTTCTTTATGGAATCTACTATAATTCATAACTATTTATGTGAGGGGACTAATATTTTTGTGACTTCCTCTTTTGGTGATCTGGGTAGCAGATCTCTGCTAGAACTCATCGAAGGCATCCATTTGTGAAATATTTAGTGTTTATAATCAATGAAATATAAAGAGGAATATCAAGGTTAACATTAAGCTTCTCACATAAAAATATAGCAAAGCAGACAAGTGTCCATTAAAATGGAATGGTCTCAGTGTCCTTAATTTCTTGCATTTATCATATAAGTCCCAGGACCTCAGCTCACAATGGAGAGCAGACCACTCCAGAGGAGGCTCTGCAGCTGGACCAGCAATTTGCTTCTGGAGAGTATCTCCTAGAAGTGAAGGCAGCTTGGGGATTGGGAAATGGACAGCAAAGTTAGGAATGTGCTGGGGGCTTGCCCTGCTCCTTGCGTGAGCCTCTGGGAGAAGGCTGTTACATAGAGACCTGGAGAGATGCCACATCCAAGTGAATCTGACAACCTGTCACAATCAGGCAGAGAGAAGGCTTGACATTTATTTCCTTAGCTGATTTTGTTCCTCGGTGGCATGAATATAAAATTGAAAGGCAGCTATCCTCTTAAGGGGCTTGGTATGTTGGGGCAAAATGCCTACTCAGTAGAGAACAGATGCCTAGATGAAGGAAGGAAGCAGAGGCTCAGGGGCCATAATCAGTGAGAACAAAGGGAGGGCAGAATTAGCAAGGGGGAAGAGGAACCATGGTTCACCAGCCATAGACTTTAGCATCGGAACCCAAAAGGGTGCAGAGCATTCAGGCAGATAATATAACAGGACACCCCAAGAACGAGCACGTGCCCAGGAATTCCTTTAACCCCATTGCCAAGGACATGAGGTTGCCCAAACCATACATTTCCCCCCTCATTCCTGTAAACTGCATCTTGGAAAGAGCACTACGAGGAGATTATTTGAGAGATGGAAAATTTTATCCAACAGAAGATACCATTTAAGTGAGTGAATCATAATAAGCTTCAAATTATTTTGAACATTTATTTTTTTTCTCCCAAGACTGTGGGTGGGGGGATGTAGGTGAAATATCATAATGGTTATAGAAAAAATCAAGAAATTACATTGTCTTTTCATGTTCACACAGTAGATGAGGGAATATCGCTGTCCCACTACATATGTTTATCTATGTGATTATCTATCTAATGTCTGTTTTCCCAGATAAGTCTCAAGTGAGAAATACTGTATTTACCACAGTATCCCCAGTACATAAAGTGCCCTCAGGAGGCACTGAATTATTTGATGAATGATATATAAGTTAGTGAATAATGGAAGAATTCACAAATTAATGAAAGGATGTGAAATAACCTTTACATTATATTTTTGATACAAAATTCCAATATTATCAGACAACAGTGGTGCCCAGAAACATAGATGAGATTGTGGCAACCCTAATTGCTTTACCGGAGTGTAAGGAAGTGGCTTAGACACCAGGCACCAGAGAGAAGCTATTTTTGTTTTCAAAACCGGCAAGCCCTCATGGGGCATCTTTCCAGACTAGGTGAGGCAGCTGAGGCACAAAAAAGGAAAATGCCATAGGAGTTGCTATGTTTACCGGCTTTTGTTTCTTCCCATTATAATTTTTTAACTTCTTTCCTGGAAGGGAATTAATAACAAAATAATGCACGGCATTGCTTTTGTCAGGACAATGAGCAAAGGGGCTGCCTGAGCATCTTCACAATTCATCTGCAAATCTTATTATTTCAGATGAAATTTTTTTATTACCAATTCTCCAAAGACATAATTTCAGCAATTAATTCATGCTTTCTAAATTTAAAGCATACTAATTAGACATCCATCAGGGTGAGAGGGGAAAACCTTCTAAGAAACTAGAGGCTTCAAATATAGTACACATAAATTAACTCTCAAAAAATTCTCCTATCAATATGTCATCTCATCATGTATATATTGTGTGGGCCACACATGTTGTTTTTTTTTTAATTCCATCATCTATTTGCCTGGATACACATGTGTTAGTTCTAAATATGGATTGTCTTGATACACATATGCTATTAGCAAGTTTTTACATATCAAGTTTTCATATATAAATTATTCTAGGTCTACACCATGCCACATATTACAAAAATTACAGTGGGATGGGAAGATATTGTATCTATTATCAAGGGATCTGCATTTTTCTGGAGGAGAAGGGCTCGCATACTTGCTACAAAGTAGAGCATAATTACATCCTAATATTGAGCTGTTTCTAAGGAGTGAGAGCATCATGGGGAGCTGAGTGATTGGAGTGATTTTGCTTGAGTGTCCTAAAAGAGCTCAGCCCATTCTCAGTATTTGTAAATTAATTTTGAATGAGAATCAGGAGGAGTCAGCATCCAGAGGCTGAAGCAAATTGCTTTAATCTAGCATTTGAGTTCCTACCTCAGACCTTGGCAGAAAACATCGATGATGATACGGTATTGCAACTTGAAGCTACATATTATGTTCCCTATATTTAAGAAGGAGGGTCACTTGATTTTCTCCCAGATTCTTGAGTATCCTGGACAAAGAACTAGACAGGCCTTTCTACTCTTAAGGTGGTCTCCCATATTGGTTAAAATGGGAAACTAAAGTTGGAAAGATAAAGGCTAAAATTCTTTGTCTGCCTCTTATAACAAATCTAATCTCAAATCCATTAAACTCTCCAAGACTCCATTTTCTCATCGGTAAATTTTGGTTGGCAACATCTGCCTTCCAAACTTATTATAGTCATCAGTTTAGATAAGGCACAAATATTGGTCAAGGTTTTTGATTGTAAGCCTCAGAAACTGACTCTGGTTGCTGAAAGTGATACAATAAAAATAGATTGGAAAAATATAAGATACTCATAGCAATAACTAACACCTGTAGTAGTAGACTTGGAAAACAATATCTAAGACAAACTTGGAAGAACAAGAAGCAAAAAGCATAAAAACTAGCAGGAACTAAGTGACCAGAATGCCCTCACTATAGATGATACACCTGGCACTCCTCTACCTTGGCACTAACACAGTATAAAGTTTAATCTTCTTTTAGGTTCTCGTTACCAACTCCAGAATCAAAGTCCTGGGTAGGAGCATAAAATTTTTGATGACCTAGTCATCTTTCCTCACCATCTTTCTCAGAGTGGGAAATAAATAATTACCTTTTTACAGATACTAGTATTTTAATAGTTGGTCAGACTTTCTTTTCCACCAATAGCAAACACAATTGAGGATTTTTTCCAAATAGGAAGGAGGATTATTCTAGCTAATAAAAAAAAATGGCAGATGGCCATTACAATCAATTTGCCTCCCCATCATCCATAGGTACTTTTCTTCCTCCATGTACACAAGATTACCCCCTCTTTCTGCCACTTTCCCTCTTCTAATCAAAATCATACTTAACACTTCCTCAAAAAGACTAACTCAAATTACAGGTTGCCCCACCCAATTCTTAAATCCAGGGTTTGGGAGTAAGGCACACTCATCTATCTTAATCTTCTCCTGATATTTTGCAAAATATTGACAAAAGGATCAATGTAATAAATAATACAACACTTTATAAAAATATAGTGACCAAAAATGATAGGAAAGCAAAGCAAAATCACTATGAATGATTAAATAAATGTGATAACAAAAGGGGAGTTTGAAGGGATGCTGCAGTCTTAGCTTCTATAACTCTGTGGCACAATAGCAACACTAATATTTTTGGCACTTGCTCTCCATTCCCATTTGATTACTATTTGCTTTCAGCACCTCAGCTGATCAGGAGCGATTAACCAATGGAGTGACAAAAACCTTTACTTCTGAGGGATATGATCTTGCCTATATTAGGTTGTTGAGTCTTCTATTTACTCAAAACATTTTTATTGAAGTAGAGTACACAGAAAAATTCACATTTATATACATCTCAATAGCTTTTTGCAAACTAAACAAATATGTGAAGGAACACTGAGATTGAGAAATAGACTCTTATGAGCTTACACAAAGTCTTCCTTGAGTTTCCTTGGGTCATTAATACCTTCGAATATGCCCTCACACCTAAAAAGTAATAGTGTGGATTAGCATTACTTGTTAGTCTTCCATTAACTTTTGTCACTAGATACTGTAGTAGGTCTTTTAAGTTCCACTCGTAACTTCTCCCTGGTAATACTGTTTTGCAGAATCCCATTTTTTTCCCTCAACAGTCAAAATCAATCAGCCCAATTGACACAATGCCCTTCTTTCTCAATCTCTTTGCCTAGTTGTATGAGGAACACTAGAGCATGTTGGTAAGAGTGAAATATTATACTTGCCAGGTGCGAGTTAACTGCTTCTTTTGTTTCCTATTTATCAGACTAATGGCAAAACATTTGTCACCAGATGCTAGGGGCAATGCAATTTTGCTCTTGCAAGAAATCCACTTTTGCTATTGGTGTTTATCATGTAATCCAATGCTATTCTTTAATGCCACACGTGTCTTTTGTATTTGGCCACATAAAGATGTAATGAGGATGTGTGGGAATTATCTCCCCTACATCTTAGAAGTCTTAACAGTTGCATTCACCTCTGAGACTCCCCGGGCACCTAAGGACTTACTGTTTTGGTAGGATTTCCAGTGGTGCATGTTTACCCATTTCCACAAGCACTTACTCCATGGAAAGTAGGTTTTGTTTAGTAAGCCTACTAATTATCATATATAGCAACTACAGAGCCAGGATCCTAAAATTCTGACATTTTTGATGATTTGATTTTTTTTTCATATCCTTTTAGCCTAGGAATTTTGTTAAAGGGTAGAAAAAAGTTTTGAGTTCAAACTTTGGTGGTGTTACATCAGAGTTTTTTTTGTTTGTTTGTTTGTTTTTTGTATATACACTCATTTTACTTGAAGGAACTCTAAAATTGTGAACTGATTCAGGTTTTACAAATAAGTTATCAAGCCACGAAAATACATAGATTAATATGAAATACTACAAAGTGAAAAAAGACAATCTGAAAAGGCTACATGCTGTATGATGAATGTTTGCTGTGTATAACATTAGCAAAAATGCAAAACTAAAGAGACAGTGGAAAGACCAGAGGTTGTCAGGGGTTTAGAGAGAGGAAGGGAGAGATAAGTGGAGCACAGGTGTCTTTTGTGTGTGTGTGTTTTTAAATCCTCACCCAAAGATATGTTTTTATTGATGTTTAGAGAGAGAAGAAGGGAAGGAGGGGAAGAGAGAGAGAGAGAGAGAGAGAGAGAGAGAGAGAGAGAGAGAGAGAGAAACATTGATGTGAGAAAGAAACATTGATTGGTTGCCTCCCACATGCACCCTAATCAAACCTGCAACAGCCTTTTGGTGTATGGGATGCCGCTCCAAAGAATGAGCCACACAGCCAGGAAAACAGTTGACTAAAGGATCAATGTAATCAATAACACAATACTTTTATAAAAATATAGTGACCAAAAAATGATAGGAAAGCAAAGCAAAGCAAAGTGTGTGTGTGTGTATGTGTGTGTGTTTAGGGCAGTGAAACTATTCTGTATGATACAATGTGGTTCATATATGTCATTATGAATAGTTTCAAACAGAATCATACAGAATAGTTTCAAACTATGGAATGTACAACATGGTATCATACAGAATAGCAAAACTATGGAATGTACAACAAAAGGAATAAACGTAATATAAACAATTGAATTTAGCTAGTACTAATATATTAATATTGGCTCTGTAATTGTAACAAATGTACCATTCTAAAGAAAGATGTTAATAATGAGGGAAATGAAGAACTCTGTACTCTCTTCTTACCTTTTCTGTAAACCTAACAATGCTCAAAAAATAAAGTGTATTAACTTTCAAATATAAATTATCCTCTACAAAATGCATTTAATAACACAATAATTATCACATTAATTTTGTGTTGAGTGAATAAATTTAAAATGTATGAGTTAAAGCTGACTGATTTTTGCTATGGAGAATAAACATAAGATGATATTCTGCTTAAAATTCATATTTCAGCATCTTGTACTAATTAATTGAATAAATCTCTACAATAATTTTAAGGTATTCATTCTTTCAAAAATACCCATTTTGTGCCTTTTTTGCCTTAATTTGTTTTTCTTTATTGATTAAGGTATTACATATGTGTTATTAACCCCTCCATTGGCTCCCCACTTCCCCCTTCCCACTCATGCCCTCACCCGTCTGGTGTCTATGTCCACTGGTTATGCTTATATGCATGCATACATGTTCTTTGGTTGATCTCTCCCCCTTACCTCCACCCCCTTACCTTCCCTCTGAGGTTTGACGGTCTGATAGATGCTTCTCTGTCTCTGGATCTGTTTTTGTTCATCAGATTATGTTGTTCATTATATTCCACAAATTAGTCAGATCATGTGATATTTATCTTTCTCTGACAGACTTATTTCGCTTATGGAGTTTCCTCAAAAAACTAAAAATGGAACTCCCATTTGACCCAGTGATTCCACTCCTAGGAATATATTCCAAAAAACTAGAAACACCAATCAGAAGGGATATATGCACCCCTATGTTTATAGAAGCACAATTTACAATAGCTAAGATTTGGAAACAGCCTAACTGCCCATCAGCAGAGGAATGGATTAAAAACTGTGGTATATCTATACAATGGAATACTATGCTGCTGTAAAAACAAAGGAACTCCTACCATTTGCAACAGCATGGATGGACCTGGAGAGTATTATGCTAAGGGAAATACTAGTAAGTCAATTAGAGAAAGATAAATGCCTTCGTTTTTATTTATTTATTTATTTATATTTTTGGTGAAGAAGGAAAAAAGTCATGTACCCTTCTTAAGGAATTGGTCACCACCTTTACCACAAATTTGTCTCCTTGATCAAGCTGCCAGGCACTGCTTGAATAACTGCTCATATCTTTCTTTCTAGTTCTTCCAAATCAAACTTCATGAGATATTCTCCTTTTATTTGCTCTATTTTTCCCCTCCTCCTTCCTTCTCCTTTCTCTCTTTTTATCCCTTTCATCTTTTAAAACACTTCTCATCTCTAAAACACTTCTCAACAAGAAGATTTTTTCTTTATTGGAAAGTGAAAATGAGTTTATTAAAGCTTATGACAGTGAGGCAAACGAAGGGCCCTTGGAGAAAGGACCAGGGGGTAACCCCAGGAGGAGCCACCACTGCCCAAGGCTCCTTTGGCTGCAGCTCTCCTCAGAACCCTTAGAATTTAGGACAAAGAAACCAAAAGTAGGAGCCTGAGGAAAGGGCCGCAGGCATGCTCAAGGAAATCACACGCTGGCATTCTTTGTCCTGAGTTTTGTCTACTAGTTATTTCCTACAGTCAGGAATTTTAGGGGAGGTTCCAGGGGAGGACCTCAACAGAATATTCATTACATTTCAGGGTGTGTTATTTAGTATGCTGATATATTAAAATAAGCTTATAATGGGGTCCGGGGTCATTTTCTGGTTAGTTTTACCTCTATCTTGGATTAATCTGGATCTAACTGGGTTTTGTTATCTATCTCCCTGACTATGGTGATTTAAATCATCTGCTTTTAGGAATCTTCAGTTAGGGAGAATTGATAATTTTCATCTCACCAACTAGGATAACAATGAAAATAAAAATTCCTTGCAGAAAAGAATCCTCTGAATGACTGACTCTATTATGGTCACTAGAATATCTCCAGAGAGCAAAGAGAAAGTAAGTCTTTGAAAAAAATCTTGGGAGAAGAGCGCTAGAGATAAATTGTTCTCTGTTCACAATTTTGCCCACTGTTCCAAAGAACAGAATACACATACACAGAAGCCAACATAAACATGAATAAGCAATGTGTGAATACCTAAGTACCTTTCAGTTTATGAAACTACATTAAAGCCTTATATGTGCAAGAGTAATATAAGATATTAATATAAAATATATTAAGTAATATAAGAATTAAGCAAATTGCAATCACTTCCTTACCCCACCAACACTCATCTGTGAACTATAATGTTAAAGAAATCTTACTATATAAGATTATTTAAAATGCTATATCTCATATGACATTTTAGAAATCTATTTGCTATTTAATTATGCAGAAATTTCGATGCATCAAAGAATTTTTCCCCAGATCATTAACAACTGAAATTTAGTAAGTCAATTAACATTGAGCAAGTATCCTTTTGATCAAACTGAATTTTCAGCTTAATTAATTTAGTAAGTAAAGAGTGTGCAGATTATTCATTTCCGGCAGAAAATACATGTATTAGAAGCAGTCTATGACTAATGTTAATAGTAAGACAGTGACTCTGCCTTTATTAAATTTTATGATAAATGGAAATCACAGGAGATAATGTAGAAAGGTTGAGCACAATGTGGTCATGTTATTACTGGTAGAAATTCAGAAGAGTATTAAGTGTAATATATTAATCTAGTATATTGAATAGTGTTTCTAATAGTGGCCATAGGCTGTCTAAATCCAGACATAACTCTCCAATTCTTCTTCATTTTCACTGCTGCCTCTTGCAAGATAGGAAGATTAAGCAATACAAGAAATGATGCTAGTTCCCTAGAGCTGGGAATTAATACATATATGATCATTACTAGAGGCCCGGTGCACAAAATTCGTGCACAGGGGGCGGGGGGGGGGGTGTCCCTCAGCCCAACCCACACCCTCTCCAATCTGGGACCCCTCAAGGGATGTCCAACTGCCCGTTTAGGCCCGATCCCACTGAGATCAGGCCTAAATGGGCAGTCGGACATCTCTCTCATCATTCAGGACTGCTGGCTCCCAACCGCTCGCCTAGCTGCCTACCTGATTGCCCCTAACCACTTCTGTCTGCCAGCCTGATCACCCCCTAACAACTCCCTGCCAGCCTGATTGACACCTAACTGCTCCCCTGCTGGCCCAATTGCCCCTAACTGTCCTGGCCTGCCAGCCTGGTTGCCCCTAACTGCCCTCGCCTGCAGGCCTGGGCCCTCCCAACTGCCCTCCCCTGCTGGCCTGATCACCCCCAACTGCCCTCCCCTGCAGGCCTGGTCCCTCCCAACTGCCCTCCCCTGCTGGCCATCTTGTGATGGCCATCTTGTATCCACATGGGGGCGGCCATCTTTGACCACATGGGGGCGGCCACCTTGTGTGTTGGAGTGATGGTCAATTTGCATATTACCTCTTTATTATATAGGATTATTATATAGGATTAGTACCTGGTTCTATCCCAGTGCCTCATTCACATGTAAGGGGACAAGAAGTAGACCTGGAATTTAAAATAACCTAAAATAGATGTGATGGTGGTAGATATATCAGTTGAGGGTGAGAAGAAGAAGGAATAAAGATAGTCAATGCCTTACTGGACTCAAGAATAAAATTCCAGGAAGCCAAATGCTTCAGTTTTACAGATTGCAAGATGATTGAGAGCTGGTAATTCAGTTTTACAGATTGCAAGATGATTGAGAGCTAGTCTTCTGGCTTGGCTCTGAACTTTTGGTTTCCATTTTTTAGTAGATTGCATTCTTTCAGGTCTGGACACAAAATGTGTTTTTAACAAGTCCTGTCTTAGTTGACTCTTTTGTCACCTTCATTCTAAGACATTTCTAGAAACTTTGATAATCACCTTAAACTTTTACATAAGAATCTCTTTAAGATTTAGTACAATGCTTCTAGAGAAAAAGTGATTCCAAAATTCCAGGTTATCTTCTCTACATATCCTTCTGAATGTTGACTCATATTCATCATTATATAAATCTTTATTTGATAAATTCAGTAATATATATTAACATTTTGAATAGGTTTTCTACTTAATATTAATGGGAGTTTTGGGTTTAATAACATCAATATTTATTATCAGGAGTATATAATCCAGATATTCTATATTACTTATCATGACTTATTTTTATGTTCCTAACCAATGCCAAATTGATTTTAATATAAGTGGCTCGACTTATATCCAGCATAGTAAAACTTCCCTTGGAATTTTTATTTATAATATACATGTCTTGGCTTTTTCTTTCATATGAACTTTAGGGAAACTTAATCTAATTTTAAAAATAAACTTGTTGGTATTCAAAGAGTAAGTGCAGTAAAATAAGAAAAATAAATAATTGGTATAAATATTGGCACACATATGTTCACATATATTGAGTTTAAAATCATACTTGTAAAGCCTGATAATTTTTTAAAAATGTTAGAATTTCTCAGGCAAATGAAATTGAATATAATACAAATGTACAAATATTGTGACTATATTGCTATTGTAATACAAAGTACCCACCTAGAAATCAAAATCTACCCTCCAAAAATCTATTTTGAAGCAGCTACAGAAATTATAAAATCCTTAAGGATATGTTAAGAAGAAAAGACACAGGTAGGGCCAATGTGAAGAAAATATAAGATCTTTTTTAAAAGACATACAATAATCTTTAATATATATATATATATATATATATATATATATATATATATATATTATTGATTTCAGAAAGAACTGGAGAGGAAGAGAGAGATAGAAACATCAATGATGAGAGAGAATCATTGATCAGCTGCCTTCTGCATACCCCCTACTGGGGATTGAGCCTGCAACCCAGGCATGTGCCCTGACTGTGACCTCCTGGTTTATAGGTAGATACTCAACCACTGAAAAACACTGGCCAGGCTTAAAAACAGTATTAATAAAAACATGTAACATGTCCTTGTAAGAGCTCTGTCAATAGTAAAAATATAAATAAATAATCCTCCGCTGAATATAATGGTTGCAAATATTTTTAGGTTTTTATCTCTTGTTCAGTTTGCTATTTGTACAATTGTATCATATAGCACTTTGTAAATTTAAAATGTTGATATAATCTAAACAGTATCATCTTGATCTATGATGTTATTTATCTGTATCAGCCCTCCCAATCAACTTCAGGTCCTTTTGTACTTTTGTCTTCAACCAAAGGCCTTTGGCACATGTGAATTAGCTGCCTTGAGTATTTTTTTTTCATTCTAATTTTAACCAGTTGGCTGTGACTTATCCTTCAGATATCCTCTTATCATTCACTATTTCAGAAAATATTTTCCTCTATGAAAGAAGGATAGCAAGAGTGAACAAAAGATCAATTTAATTCAATATAAAGGTATAGACATGCAGAGTGAATGGGCCATGGACTTCTAACATGACATAGAATAAGTGATGCTAGAGTGTGTATTACTGTGCATGAGTAGTTATCTCTTGGTGGTTTCCCCTAAGTACGTGAACATGTTCTAATAGAATTCACAAAGGATATGTAAGTGATATGAATTTCAAGATGAAAGCTAGAGGAAGGGCTTACCTTGTTGAAGGGTAGCAGAAGATGCCACCACAACACATGCAGCTTTGGTATATTATTATTTTGAGCTGTAGGCACTTGAAAAACAGCAAAACGAGAGAAAGAGATTTTCTCTGAACTCCCCTTATCTGCTTAAAGATAGGTCCTCCAGCAGGAATGTCATCATCATAAATCTCCTCCCAAGAAGTTATATCAATCAGGGAAGATAGAGTCCTCACTAGAGAGGAATCTAGAAGCTGTGATATCACACCCAGACAAACCTTCTCAGAAACTATCACATTTCCCATCTATTATTCAAAGGGCCCACTTATTTTTCCTAGTAATTATTTACTCTACCCTAAGGCACCTATATCCCTCCTCCTCTTTCCTTATTAAGATGGTGTTAAAGTCTGAATTCTAAGGCATCTCAGGTTGTTACTCATTTTACCCCATGTAAGTACCAAGTATACATGAGGTATAGATGTTAATAAACTCCTACTTTTCTCCTGTAAATCTGTCCTTTATTACAGGAGTCTCAGCTAAGAACTCAGAGAGGTAGATGGAAAATTATGTTTCCTCCCTTAAACCATCCAACTGTCTAACCTGTGGAAATTTAAGGGAGGACAAAGCCACAGCAAATAATAATAGCTAACATTTATGACACTATTGCCTATGTATAAAAGTCATTCAAAATTTATAATAGCCCTATTCATTTTGCACCACTATTACCATAATGCAAGCAAGAAAACTAAAAGTAGAACTGATAGTCTAAATACATGTATCAAAGTTGAAGGTCAAATCTAGACCATTTTGTATCATGCTCTCCATCACTCTGATTTAATCTTTCCATGCCAAAATCTATGCCTTTGGTACATGTGACATCAGATACTTCAATTATTAATGTTCATAAATATAAAGTATATAGAGCCAATTACATTTTAAAAGTACCTACAATTTTTTCATGATCAAATTTTTGAAGGACTAAGAACTATAAGACAACCTATTTCTCACAACCCTTGAAAGTCTTAGACATTATACAAAACTTATATGTGCAAGAGTAATATAAGATATTAATTCAAGTAGGATACATCATAAAGCATTTAATCAGCTACAAATATGTTTTCTATTTGTAGTTGTATAAGAAAAAGGAATAATAATAGCAAACATATATAAACATTTGTTTGTAATTATTTTAATATATGAACAAATTTAATCCTCACAATAACCCTATTAAGTGGTCACCAATATTATCTCATTTTATAGCTCAGAAAACTGAGACACAGAGAAATAAAGTAAACTTCCTCTGACTCACATAGCTAGTGTGCAAAAGAGCTGGGCATTACTCATGTAGTCTAGCTCCAGACTCTGCTCTTAACCTCATACTCTGCTTATCAGCATGGGGAGACTTATGCGTGCTGGGGTAGAATTAAGCAAATTGGAATCACTCCCTTACCCCACCGACATTCAGTGCCCAGCCCAAATCTTAGCAGTGAACCTTTATTCACTTAGGAATTATTTATTGAGGACAGACAGACTAAACAGTGGTCAATTCTGGCTCAATCTTTTGCAGACTGTGCATGATACTTAGTTTTTGCACGCCTCAAGTTTTGCAAGTCTTCAAGTTTCAAAAATGGGAATGAATACAATACCTATTTTCCTAGATTGTTTTAAGTGAGAGATGAGTATCTGAGCATAAAGCATACTTTTAAGTTCTCTTACCAGTCACTTTTATGACCCTCTAGATACATAGATTGCAAACACACACACACACAAAATGGGTAGAATGAAGGAGCGTTTTCATGAAGAAGGGATTTTCACATGTCCTTGACTTAGGGGAAGGTCTGAAATTTGTATATGAACCACTTTTCATGATCTTACCCAATTTCTCTTGCAAAATAAGAATCATCACTTAATTTTGAGAAGAAAACACATAAAAGGACCTTTCCTTAAAAATAACCTCAAAACCAAAAACACCTTCTGAATTTGCAAAGTTCTTCTCCCTCAACTGCATTGCACTTAAATGGTCCAGAAAAATAACTATTATCCCACCAGCACTCACCATGTTATTTGCTTTCTGCCACTTTATTGATTTACCTTTAATGCATAATTATCCAGTGTGTTTAACATTACTAATCCAGGCACTGCTTAACTTCCCACTGAATGAAGTCTCTCCTATTATTCTCCCCCAAGCTATTTCTCTCCTTCCTTTTCTGATTTCCTTAGGCCTGGTTACGCTAAATTAGAACGTGGGAGACTATCATTTGTTAATGTAAATGAACTGTTCTTGTTCAAATTTCTCAGGCGTCAAACACCCATTTGTTATTGTGGCCACTCTACCAAGCACCAGTGTGTTTTATGTGTTAATGATGAAAGCATCATCCTCTATTTGCCAACTTAAATGGGACATTGAAGGATGCCACGACCTAATGGATTATGACTGAGAAAAGACATAAAGGCATCTGGATAAGGACGGTGAGAGACAGGCTAAAATGAAATAAAATGACAATAAAACAGCACAATAACAAAACCCACATTCACAGGGATCCAGAAGCACAGAGAAAATGCCACTGAGTGGTGTTTCTTGGGTGGCCGTGACCACAAGGAATTTGCTGGCAGGAAGATAATTTTAACAATTTCACTAAACTCTGAAAGCATGAGAAAAGTCAAAGAACTCAACTGTCTCATCATAGCCCTACCTTTTTATTTTGCAATTTTAAAAAAAATTACTGTATTGGGGTGACATTGGTTAATAAAATTATATAGATTTCAGGTGTACAATTCTAGAATACATCCTCTGTATATTACATTGTATGTTCACCACCCCAAGTCACCATTTATCCCCCCTTTAACCGCCTCCACCTCCTCCACCTCCCTTTCCCTCTAGTGTCTTTGTCTATGAGTTTTTGTTTTGTTTTTTTACTAAATCTCGTCACCTTTCCACCCAGCCACCCAATCTCTTTACCTTCTGTCAGTCTGTTCTCTGTATCTATGAGTCTGTTTATTTTGTTCATTAGATTAACATATAAGTAAAATCATATGGGACTTGTCTTTCTCTGACTAGCTTATTTCACTTAGCATAATATTCTCCAGGTCCATCCATGCTGTTGCAAAAAGCAATATTTCCTTCTGTTTTATGGCCGAGTAGTATTCCACTGTGTAATCTGACCACTTGTCATTCAAGGTAAATATCAAATGATGTGGTTGAATCTACCAATACTTAATAAGCTTCTGTCATATGCTTCAGGCCTGATATATTTTATTCTTTCTAGAAATATTTTTTATTTAAGTTGGGACATAACCAAAACCTCTGTCAAACTAAAAGGAATGAAATGGTAATGATGGGAATCAAGGATTCTGTGTGTGTGGCTTCAAGTAATATGACACAAACAGAGGGAGAAGGGCTATTTTAAAGGACATGTAGCGTATGACAAGGCTGCTAACAATTTCTTGCCTCAAAGTAAATAAGTAGCTGTCCACATAATTGTCAATATTTTTTTTGTAGAGATGACTTAAAAGATTTAAAATAAATGCCCTCATGTGTCTATAATAGGAAGTAAAAATAAAATTTGGAGAGATTCTGTTTCAATTCTTCCAATTTTGAATAAGACTTTTATAATCTATGAAACTGTGTTAATATACACATACCTAATAATTCCTCTTCAAGTCTAAATATTCAGAGTTGTAATTTTCAAACATGAAAAATCTCAAAGAAAAGTAACTAGGAAACAAGTAAATGCTTTTAAAATATACAGTCTCTGAGGCCAGCTTGAACCATGGGCTGATAGCACCTATGCCCATGATTCTCCTATGACAATCAATACTTCAGACAGCTCAACACAAAACAGAAGCACAAAAGAGAACAGAAGCACCAAAAGGAGTGTCCTTGTTTCCACCAAAGATGATAACCAATGGGACCCAATAACAAAACTGGAGTAACATACTGAGGACAAATAACAGAGAAACTCAAACCAGTACTGAGTTCAGATTTAGTATGGACTTACCACACTGGTGTGGACCCTTGAAGTCATGAGCAGCGAGGCACAAGTGACCTTTTGGATACCTCTCATGGTTGAAGGCTGGGGTCTGCGTTGACAAGCTGTGCAGATCGTGTCTCCCAGAAAACTATGGACATGAACAAAGATCACCCAAATAAGAATAATTGGGGTCAATTTACTCAGAGCTTGTGATAGCAAGGACATCAGCTTAGCACTTGTGTTTGGTGAAGATACTTAAAGGTAGGCAGGGGAGTGAGAAAAATCTATGGTAAAAGCAAGGGAAGTGCCCTGCTGTTGTTGCTCAGTGGTTGAGCATCGACCTATGAACGAAGAGGTTATGGTTCGATTCCAACTCAGAGCATGTGCCCAGGTTACAGGCTCAATCCCCATTGTGGGGCATGCAGGAGACAGCTGACCAATGATTCTCTCATCATGGATGTTTCTATCTCTCTTTCTCTCTCCCTTCCTCTCTAAAATCAATAAAAATATATTAAATAACAACAACAACAAAGACAAGGGAAATATTCAGGAATGCTCTAATTAGAGATTATTATTTTAGGGAAGCTGGGGATACAGTGTCCTAGGTCAGTGGTCGGCAAACTCATTAGTCAACAGAGCCAAATATCAACAGTACAACGATTGAAATTTCTTTTGAGAGCCAAATTTTTTAAACTTCTTCTAATGCCACTTCTTCAAAATAGACTCGCCCAGGCCGTGGTATTTTGTGGAAGAGCCACACTCAAGGGGCCAAAGAGCTGCATGTGGTTCACAAGCCGCAGTTTGCCGACCACGGTCCTAGGTGATTGGTGTGGGAAGATTAATTGGCTTTATCTGGTTGGTCCTAAGTTGAGTCCAGAGGCCAATGATAAAGAAACTGGTGGTTATTGACCAAATCCTGATCATCGTGGGCCAATTGCTACACTGTGTGGTTTGTCTTCCTACCTGGTTGCTGTAGAGAACATGAGTCAGTTTTATTGTCATATATGGGCTGGCCATTTATATATTCAGTCTCAGAATTGTCAGGTAATCCCCATATTAAAGCAATTGACAATCCTGAACTTGACCCAAGTCCTGTGATCCTGAAATACAATGAAGGTTTAAAAATATTCCCCCATCTCTTTGTGTTCTAAAAACAGTTTAAAGTAAGGAACCATCCTTTCCATATGGCTTAGACAAGACTTACGAATGCTCCCTTTATTTACCCTGAGAAGGCCAAAGACTCTCCAGTTCCCATTCTTTGCTTCATAAATGGTTAGCTGAATTGTGTGTACCTACTGACCAACCTGGACAAAATACCTGCCACCTTGGTTTGCTCAAATTTTAGTTCAGCTTATCTTATTTCCAGACACCTGAAATTTACTCCTGATTCTAACCCACTTGCCGTCAAGTAAAACATTTCTTGATCAAGTGTGGATCACCCCTTTCATCCCACTTTCCCACATCCAATTCTTCATAGACTCATTCACTCCTCCACTCTCTCTTTTCTGCTGAACCTTTGAGATGCTTGTGAATATTTATGGTCAAAGTATTCTTCCTACTGAGATAGTGTCTCTCCCACAGTGGCAAATACCATTCTCTCCTCTTGCCATAATCCATTTGTATTGTCTCTTCTTACTTAACTCCACATTTGTTTTTTTATTTGACACTTTGAAGTATAAAAATCTTTAGAAAAGCTTAATTTAACCCCATCATAGGGAAATCCTGCATTGTCCCCTTATCTTTATTATAAAACTAAAAGCCTTTGATAAGACAAGCAGGCAGTCTATCCAGATTACTATCTAACAGCCATTTCTTAGCTCAGGAGAGCAGCATTCTTAAATGCAAGTGCTTATCTGCCCCATTAACAGGTTGTTTCTGAATGCATGTTCATATGTGCCCTCTATCATTTTTTGTGTATGAATGGGGATGCAGCTCTCCCCAAAACATTCATTGGAATTTTCTGTGTATTTGGAATGTTTTGTCAATCAGTAGGAGAGAGGGGGAAAGGTGGAAAGAAGGATGGCAGAGGAGGAAGAAATAATTTTAAAATTGCAAATGGTGGCTATCCTAGATCTTGTTTTAAAATATAACTGAACATCCTTTAGCACAACAAGATGTTTGATAGATTAAATCCTATAAAGTGGCAAAATAAATACAATGGAATCACAGCCTGCGTGATAACAGAAGGGCCCAAAGAAACATCAAATGATAATGAAATCAGTTCAAGTAATGGAAACAAAAATCTATTGCTTATCTGGAAATATCACAAATTCTCTAGACTTTGGACAAAACCATTGCTTTATTTCTGACCTTTGGTACAATTCAGCATCTCTTGTTCCATATCTGGAAAAATATTATCATTGACATGTCACAAATGCATTAGTGCTTCTCTGAAAGTAAACTCTTTGCCAATCACCCTATAACCTGTGCAGGGAAACCATCAGGATAAGGCTGTGGAAGAGCTACTAACCTAGTTAGAAATGCCATACATATAATTAGAGAGGACATAATTAAGTGCTGATTTTTAAATATACCTTGGAATTAGTCCATGCTGTAAATTCTGTATTTTTTTTTACCATAACATGATTATTGTTGAAGAATAATTCATAAAAGGAGGCAGATTTAGTTGGACTTCTAAGGATGATATGAAGGAAGAAATGGAAAGAGAGCAGAGAACATTTTAGGTAAATTCCATTAGATGAGGCTAGAAAATTATGAGGAGTGGATATGTCTAGAGTAAATCAAAATGAAAGGCAGATACAAAAAAAGCGGGGGGGGGGGGGGGGGAAGCAGAATCACACTGATGGGAACGCTATAACTAAGCTGTCCTTACCTGTGATATATCACTCTTTACCTGACCTATTAAGCTAGATGCTTAAGTAATTTATTTTCTTACAATGGATGTAAAAATACTTAAGACTAAATTTACTTCCTAGCACCATTCAGATCTAGAATCATTTGTTATGATGTATAGCACTTTCACTTAATTGCAGTCATTCTTAACTTTTTAAAATATTAAAAACATGTTCATGTTTAGAAATGTGATATAAAATTTCTAAATAGTACAGAGACTGTTGTCATTATTATGTCATTTCTAATTCTATTGATTTTCCTGACCATTTTAGAACAGTGTCCTTCCATTTGAACTATTATAACTTTAAAAATATATGTTAATATATGGTAAGGCATTTCTACCTTTTAATTAATCTTTTATTCATAATGTTTCTGCTTATCTTTTATATTTAGATAAAGTTAGAATTTGGTCAATGACCAGCAGTTTCACAGACATACCAAATGAGTTTATGAGCTAGGTAATTAATTTTTATCAAAGAGCAATCTATTTTTTCAGATTTTAGGTTCAGTGTGAGTTTGAATTCTGTGTGGCAATAAACAAAGGCCACCCAAATGAGAACAAGCAAAGGCTAGTATTTATTTATTTTTAAATATATTTTTATTGATTTCAGAGAGGAAGAGAGAGGGAGAGAGAGATAGAAATATCAATGATGAGAATCACTGATAGGCTGCCTCCTGTTCTCCCCACACTTGAGATTGAACCCGAAACTCAGGCATGTGCCCTGACTGGTAATCGAACCATGACCTCCTGGTTCATAGGTCGACTCTCAACCACTGAGCCATGCCAGGTGGGCCAAAGGCTAGTATTTAGAGCTTGCTATAGTAAGGCAATCAGCTACCATCACTGACACCTGGCAGAGCGTCAAAGGCAGATAGGAGTGGGAAAGCTGTATATTGGAGTGAGGTCTTCAGTAATGCCCTTATTGGAGGTTGGTGGTGGGAATGTAAAGTGGTATGTTAGAAAACATAGGGGTTTCTTAAAAAGCTAATATCTAACAATACAACATCTGGGTAGATTTCCAAAGCAAGACCTTGAAGACATATTTTCACCCCATGTTCATTGCAGCATTATTCACACTATTCTAAAAGTGGAAGTAATCCAAATGTTCATCAACAGATAAATTGATTTTAAAAAGTGGTATAAACATATAATAAAAAAAGTTATTCAGCCTTCAAAAGGAGGGAAATATTGTCACATGCAACAACATGGATGAATCTTAAGGACATTATGCTACGTGATAAGCCAGTCACAAAAGAACAAATACTCTATGATTCCACTCATGTGAAGCATCTAAATTGGTCAAGATCATAAAAAGAAAAAATAGAAAGTAGATTGCCAAGAACTAAGGGAAAGGAAGAAGGGGAAATTAGTGTTTAGTAGGTTAGAGTTTCAGTGTTGCAAAATGAGAAAGTTCTAGAAATATGTTGCTCAACAATGTGAATATACTTCACACTACTGAACTATACACCTAAAAAATGTTTCAGAGGGTATATTTAATCTTATATAATAAAAGCCTAACATGCTAAGTGTTCAGTCGACCAGTCAGCCATTCAACCAATCAAAGTGTAACATGCTAATGATATGCTAAGGCTACTCAAATGCTCACTGTGACAGGCACTGACCACCAGGGGGCAGACAGTCGACCAGTCAACCAGTTGCTATGATGTGCACTGACCACCAGGGGGCAGTCGACCAGTCGCTATGACGTGAATTGACCACCAGGGGGCAGATGCTCCGACCAGTAGGTTAGCTTCCTTCTGGGGTCCGGCTGGATTGAGACTGAGCAAGATGGACCAGACACACCCTGGAGCCCTCCCACAGTCCCTCCCTGGTTGGCCAACCTCCCGCATCTCTCCCTGGCCCGATCATGCACCACTGGGGTCCCTTGGCCTGGCCTGCACCCTCTCACAATCCAGGACCCCTCAGGGGATGTCAGAGAGCCCGATCCCACAGGCCAGGTCGAGGGACCCCACTGGTGCATGAATTCGTGCACTGGGCCTCTAGTATTATATATTTTAACCACTATAAAAATAATTACATTTTTATTTATTCTTTGCTAAGGTCCTTTATAAGCAAATATAGTGATTTCTGCCCAACCGGCATAATTCAGTGGTTGAGTGTGAACCATAAATGAAAAGATGCTCACTTTTGAATGATTTGAAGTTAATTTTTGTTGTGGTTGTTGTTCAACACATAACAACAAACATAGCAAAGAGACAAGCCACTCACTGGAAAAAATTATTGCAATGCTTTTAACTAGGATATAAGTAAAATGATAAAGACAAATGTCATAGTAGGAAAAAATAAGAAATATGACTAGGCAATTCAATTATTAGAAAACCAAAATGACCCACTGGAAAATGTGATTTATTTCAATAGCAAGAATGCAAATGCAAATGAAAGCTGCAGTACCATTTCAGATCCATTCAGTTCTCAGGAATGAAAACATTGGTCACTATTGGTATTAGAAATCATCGGGACAAATGGGTACTCTCATTCACTACTGGTAGGCACATGAACCAGGCAAGTGTTTGGAGGAGAATATTGGAAATGTCTAGTGAAATATGAAAATTTCTAACCATCAATGAGGCTTTGTTTATACTGGCATACTGATTAGGGAAAAAATTTTATTAGGGATTTAGTAAAAAGTTATGGTGTGTTGATTTTTAGTAGTGCTTTAAATGGTTAAAATAAATCAATGTATCTGTATGTATCAATGCAAATAAACTTAAATACAGGGTGAAATATTACAGGTACTGTGGTTATGTTTGAGTCATTATCTTTTAGAGATCATGAGAGAATATTTAGAGATGAAATTATATGGTGCAGGGAATTTCAAAACAATCCATTTGGAGGTGGAACTTGGTTAGAAGCAGAGATAAACTGATGAGTGCTATATGTGGGGATTAGCTACACTGGGTAGCTACACTAAAATTTTTTTCTCAATTTTTACTTATGTGTTGAATTTTTTATAACTAAAAAGCTAAAGGAGTGAACAATTATACAGAACTTATCAACTTTACCTAAAATTTATAATACAGAAAATGATATATTCTACAAAGATTCAAAGCTCTGAAGTTATGAGTTAAATTAGTTTATACTTATTCTTAATTACATATGATTTTGTAAAAATGATTATCCAGACTATATTGTAAGTGAAAATTGCATATAGTATATTGTAAACATTTTCCTGCAATGATAAAGCAAACACAGGCATACACCAAAGACCAGATTTCTCCCAGTAGTGGTACCTCACTAGTGAAATCATGCAAGAGGTCGTTTTTTTGTGTGTCAAGAAATTTTGTGATTTTGTTCTTTCTATGTTAAAATATAAATAACATGAGGTTTTACATGCTTCCATAATCATCCAAAGATCATAATTCCAAATATGGTTCAGAAAGAATATGTTGAAATTATTTTTTATAATCAAAATCAGTTTATTTTCCTTCCTTTAATGTCTTTATAACTTCCTTTTACAAATTCCTTACAACTGCTATCATAAAGCATGCAGATCTTTTTAATATTACTTAAATTTTATGATTTCAAATAAATTTATCAAATACATTTTTATTCACTTAAAACCAGAGATTCAATGAGAAGAATATGTACTATTGTTCATTATGGAGTGATGGAACACCTCTTCATTGGGTTAATGTCTAATATGAAAGTGATTCTGTTCTCCTTGTGTAACGATGCCACTGATTGGTGGTCTGTGTTTATGAGTATGGGGGAGAAAAATGAGAGAGAAGGAGGTTGATAGGGAGTGAGAAAGAATGAGAGAGAGGGGAATGAATAAGAGAGACATCTTGGTCAATATTATAGATGTCTTAATGCTAGTCTAAACATTTTATTTGCGATGATGATCTCTAGCTGTAAATTTGCCCAGTGAGAGCCTGGGAGGGTCTGGCTTGACCCAGCAAAGGTGGTGTAAATAAGTATTGCTGGCAAGAGTCTGAGTCATTACCATCTTTAAGGGCATCATTTCCCTGGCTTAGTTATATGAAAGAAAATTAAGCCATTAGAGATTTTTTCCAGTTAGTTTTTTTCCAGCAGAGAGCAACAATGAAAGATGATTGAAGAGCCAAGACCCAGAGACTCTTCAATTTTCTAAATTGCTTTAATTTGATGGAGAAGGAATGCTACATTTTGTTAAATTATATTATGATAAAGAGAAGCTGGTTGCTTCTCAGCATGAATTTAAAAGCAAATTATTCCCACAAAAAAAGCACGATGTATTTAACTAGACAAGCAATTATGTTGTGGAGGTAGTATCTCCCCTACCTCAGATTAGAAATGAAGAATTCAATTATCACTCTATTAGATTGAAAAATAATTTTAGTGATACATACCAAGTAAATTAATTTATTCCTAGGCAGGTTCCAGTGAATTTTTGGATTAACTTTCATGCATGTTGCTGATTAAAATCTTTAGTCAATGCTTGTACTTAAAAATCAAACTTGTATCATTTTATGTCCTATTAATATTTTCTTCAATATTGATTTTTATTAAATTATATAGTACATTGTATATAATTTATAGCATAGTATAATTGGCTTTCTTGTGAAGTTTAACCAAATTCCTATAATATTTTATTACTGTATTTCTAAATAATTTCATTATTTAATTTCTATTATTTTGCAATAAGCAATAGATAAATATATAATAAATGTGTGTGCATATCTATATATAACTATATAGTATATAGTGAGGGGAAGAAAGAGGAATAAAGAGACAGATATATGGTTAAGAGGGTAAATTGTCTTTCTTATTGGTTAAAACTGCTTATATTTTGTCATATTTATTTCCAGGATTCTATTAAAGAATTGTAAGTACAGCAAATATTTCTCTTTTTATGTACTTTATTGAGGAATAAATGGAACACAATAAACTTTATGTATTTAAGTATTCAATTTTACATATGTATAAATGTTATATATATATACACACACACACACACACACATACACACATACATATATATACTAGAAGCCCAGTGCACAACATTCATACACTGGGGTGGGGGGCATCCCTCAGACCGGCCTGGGTCCTCTTGCAGTCCGGGATCCCTCGGGGGATGTCCACCTGCAGGCTTAAGCCAGCAGTGAGACATCCCTTCTGCAGACCGGGGCTCTAGCATTCCAGGACCCCTTGCTTCTTGCCACACACCTGCAGTGGAGGCCGGAGAGGTTCCCGCCACGTCTGCTGCGCTTGCCAGCCATGAGCCAGGCTTTTGACTGAGCAGTGTTCCTGCTGTTGGAGTGCACTGACGACCAAGGGGCAGCTCCTGCGTTGAGCATCTGCCCCCCTGGTGGTCAGTGCACATCATAGCAACCAGTCATTCTGCCATTGGGTCGGTTTGCATATTAGGGTTTTATTAGATAGGATATGAGAAATTGAACATGAAAGAGATGAGTTGATACTGATGCTTTTAACTGCCTTGATTGTGTAAGAGGAGGGAGGGAAAGAGGAGAGAAGAGGTGGCAGGATGTCAAAACCAAGAGGCTGGCATTTAAAAGATCTTATAGGTACTCAACTGAGCAAGGTGAAATTGGTATGGCCCATGAATAAGGCTGAAATGTCAGTTGTAAACACTAAGAGAATGAATAAATAGGGAAAATATGCAGAAAGAAATGACAAAAATAGTTTCAAACTCATAAAGAAAAAAAAAACACCCTACACTGAGAATTGAACACCCAATTTATACTTCTTTCATGTTTATTTAACCAATAAATTAAGGTAAAAATTGCTACTGGGACAGTTATATCCTAGTGAATTCTAAGTCTAAAATATTAAATTATAAAACATATTAGAAAATAATCTAACAGGTCTGAGGATCTATAGAGTAAATAAATAGCAATATCAGGCTCTAGGCCACTCCAGATAGTACAATCATTAGCTATTGACAATGATTTGTGTATGCTTAAAATTATCA
The DNA here is from genome assembly GCF_951640355.1 of Cnephaeus nilssonii. Lineage (NCBI taxonomy): Eukaryota > Metazoa > Chordata > Mammalia > Chiroptera > Vespertilionidae > Cnephaeus > Cnephaeus nilssonii. The sequence goes on from NC_137082.1 coordinate 80,007,329, forward strand.
GAGAAGAAAATGAAGGCACAAAACAACACACTAACAACTGCAACCAACAACAAAAATAGCTGGATTTGAATGAGCATCAAGTAGAATTTTTAGAAATGATCAATGCAGTTTCTAAAATTTAAAAAGTTGGTGGCTAAGCAGGAAATCAAACATAGCTAAATGAACATTTAGGGTTTGCAAGACATATTAGAAGTCACCCATAATACAACACTGAGTGCTGGAAAATAATCAATTACCATAATTACCAACAAGATCTTAAAAACATTCAGTAAGAAATGACTTGACACTAATGGCCTACTTCTCAACAGGATAATAGAAACCAAAAAAGCGGTGGATATGTTTACCCTAGAATGTATATCCTAGGAGCAACTAGCTTGGAGACTGCTGATGTGAATGCCCACCAAGGAGTTATGGCATCAATCCCTTAGTTCCCCTTTGTAGCCAACTAGACCACCCTGCTTGGCAAATGCATTTGCATAATTGGTGCTCAAGCACAGTTTTTGAATAAATACATAAGATTGACTATGACATTAAAATGTTCCCTATCAAAAATCAGACTGCCCTTTTACAAGTCCCTGAATTTCTCTATGAGGAATTCACCCTAGTCATCTGGAGAATAAAACACAGTTCCTCGCAAAGAAGAGATTTACAAGTGAATCAGGTGTTTTTTTCTTGGACGATGTAAGAAGAATGGCTCAGCATGTTAGGCAAACCTGAATTACAGCCAGTGAATTACTTTCATATGAAATGCACTAAAGGTTTTGCTCTCAGGGTAGAGGCTCTTGGAGTTTGGCAGCCTCTCCGGTGCTCCCCACTTGCCCTGCAGGCTGCTTATGTGGGAGCAGCATGGAGGAGCAGGTGAAGGGCAGGCTCATGACCTTATCAATCGCTCTTGAGTAGATCTCTTGATCTCAGGGTGCCTGTGTGCCCAGGTGTAGGTGAGAAATGAGAGGTAAGAGCACATTTGGAAAGGGGTTGCTTAAAGTCATTTCCTCATAGTTGGAGACACTTTTTTCCCCCCCATTTTCTGCTTATCCTAATAGACTGAAATCCAACAAAGCTCCAAAAAATTAGAGGACTCTCATGGGGCCTTATTGAAAAGAAAAGGCAGAAAAATGAACAGAGGCAATTTTTAAAAGTCACAATCAGAAGGGAGCCATGTAGAGTTTGCAATTATGTGCTGGAGAAAGTTGAACTGTGAAGGGTCAGAATTCACAAGAGGAAAGTATCCAGCTAAGGACCCCAGTAATTAATTCAAAAATGGCTGTTCTTGCTTGGAAAATGTCAAAGAATATGAATCAGTTAACTCTTATAAGGGGAAACACAAAAAACCTCAGTGATTAATGATGGCAAGGAATATTTGAGTCATTTAGGTATTGATTTAGGGGACTTTTTAAATTGAATTGAAAACCCATAAATGCTTGCTTTGAGGATTAATAGATTTAGGTCAAAATTCATATAAAGGTTTAGTAAATCGAATAATTGCTCATTTCTAAGGTAAAGAATTAAAACCTTGGATAGACTGAGCAAGATAAAGGGCAGCCACTGCATTGAAGAGTAATACATGAAGGAAAAGAGAAACTGGACTAAGCAACTTATCTGCACAGAGCAATACAGAACCAAGAAACATTTGGTACCTTCTGGAAAGCACTTGTTAACTTGAAATTTAAAATGCCTAGAATATGCTTCCTCAGGTGGGTTCCAAGGAGAAAAGTCTAGAGCCGTGGTTGGCAAACTGTGGCTCGTGAGTCACATGCGGCTCTTTGGCCCCTCGAGTGTGGCTCTCCCACAAAATACCACAGCCTGGGTGAGTCTATTTTGAAGAAGTGGCGTTAGAAGAAGTTTAAGTTTAAAAAATTTGGTTCTCAAAAGAAATTTTAATCGTTGTACTGTTGATATTTGGCTCTGTTGATTAATGAGTTTGCCGACCACTGGTCTAGAGTCCTTAATTCCAAGGTTATTTGCAAAATACCAGTTCCACTCTTAAATATGACTTACTAAGTGGAAAGTAATCTCTTTAGTCTTTTTTTTTTAAAAAAAATTTTATTGATTCCAGAAAGGAAGGGATAGAGAGATCGAAACATCAATGGGAGAGAATCATTGGCCAGCTGCCTCCTGCATGCCCCCCACTGGGGATTGAGCCCACAACCTGGGCATGTGCTCTGACCCAGAATCAAACCATGATCTCTTGGTTCAAAGCTCAAGCCAGACCACTAAGCCATGTTGGCTGGGCAAGTTTGAAGCATTGTTGCTGCCCTCATGGAGGATCAGGCGAGAGAAGTTAAACAACAGGAAGATGCATGGCCATTCTCCCTGAAAACCTTGAATTTTATTTTCCAGACTTCCCAGCTACTCCATTCTGCTCTATTTATCTCATTTCTCAGGAACTTTCCCCAAGTGCCTCAGGTACATAGCTACCTCTAAGAAATAGTCCCTCTCCACCATTAAAATGTGCTTTGGGGAAATGTTGTGTTAAAGACATTCACATTGAGGTGTAACCAATCAAAATTGGGGCAAACAGCATTTCAACAAGTGGGCAGCTTTGTAAAGCTGAGGAATGGATCTTTAATGAAGGGTTTCAGATGGGAACCATTAAGTAGGACTGATTTGTGGAGCCTATATCTGAAATCCCACTAGCATTTACCTGTTAGCTTTTCCTCCTAGTCAGGCCCCCTCCCTTGTCTGTTCCTAAGAGGCCCGTTTTAAATTTGAATCAAGTGCAACCACGACAATCCCCTTACTAGTAAGGCCTGTTTGCAGATTGAAAAACTCCCTGGTTTCAAGGTCCCAAGAACTGAAGGAACTGAAGGGTGATTGAATGCAAAGCCTGTGTAGGCACAATTATGGGAAGAACATTGGAAAATAAAGCAAAACGGTAATAGAACTCACCAAGACATTACTGACTACTGATATAGTTCAAAGAAGCAGGAAGGAAGAAATTAAAAAGGGAAAATGCTGGGAAGAGACACAGCTGCTGGTTTTGATAAAAATGACTCAGTCCAACCAACCAAGGCTACTTCAGTTGATTTGATCTCCAGCTACAGCCCAGAGAGTGACATCGCAAAGAGAAAGATATCCAACTGGACTTACAGGTGAGTGGGGCACAAAGTGCCGGTGAGGAGATCAGTGTGTCCAGCTGTTCCAAAAGTCAGGTACAAGTCAGGGGCCAAGTTTGTTAGACATGAGCAGAGCAAGAACGATGGGCCAGGTACAGAAACACCAGGTCAGAAAGCCCTGGATGTCTAGCAAGGGGCAAAACTGGGAAAAAAAGAACCTCGCCTCCAGGGTAACCTATCCTCCCCTAGCATATCATTGGTCATGGGGGACCCCTCATCTTTCATATTGCTGGTCAGGCTGTTTAGACCCCCACCCCTGGACCCTTTCCTCCCTAAAGATAACATCTAGGCCTCAGTTGTATTTCAGCTACAGGCCCAGATAAACAACATAACCAGTCACATCTACATTGATTAATGACCCCCTGCCCTGGCACCGACCAATCAGTGGAGACCATGACCTTAAAAGAGCACACCTAGAAAGCTGATAAATATTCTATTAAGACTCTTTCTTAAGATCTCCCCTAAGATTTCCACCTGCAAGAGAGCAATAAATATGCTCAGGACAAAGAACCTAAGCATGCTCTTCCTTCAAGGAGCACACTGTGTCACTCCCCAACAGACATGTATTTCCCAACCTCTAAGGGGCCCCATGAGACTTGCAACAAGGGAGCAATGGGCAGGGCAGCTCATCAGGGCTAACCCCCTATATCTGTCCCCAAGGCCCCCTTTTCTCTGACTTCCCAGTGAGCCAAGGCAGCCCAGCCTAGCCATCCTGTTGCTCCTTCTATGCCCTTCCTTGTTTTACTCTCTTTAAGTACATTCTTGTTGTGGTCAATAAATTATTGCTTGCTTTATTTTCATTTTTCATTGACCTTGAAATCTTTTCTGTGTTGATGAGAAAAACTAAGGTTCCAGCCTGTAACTCCAATTTGGTAACAAATTGAGGTCATTTTCTAAATGGGAGAGGGGACTAAGGCCCGAACCACTTGGTCACAGGAATTTGCCAGAACAAAGGCCCGTTTATTCTCTCTCCTTTGGATTAGAGGTGAGATGGCTTCCTTTGGAGCCCAGTGAACTTTAAGTTTTTCCTGAGATAACATCCCTATTGGTCTTATGACCTCTGAGTGAGACTGCAACAGAAGATGAAAATGACTGTAATTCTTGATTAGTGGAGGATGAGGAAGACAGGAGTCCTTGAACCTCACTGGCAGGAACTAACAATACAAAGAAAACACTAAATTCAATCCAATAAATATTTTTTGATCTATTTTTTTATGTAGGTCCAGAGATATAGAAGCATCTAACAGACCATCAAACCTCAGAGGGAAGGAAGGAAAGGGTGAGGGGGATGGGTAAGAAATCAACCAAAGGTTATATGCATGCATATAAGAATAACCAATGGACACAGACAATAGGGGGTGAGGGCCTATGCTGGGGGGCAGGGGCAGGCTGGGAGAGCTCAATGGGGGGAAAAGGAGACATATGTAATACTTTCAACAATAAAGAATAAAATAAAATAACATAAAATAAAACAGTGCTGTAATGACAACAACAACATAAAAATAATAATAATAAATATTTTTGAATGTCTACCTAGAGCCTGGCACAATCCCAGATGAGTAAGCATAAAGTTAGAAGAGCCAACAATGGGTAACTCACTCTATTTGTCTAATACATGCTTTCAGAGGAGATTTAAATACAACATTGTAGGAGAACAATAGTTGGGGATGGATAAAAGAGAGTTTTAAGAAAGTTATTTAAGAGAAGATGACATCCAGTGCTCATCATGCTCTCATTTCCTTAAAAGAGTATAGTTATTGCTTAAATTTTTTCACCATTTTTTCTCCTCTCCCTTTATTAAAAAAAAAAAAGGCTATTGGACCAAAGCTTACATTAAAAGAGGGTGAGCTTTTTGACAAAAATAGACTGGAATCTTTTAATTGGTGTCACTTCCTTTTATTTTTTATCAAACATAAGGAGAAACCATAAGAAATCTAATATTGTTTCTGATGATTTTTTTATCTAAGGCAAGAATTTATAATGAGCGGAACAATCCAGAGAGTTTTCAGTTCTACAAAGACAGTGCCTTTGAGTAATGCAGCTGTGATTTTGAGAAGAACTGAATGATTATCACAAGCATGGACTTCAGAGGCAGTGTTTTCTGAAAACAAACAAACAACCACAACAAAACAAAAGACAAAATAAATAAGAAATCCTGAGTGCTTCCAAAAGACTTCTCAGCATGTTTAGTCTGCTTGCCTATCCAAGCATTCCTGGGATCAGGCCCCCTCCTGGTTTTACTTAATAAGAAAATACTTGTATTCACTTTGGCATACCTTAGTGATTGTTGGTTTAGGGGAATTCTGTGAGCAGTTGGGATTCAATGTTTCAAGATAAGAGGGCTAATCCTGAAAAAAAATATCTTTGGAAAATACATTGTGTCCTGATCCAAATTGATATCTATTTCTTCCATTTCTTAAATTGCTTCATTTACAGAGAAAATGCTTATTAACATTATTAAGAACTTCCTTTGTACATTGTTCATAATAGAAGCATGCATTTTACATAAAAGTCTTTTTTTTTCCCAACTGGGGCAGTTTTTATTAAAAAAAAATTTGTAAAATCAATAAATGGATGAGAAGAGCCAAATCACACATGCAGAAAATTTCCAAGTAAATTTTGAATATACTGTACCCTAAAGAAATGTGAACATAACTCCCCACTCCTTAAGTGTGAGCAGAGTATAGGGAGTTCCTTGTAGAGCACCGTGAGAGTAACGTCATAGTGGGGAAACCTGACAAGCACTACTGCAACCAGGTGCTCAAGGTCAACATCATGTGGATAGTTTTTCCCCTTCATATAATGTGATGAAAATGCCATTTTACCTCTGTGATCCTCCCCCGCCAACCATTAGCCCAGTTTAATAGTAATTTAAAACAAAACATTAAAACAAACTCCAATAAAGGGATATCCTACAATATACCCAATCAACACATCTCAAAACTGTCAATGCCATTAACACAATAAAACTGTGAGAAACTGTCACAGTCCGCAAGAGCCTGAAAAGCTCTGACACCTAATGTAATCTGGTATCCTGGAGCAGAAAAAGGACATTACATAAAAACAAAGGAAATCTGAAAGGAGGATGGACCTTGGTCCAGAAAAATGTATGAATATTGGTTTATTAAATGTAAGAAATGCTCCATACTAAGGAAAGGTGATGCTGACAGGAGAAACGGTGTGCAGGGTAACGGTGTTATATGGGAATTCTGTACTGTATGCTCAATTTTTCTGTAAACCTAAACTATTTTGAAAAGTAAAGTTTTCTTTTTAAGACCCTCCTGTATTGCTTGACTTAAAAATATGAATATCTTCGTTTCATCATTCTAGAGACCTTTTAGGTGTACAGGTGGGACAAAAGCAGGTTTATAGTTGTGAGCACACAAAGCACAGAGTTTATTCTTGTATTATTATTTTTGTATTATTATCCTTGCAAACAACTGTAGACCTACTTTTGCCCATCCTTATATAAAGGCTAATAAAAAATAGAGAGATACCTGAATTTCAAAGACTGCTGAATTTTTGGGAAAATTTTTATAGAGGTTTTTTTTTGCACTCCTTCCAGATACTTTATTTTCTTTGTTAATTTAAACTAAGTTTATATTCTGACATTATTCTGGCTGAAGTAAAAGTCATAATTTAGAGAATGGCACTTAAATCTTGGGTGACCAAGACATTAAATGAAAAAGAAAAGGTGTTAAAAAAAGTGATCCTGCCTACAAGTCCAACTCCAACAGGAAGTCATAATAACAAAATAGTTTTGGAAAGAGCAACCCCAAATTCCAAACACCTCCCACATATAAAAGGTCATTTGAAGAGGCAGAAAAACTGGTGGTTTGGGCTATAAAAAATGTGATGTTAGCACCCTAGTTTTCATAAGTTTCAAAAATAGTTTCAAGAAGAGTTTTTGGTATTTTGATTTATTTTCTTAAAAATGCATCTTACCTTCTCTTGGAAAAAAAATACTTATATCTATGTAATTCTATTGCTTCATTATCTTAGCAACTGTAATAATAGAAGTATATCTGTTCATCTTTCCAAAGAACCATCTTCAGTTACATTGATTTTCTCTATTTATATCTATTTTTTTTATTTCAATAAGTTCCATTTATGTACATTATTTCATTATCTCTAATTATCTGGGATATGATTTTCTCCTCTTTTTATGTTTTCTTACAGTGGAATCTTAGAGCATTTATTTTAGGCCTTTCTTATTTTCTGATGTAACATAAAGCTACAAATATTTCTTTTTCTTTTTATGAAGAGATTCTTTTTAAAAATATATATTTTATTGAGGAAAGGAAATGGATAGAGAGTTAAAAACATCAATGAGAGAGAAACATCGACCAGCTGCCTCTTGTACACCTCCTACTGGGGATGTGCCCGCAACCAAGGTACATACCCTTGACCACCCTTGACTGGAATTGAACCTGGGACCTTTCAGTCCGCAGGCCAACACTCTATCCACCGAGCCAAATCAGTTAGGGCTCTTTTTCTTTCTTTCTTTTTTAATGTATTTTTGTTGATTTCACAGAGTAAGGGAGAGGGAGAGATAGAAATATCAATGATGAGAGAGAATCACCAATTGGCTGCCTCCTGCACACACCCTCCTAGGGATTGAGCCTACAACCTGGGCATGTTTCCTTGACCGGAATAGAACCTGGGACCCTTCGGTTCACAGGCTGACGCTCTGTCCACTGAGCCAAACCATCTAGGGCTATTTCTCTTTTTCACTGCTATAGTTGCATCCCACAAATCTTGTAAGGTTTTGTTTAAAGGCACATGTGTCCAGTCACTCAGATGCCTCAGTGATGATTCTGAACCATCCTACCCATTAAGTCACCTAGTTCAGAGGAGACACTAGACAGGATGAGAGAAATCTAGAATGGGTAGCAGAGGTGGGAAATGAGTATCAATCAGAGACTCAAGACCCAGGTGCAATGACAGGAACTTGTAACCCTCTTTTTGTCAATTTTCTTGGGAAACAAAACCAACCAGAATCCCAAAGCAGTTGTTTCCAGGAGAGATAAGTTTACACCATCGAATAAGTAGAGGTATACTGTAGTCATCTCAATGGAGGGCCACTCGGGGCTGACCACTGAGTCACTTCTCCTCAGCTTCTAGGAAGGTTAAAGGAGGATTCTACTGTGTTATTACTCCTTAGACCCATTTAAGTACATTTAATTCTGAGAAAATAAGGCTTCTCTAATTTAGATCTGAAAGGGAACTTTCAGACCATTTAGTCCAATGTTCTCACTTACATGCTGGAGAATATGAGGCCCAGAAGGGCAAACTAACTCTTCCAAGTTTATCCCTCTAATTAGAGATTAAACAGAGCCTGGAACCAAACTCTCAGGTTTCAGTGTTTTTCCTACCAACCAATATGGTGAGGCCTGAAAGGAATTTACTTATGAGTGGTATTTTACAACAAAATCCTACGGGCTCCAATTATAATTTTACCCTTTAATCTCATCTTATGAATCCATGACCCCTTACATAATAGTATTCAAACAAAATATGTACATAAGTGAATCAACTCTTTCAGAAATCTCTTTTTTCCCAATTGATGGCTTCTTGATATCTACATTTTACACATATTTATTCCTCACTCAAGTAGACAGACAATAAAGCTACACTTTAAATATTCCTTCTGTCTTAGTATCTCTGGTTCCTCTCCAATTACCTTAAACCTACTTTCCAAATCAGTTTGGTTGGTCATTTCCTTCATAGGATTGCTATGTTTCAGGTCCTTTCTTTCAGGCCAGTCTCATTTTACTCCCTTTCATAGTGTATCTCAGAATGGCCCAGTGGCACAATCTTAAGCCTAAGGTGTTATACCCATGTTGGGATTCTGGATAAGCTTTGGGGTAAATTCAAGAGTGTTATGGTGTTGGCCTGTGCGCTGTCTATAGCTGCCTTCTAATAGGATTATCACAGATTCAATAAAGCCCATCCAGACAGAATGAAGACTTGAGACATGCCAAATATATGGGTGCTATATAAAATTATTCCAGAAGGAATAGAAGGCAGAAGGAAGACAGAAGCTGGAAATGAGACAGCAGGCTCAGGACAATGAGTCATAAAAGGTGGAATAAAAATTTAAGGTGTTCTATACAGCCTGTCCTATGGGTGGTAGTAGTGGTGGGATGTTAGGGAGTTGTGACAGTCATTACCTCTGTTTATAAAAAATGTCTGCCTCTCTTCTCCTGCTCCCTTGGAGTGAGCAGAATTACCACTTCTTGGAAAAAGCTTTTACAAACTGTGTGCATTTCATCATGTTCCCATTTGCAGCCTCTTTGATCACAGAAGCATATGTTGATTGGGAACCTCTATCAGCTTGAAAGAATGACATGAGCATTTCTCCCCTCCCTGCAACCCCACCTGACAACTCACATTGGACAGGTGGAACAGAGGAGAAATAAACTTGTATTGATTCAGGTTCCAGGGTTGTTTGTTATCTCAACATACTACCCTATCTTGAGTGATATTGAACCTGCATGTTCAAATTCTTTTCCATAGCTGAAGAAGAATGAGGCATCCTTTAAATTCATCTGGAAGTAAGTTTCCCTATGTACTAAAATTGCTCATTCAGAACTGTTCACCAGGACCTAGGTGACAAGAATGTGAATTGGAAGTGGGGACTGAAGGAATGAGGTCGAACAGAATAACATGCTGTTTCACATGGGGGAAGTCAACCAGACATGGCATGGCACTGGAGTGGCCACTTCTAGCTCTAGAGTAGATCTATATTGTCCTTCAGGAAGGTTATCTCCAGAGGATGTCTCCCAGAAGCTTGTTCTCCTGTGAGGCCAGTACCAGCCAATGGGAAGTTGTCTGAAGTATATTTCCACATGGATCCACATTGAGGATCTGGGCAGCCCTCTTTTTTAGGGAAAACGAAGAAAAATGTTAAGAAAATAAATAAATAAACACAATTGTCCAAAAAATATTCAAAGATGGAAGAGATTAACTTTTAATAAGAGACCAGGGTCCTAGCAAGTTGTTGCTGTTGTTTTTATATCTCATCTTACCTTTATTTAACTCAGAGGCCAACATAAGACAAACTTAGATTATTGTAAAGACTCTAGTTCAGTCCTAACATTTTATTACTGTAAGCCATTTTATTACTTACTAGAGGCCTGGTGCACGTATTCGTGTATGGGTGGGGTCCGGCCAACCCGCCCCAATCAGGCTGATTGAGGCTGGGCCATTGTGGGGTGGGGAGGGAAAGAGAGGGGATGTGGGAGGTTCACAGGCCGGCCCTGCCCCTAATGGGCCAGTTGGCTGGCCGCAGTGCGTGTCATAGCGACAGGTCATTCCAGTTTTCCGGTTGTTTGGCTTTTATATATATAGATAACTTTTTTAAAAATATATTTTATTGATTTTTTACAGAGAGGAATGGACAGGGAAAGGTATAGAGAGTTAGAAACATCGAAGAGAGAGAAACATTGATTCAGCTGCCTCCTACACACTCCCTACTGAGGATGTGCCCGCAACCAAGGTACATGCCCTTGACTGGAATCGAACCTGGGACCCTTCCATTCACAGGCCGAAGCTCTATCCACTGAGCCAAACTGGTTAGGGCTATAGATAACTTGATAATCACCTCAGCTGTATATTTACAAAGAGGCCGTAGAATACTGTACACTCTAATTTTGAAAAATTAAAAAAGGAGCTAATCTTGTCAAAATTGTTTGTTTTTAAAAAAATCAATCAGCATAAAAGCTACTATAGTGCTTTAAATTGTACTGTTCTTCTGGGCCTTCTTTACACAGCAGTTTGGATTGCTCCCTAAGGAGCTATAATTGACAAAAAGAGCAAACTACCTTTAGAATAATAATTAGATTCACTAATATGCAATATTATGATTCCATCAAGTTCTATCTTTGGCTTTTAATTGGAAAGGCACCAAATGATTCTAGTGAAGTTAGCTTTTCTTTAACACATTTAAAAATTCCAAAGATAAATGATATAGCCTAAACCACCTATTTGTGTATCATTGAATCACCCGTTTGTGGGATCATTATACCTGCATCTGAATTTGTGTTTCATCACGTTATATGGAAATACAACATGGGACTTTTCTAGTACTTTTATCCTGTGGGGATTTTTTTCATAGTGAGCAATTCCCTTCAATAAAGTTTCTTTGGGGGTTTTAAAAAATCCAAAAGATTGAAACTTCCTAGGCTCCATCAGATTTGATGATTGTTAGGCTAAGCGATCAAACATTCATTCATTCATTCATGGTAATTTTTGGATGAAATGTGTGAAATCTTTTTTTAAAAAAGTATTTTTTAATTTATTTTAGAGAGGAAAGGAGAGGGAAAGAGAGAAATAGAAACTCCAATGATGAGAGAAAATCATTGATCTGCTGCCTCCTGGGCATGTGCCCTGACCTGGAATTGAACTGTGACCTCCTGGTTCATAGTTCAACACTCAACCACCCAGCAACACTGGCCAGGCCTGGGACTCATATTTAGCATAGTCTCATCGGGTGCTATAGGGAGAGGGTTTCCTCAGACCTTGAAATAGAAACACTATGGTTTCACAGCTTTCTTTGAGTTGACAGTCAGCTGACCCAGTCTATCATTTTCCAAAGCAGTTAATAAAGTACAACTTATTTCATAATTTCTATAATTAAAGTTTTCCCCATGCGGTTTAAATGCCCAAATATCATTATAATCCAATGCCTCTTATTTCACATGTCCGTTATCACAATTAGGCACAGGTAAGCCAATATAAATGAAACATATGCTACAAATTACTCTCTAACCCCATTCTCAGATGCTACTGCTATTAGTTTGGTTTCTTCCCCAAACAGGTGTGAAACAAAGACCTATGAATGAATATATTATTTTGGAATGTAATTTGAAGGAGCAGGAATAAGTGGACAGAGGTAACAAAACAGAAAAGAGGCAAAGCCAATGCAAAAATGTGGCTATTCAATCCAGTGAGATGCTTCAAGAAGCCTGATAAATGCTTCATAAGAAATGAAGGGCTAAATATTTATTCACTGTCCCCACTCTCCAATGTAGGCACAGTGCACATGTTTACTGCAGAGAGAAGTGGAACTTGTTAGAAATGTAAATTCTCCAGCCCCACCGCAGCTCTGGGTGTCATACAGGGAGCTGTGAATTAATAGGCCCTTGGATGATTCTGAGGCTTGCTAACATTTGAGGATCACTAGGCTATAGCAGGGTTCCACAAACTAATACCAGTGACTTCCTGCTTTTGTAAATAAGTTTTATTGAAATACAGCCATGCTCATTCATTTGCTGATTGTCTATGATTGCTTTAACTATAACTATAGAGTTGAGTAGTTGCTACAGAGACTATATGACCGGAAAAGCGAAAACATTTACTACTTGGTCCTTTTCAAAGCAGGTTTGTTGACCCCCAAGCTATAGAATCCAAATGGGGCGGGGGGTAAGGTAACACAAGCTGCAGGCCAGCTGATTATCACATGTAGACACTATACTAGTAGGAGTTAAGAAAGGAAGAGATGAGTGAAATGCAAACTACGCAGGGAAAGGTCCGACTGGGCAAGAAGTGTAAGCAGTTGAATATGTGGAAAACAGGAGAGAAGGACCATTTTTCAAATAGTCTAAGAAGAGGTGGGCATCTATATGAAATGGCAAATACTGGTTTCTAAGAATAGATGGCTTATGTTAAGTAGTGGTAAAATGTGAGTTAATGTGGGATGTGGGTTTAGATTCTTGAGCTGATCAATACTTCCTGATTTTGTATTCCAGTGTTTACCACCCATGCCTTTTCCTGTTTAAATTAAAACAGCCTCACGCTTGATAATGTTAGGAAGAAACTATGTGGATTGAGTGTCAGCTCCTTTATTTAATGTCTGAATGATCTTGGACAAAGTACTTCACATCCCTGGGTTGTTTTTTTTTGCAATGAATAAAACCACATTAAATGTGTGAAATAACTGGCAGAATGCCTGGTGCATAGTTAAGGGCTGAGTTAGGAAGGGTTCTTAACTGAAAATGGCCAAACCTACTTTAAATGGTTTAATGAGAAAATAAATTATTAGGGATATTTACTATCATATAAAGGTCAAAATGTCACACAGGAGCTCAGCCTGTGTATCTCAGTGCTCAGTGGTTGAGCATTGACCTATGAACCAGGAGGTCATGGTTCGATTCCCAATCATGGCACATGTCCAGGTGTGGGCTCAATCCCCAGTAGGAGGCATGTAGGCAGCCAATCAATTATTCTCTCTCATCATTGATGTTTCTATCTCCCCCTCTCCATTCCTCTCTGAAATTAATAAAAATATATGAAAAAAAGTCACACTTGGAAACTATGCAGTTAAAAACAACGCTCAGCTTCCCTATGGACTGACTTCGGCAAAGACACTGCAGCTACTGCCTGTGGGCATGGAACCCATAAGACCCCCATGTGACAATGATAAAGGTGTCAGCAGATCACCTGTTGCTGCTGGCCCTGAAAACCCCAGGTCTCTTCAGCTGCCCAATCCTAAAGTTGGTTCTGCTTGGTTTATGAGTGGCTGTGAATGTGATTTTGTGTATTGGCCCTTCAAGAGGCACCTGTGTCTCTACCAAACGCTCATCTCTCCTGGCAGACTCGTGTTCTGGCTAGGGAGCCCAGCTAGGGGTTGAGATCCCATGCTTCTCAGGGGAACCTTTGCAGCTAAGATATCCTTCCAATGTCCCAGCTGCAACCCGTGGAAGTGGGGCCAGCCCTTTTCTCATTTCCACCTTTCCTACAGGTTTCCTACAGGCTTCCTGTATAAATATTTGGTTAAAAAACTTTTCTTAAGCTAGTCTTCAGTTGGTTACTCAGGATGTTGTTCTATAATTTATTTGCGGTTTGGTCCTGGGAGAAGGTGAGTGTAACATCTGCCTACTCTGCCACCATCTCATATCCACAGTGCATGCTTTTTTTGGATTACTCAGTCACAAAGCAAGTTCTTATGAGGTACCATCCCATTAGCAGAGTTCAAATGCTGCATCTCAGATTTAAAGGAAGCTGGCAAGTGAATTTTAAGGCTTATTATTTGGGAAGGCATGACAACTGAAGGAGAAAATTCTCAAACATCTTGAGATTGCTCTTGAGGTGATAAAAAAAAAAGCATAAAACAAGACAAATGTCCAGCACAAGGCTCTTTATTATTTGTTTCTTTCTCACTTCTCATGCCTTTATAAAACCATAGCCTTTCCTCATGCTAATACAATAGAATCTCCCACAACGGATGTTTCAGTGATTCATAGTTATAAATGTTCAGCCCATCATGCTTTCCAGCTTCCTCTGTTGAAACTGTAGTCATTTTGAGAAATAAACACCAATGATTCAGGAAAAATCCAGTTGCACTATTGATGTTAAATTTTAAATTTAGGATGGAGTTTTTTCATTATTTTATTTTGCAAAACTGTCACCGAGGGGGAGAAATGAGTTGAAAACCAGTGTTGACTTCCTCAGTTACCATCTAATAATGCTCTTTCCTTCTCACTTAAACCTCCAATCTTTGGCTTGTCGTAGAGGCATGAATAACCACACAGAGACAATTAAATAACCACTCTTTCAATAAAGGCTAACAGGCAGGTCCACTACCCAATACAATGTGTACAAATTTCTTTCATGATGACCATATAAAAAAATCAGAAGACTTATGTCCCATTTTGACTCGGATCATCCCCAAGTGACTGTGGGACTCTGGGATAAATTACCAAACAACCCTAGTACCCTCTCTGCCCATTTATAAAACTAAACAGAAGTTTGTTTTTTCTTGCTTCCAATATTTAAACCTATATCTTTTAAGAAGGTTTCATAAATAATTGCCGTGGTCTTATATTTACTAAATATTAAAAATAAATAGTTTGGGAAGTATAAAATGAAAAATATGTGGTCAACTGATGGTTGAACAGAAGGCCTAGAAACAAGGCAATAATGAGGCTATATCGGTTAACTTGAATGGAAACAAAGATAACCTAATTCTTATAACACATGATAATACTGTCAATGGGTCATCCTGAGTAGTATCTGTCTGTCATCTGATTTTTACGGTCTCCTTTCTAAATTGTTAGCAAATGGTCATATTTTGGATCAGCAGAAGCAGGAGCTTGAGCTGGGACCAGGCGTCTGCTCTGTGGATAGGACTACAGAAGATGAGGGTAATTGGCTCCTCTCTCTTTACCACAGTCCTTTTACAGAATGAGTCTTTGGGAATGTGGGGAAAGCAGGAATATTGGCTACTTTCAGACTGAAGATGACCCTTAAATCTGTGGGTTTTTTATGTGCACTTTCACTCTACCAAGAATTTGGAATTCCCTAGAGGCAAAGACAGGTGTTCTTCTCTCCGCCCTTCCCCCCTTTTTAGGGATTATTGTTTTACTCTAGGGAAATAAATATAAATTCTAAGCTTGTGAAAAATGACTATATACACATCATAATTCAATGCATTACCATGTGACTAGCTTTATTTTTATAAAAAAAAATCCATTTGAGATAGGTCCAAGACTTTGAGACGTGAAAGAGAAAACTTGTTCTCACTTTTAAACGAAATCACATGGTAACTGACAAATTGTACTAAATATCTGTGTAATGTATAATACAGAATCATAGACTGTGATGGGAAAGTCAGACAAGACGATATGAACCTGTTTAAATACTTGTCATCACATAGCAAATCTAAGAAGTTACAGGGCAAGAAGCCTCTATTTATAATATACATAAGTTAATGGAAAGACATTATTACTTTTGGATCATGATAGTACATGCATGGAAAATCAATATGATATAAAGGGTGCTTCTTCCATTCTCTCAGCAGGAAAAGATGCTTGGTGAGCACCTTCCTCTAAACTGACCACCTTGGTATGCACTGCAGATGATTAACCTTTTCTTCTCCCTTCTAGAAGTCACCATTCCCTCCTCTCTCACCACAGAAAGGAAGGCCACCCAGAACATCCTTTCATGCTGTCACCTGTCATTCTTCTTTTATTAGGAAAAAGGCATGACTGGGCTTTTAATTCATTTTCAGGCTTTTATGTGGTTTAACCCATATTTAATTTTAATTTTTCATCCCCAAACCATAACTCCTTGTTCAGTCTGCTAGATGCTAAAACCCAATAAAATGACCTTCACAGCTTTCTGCCCTGAATTTCACCTCTAAAACAAAATATAAGCCAAAGTGATTTCTCTCTTCAAAAGAAAATGTAACCAGAGATGAAACTGAGTTTGCTCTGCATGGCTTTTATGCACATGTGGTTTCCAGGGAAACCTCGCCCTGATATTTCTAAATGTTAGGATAGTTACTGGTACCCCTCAGATTCTGGCTTTGAACACATTAAAAATGTTCACGGCATCAAGGAAAAGGAGAAAAGAAATATTGAAAGTTTCTTTTAAAGTTAAATTTTGTTTTTAAAAAATACATTCTAAGTTACATTTAGTAAGGGCCACAAAGAGTGAAAAAGAAAGTGTAACATTTAAGTGAACAGAAGAGAAAGAAGTCCTTTTGTTTAGGTGAACAAATTAATCTTTCTTTTAGGCTGGCTTTTCAGACTTCAACATAAGGGGAAGATAATAAGTTGTAAGTTTGAGTTTTCAATTACCTGAATATCTCTATTTTAAATGAAGGAGAGTCACAGAAGAGAGGAGTGACAGGTACATGACCCTATTACAGAATTGTATTTTGTGAGAAAGCCAAAAATATGAACTAATGAAAGGCAATTACCTTAAACCTTCAATTTTCATAAATTGGGTATATGTTATGATGAGTAACGTGAAATAGTAATAAAAATAATTACCCCAAAAGCAGTGTATCTCTTTACTTTAATAAAGAATACAATTTATTTCTCCCTGAATTTATAACCATTTTTCTTATTATTCTTGTCCTGAATTCATTTCCTTTTTCCCTGTTTAAAATATATATTTCATTTCAGGTCCTCCTCTCATCTTATGTCTGCTAAATGATGTTTGCTTCATCCCACTTCTCAAATGCACTTACATTTTAAGCTGTTTTGTATTAACTGGATATATGCAAAGGATAATACTCCCTCTCTACAGCTAAAGTGCTGTCTGATCTTAACCTTCTATTGTTAGAATGTAAATGTAAAAATCAAGTCAAATTTCAAAAGAAAATGGCAGAAATGGAAACAAGCTTTGTGGCAAAAAGGAAATGAGATAGAGGAAGAGAGAGGAGAAAGAGCACGGAGATCACGCATGACTTGTACTATTTGACACTTCAAGTGGCTCTGATCAAGAAATGAAAGGACAGCAGGCTCCCATCTGGATTAGGGACTTCTCCCTGTGAGTAGGAAGTAAAGTGAAAAGAAGGAAGGCATTTCCTCATTTAATATTGATTGAAAGGAAAGGAATATTGGTAAAAATTCCCATTGTGTGCACTCAGGGAGAGATTTAGGGGAAAACAGAGTGTTCATTTCAGAATCATTTTGATATGAATTTATCATCACCATCATTATTATTATCATCATCATTAGTAGTAACATGCCTTTCTCGAAAACATGGTCATGTCTTAATTCATGTTTGATTCTAATTATCTACATTTGCATAAATTATTTGTCTATTACAGGTTGTTTTGTTGAGTAAGAGGATGAGACAGTAAGAGCATTATAGGCTGTCCCAATGCTAGGTCAGATTTTTCTGGACGAGGTAAGCTTCAACCCAGACTTAAAAGCATGACATTGCCATTATATGCACAGATATGAGAGTAGAAGTTATCCTAGTATGGATATTCCAAGTACACGTGGAGATGAAACACTTGAAATTTCATGAATGTGTCACTTGAAATTTTAAAAAAATATATCGTCTTTTTAAATTCTTACAACAATCTGCATAATTCAAATTTTGAAGTAAAATATCAGGTCTCAAATTTCTGATTTAGACATAGACTTTATAAACTAATTGAATAAGTGTGATCCTTTATCTCATGCTGTGAAAATGTGAACCTTTCAATTCCCCCACACATCGTGGTGCAGATGGTCCCATGTTGCACAGCCAACAACTGTCAATTTATTTTACCAATATCTGAGGGACAGACTGATTACATCTACATCAATCATCTTGAGTAACAGAGAAAAAAATCACTGCATTATTGCAAAATAAATGTCTCTCACTTTCTGGAGAAGTGATTGTGATTTGCAACTTATTTGTGATAATGTAGGAGAAATTCCATCATGTGAAAACATTCTATTCTGTTGAGTCAGAGGTGGGACATGAACAAGTTTTCAGAGGATAAGGAAAAAGGTGACTCATGATTCCAGAAAACTTCAACATTTTTTTTGTTTAGGACAAGAGAGTGTTCCAACAAGCATCAGACAGAATTACTCAATTGTCTAACACTATCGCAGTATCTCCATGTACCAAATGGCTTAAATGTGTTGAATAATAGGACAAGAAAGTAAAAATCTTATTCAAGCATCTTGTTATCTATGGTTATTTTGACAGCCTTTAGTACCTCCATAGCTTGTGGTTTTAATTGAGATCATAGCCACAGGCTTATGTGATATAATTTTGATGTCTTAACAATTATGTCAGTCTAATCAGCAAAAATTGGCCATTCTCTTGTAAAATAAAATAAAAACTGAAAGGAAAGAGAAAAAATATTTTTTAACTTGTCTCTCTCAATAGCCAGATGAGCTAAGCAGGTTCACAAATACTGTTTCCAATGATTAAAACCACTTAATAAACTAATAAGCAACAACAACTAGGATTAGTGGGTATTTTCTATGCTTCTTATTTCCTTACATACATAGATAATGACTAGATATGAAGTAATGTTTTTTTTTTCAAATGGTATAGCTATTAGACTATTTTACTGTTTTATTTAAGACATCTTACTAAAAAATATAATGATACTAATGATCAGACTGAGTGTTTTCCCTAAAATATGGGCAATATCTTCCTATGTTATATTACCAAGTGTGGGGCTAGAGATACTCCTGGCACTCAGTAAATCATTTGGAATTGATTTGGGGACAGTGGTCTTTATCCATAGCCTGACATTAATATTGACACTTTCCCAAATGCACAATATACATCAAAATATCAAAACAAAAATTGTGCTATGATTTGTATTTGCTTTTTTCTTTTTTAACTTTTTTCATGTAGCACACCATTTTGTTGTTTTAGAGTTATAGGCCAACGGAAAAAGTACAATTTTCCATCTTATTAAAATTAAGAACTTTCTCAGCAGTAAGTTAAAAACAGCTGAACAAAAACACTTCAAACTTGGCAGGTGGCTAGGACTCCTGAGAAATCATGTCACAGTTAAGTTCCAAAAAAATATTTGAAATTAAAGTTTAGAGGTTTTTAAAGGTCCCTTCTGAGTCCAAACTTTTGGCAGATGTCAAGATTTTAAGAAATTGTTTTGGAAGAGAAGAAACTAGCCCAACCCTATTTTTCACCCCTGCACAGAAAGATTAAGGCAAGGACTAAATCAGCAATGGGGTTGGAAAGACGGGAATCCTACCATAATAACTTAGAAATATCTTCATTCCTGTGGCCTAATGACTGACATATCAGTGGTGGTGCCATGTAATTGAATCATCTTAGCCCAAAATTCTAGTTCCAACCATTGTAATCATTAGCTACATAAATTTTAAAAACTCCCTTATTTTTTCTGGGCTTCAGTTTTTTCATGTGTCCAATGTATATCACAGTAATACCAAAATAGCAATTGGGTTTTAACACACACGCGCACACACACACACACACACACACACACACACACATATGTATACACACATACACAGACACACTAGTATATATATTTATTTATTTATTTATTTCAGAGAGGAAGGGAGAGGGAGAGAGAGATAGAAACATCAATGATAAGAGAGAATGAGAACCATTGATTGGCTGCCTCTTGCACACCCTTTCTGGGGATTGAGCCCACAACCTGGGCATGTGCCCTTGACCAGAATCGAACCTGGGACCCTCCAGTCCACAGGCCGGCACTCTATCCACTGAGCCAAACTGGCTAGGGCTAACTACAATATTTTTTAAAGATACTTTGAAAAGATGAAAGGAAGTTAAAATTTTAGGCAGTTTTTTTCTCTCTCTCTTCCTCTTTCCCTCTCCAAACAGAATCATTGGATTGTCTCAAATTTCCTATTTGGTTTTGTTAGCATACACTTGACTTAAATGATAGAAGAAAGTCTGAGCTCATATCATTCCCAAATCCAGCAGTTGTGATTGTTTATTCAGTGCCATGGAAGTCATCAGACCAAGATGAGTCATTTTAAAGGCTGATGTGGTCAAGATGATGAAATTAGTCATACAGCTAATCTGATTTTGGTAATCAGATAATCAAAATATGTGACCATCAGAATTAAATTATAATCATTTCTATTTTTAACTTTGTTAGTCATTTGAGTTTTCACTATGATTATGCAATTCAAGCCATATTGGTTTTCAGGGAAGAAATGAAATGATAGATAAAATAAGAACTAGGGTAATGGTAGTAAACACTGGGGGTAGAAGCAGAAGTTAACAAATTTTAAGAGAAAGGTGTCATTTTCATCATCACCGTTATCAACATATTTATAACACATAAAATGAGCAAGACATTGCAAAACCCAGTCTGATACTAAAATAATTATGAAGCATAGAAGTTGTACTTTAGAAGCCTATAATATAGAGGTAATAGAATATGTATCACTAAATGGAGTATTTGTGATGTCTCAGGTGAATGGTTGGTGTTAAATGAATTTAGAGGATTGAAATAAGGTTACGTTTCATGGAGGCCACTAGAACCCATATAGGATATTATTCTAACCTCACTGGATAATGAGTAATCCACTGAACTGAGTCAGCAGTGACTGGGACCTTTAATCTGTTGCCAGATTTGGTTTCCATCTGTACAAGATCTCTGTCTCTCCTTAAACAACAACGTAGGCCAAGTTCACGGAAACTCAGATATGGAGCATGTAGGAGGAATGCTCAGCAAAGTAATAATGCTTTCTACCAGCATTGCTGCCTGAGAGAAAGCTGCACCTCCAGCTCTTTCCCCAAAGCCAGACAATTTAGTTCCTCCCAGTATGACCCTGGCAGTTTACAAGCTGCTGCCTCAGCGCAGGAGATCAAAGGGAGTGAGTCACAGAAGTCCATTTTCGAGCCCTTTAAGAGGAATGCTTGGGACTCCATCAGCCCTCCATTTCACTCAGCCACAATCTCTGCTGGTTTTTACAGCCAGAAGTTATGGGGCCTTCTCTTCCCAGCACTGAAACCCTAGCCTGGGGAGCTTGGGGTGGGGATGGGACCCCTTGTTCTTCCTGGGGGATTTCTGCAGCTGAGATATCCCTCTAGATTTTTAACCATCACATGTGAGTGTAGGACCGGCTCCTTCCATGCCTCCTACTAGTCTCTATGTGGCTTCTTCTGTATATCCTTTGTTGTAAGACTTGTGTTCAGCTATTTTTCAGGTGGTTCTCAATGGTGGTTGTTTTGTAGTTTAATTTTGATGTGGTCATAGGAGAATGCCAGTACCACATTTACATACTCCACCATTTTGACTGGAAGCAAAAAGTGGCTTTTTAGTTCATGGCTCATATGGCCCCATAGCTAGTCAAAATGTACAGTTACTATCAAGTTTTATATCTCATCCCCAAAATCACACTGATTCTATAGGACAGATGTCAATTCTAGGGATTAATTCCACCAGCAGGACTAAATGTTATTAGCACATTATAAAAGACTATGCTAATTAAACACACACACAATGCAGGCATATTTACATTGAAAATGAATTACAGCATTGCTTGTAATGGGCAAAATGACATTTCTAAGATATATCCAAAATAATTAGCCTTGTCATTCCCCAATCCTTTTCCACGGAGCCTTTCTATGAAGATGCATGCTGCCAACATTTTTTTTAGATGTCTGCTAGACAACTGATAGAGGACAGTGGAACAGCAAGTCTTAGCCCACAGAGCTCAAGAACTACTTAATCAGTGAACAGTGTACTGGCAGTGCTATGGATTGAGATTCTTTTAAAATAGCTAAGCCACAACCTAGACCTACTGCTGAGTGACAAGACTGCATGCATAGCCCAGAAGGAGAACAAAGCCTGCTTTTCTTTCTCTCAAATGTGTGCTTTTCAAAGTTATTAATCTTTTATTTTGGCACTAAACTTTAAAAAAAATATTTGAGAGAGAGAGGAAGGAAGAGAGAGAGAGAGAGAGAGAGAGAGAGAGAGAGAGAGAGAGAAACATTGATTCGTTGTTCCACTTACTTTTACATTGATTGGTTTCTCCTTGTACATGCTCTGACTGGGGATCAAAATTGCAGCCTTGGCATATCAGGATGATGCTCTAACCAACTGAGCTACCCAGACAGGGCAGGCACTAAACTTTAAATTCTCTTCTTCTTTTATTGCATGTAATTTTTATGACCCATGAAATGGGTTGGGCATATTCAACATCTTTATTCTATAGGTAAGGAAGCCTGGGTCAAGGGGATTTAAAAATATACTCCACATTTCACTTTGACAGTGACAAAACAGAAAACACAACCCAAATCCCTAACTCCCAGAACCACTCTTTTCCTATTGCAAAACACTGCTTGCTAAGTTGCCCCAACATTCATTGCTTAGATACTAATGCCAGCTTTTGACAGTTTCTTATCTTCCAAATCAACAGCACATCAATACAAAATTTTCTTACATTATAATCTTTTTTGATATGAGAAAATTCTGCTTACCTAAATATAGTTTATTGAGAGTGATATGTCTTAGTACTCAAAACTTTGAGATATTTTCTTTCACTCACTAAGATTCTCAGTCATCTAGACTTAAACATTAGTTTATACAGAAATCTTTCCAATAGCAACTCCATGAGTCAGTATCTTATACTCTAGGTAGGAACGAATAGTGGATGGAAATTTCTATCAGACTCATTTTCAGTATAAAGGAACCTGCAATAGAGTTAGACTGAGACATAGAACCAACTAAGGGACATTTTACAATGCATGTGAACATATAAATTGATAATCTAAGCCAGTGATGGGCAACCTTTTGAGCTTGGTGTGTCAAACTTCGCCAAAAAACTGAGCATAACTCGGGTAGTGTGTCACTTTGAGGAAAAAACATTATTTCGCAAATGTTTCATCCTCAGGAGCAGCAAATGTTTCATCCTCGGCATGCGGCTGCCTCAGCGGCCTCGTGTCATCAAAAATGGCTACATGTGTCAGTGCTGACACACGTGTCATAGGTTCACCATCACTGATCTAAGCATTAATAAAATAGAGGCACCAGAATAGTCAGAATGATGTGAGATTAATTAGTGAAGATAAGTTGTAGGAAGAAATATTTGAGCCATATTTCAAAGTGAGTACAAGATTTGGATTTCTAGAGTGATAGGTGTGTATATGGATTTCACACCAAAGGAAGAAAATGAGAAACTGTCAATAAACAGTAAATTCTTCTCCAAAATCTAGACTCAATATTTAGTAATGGTCACCCTGACTCATAGAAAATCAAACAACTCACTTGTACTCAATCATCTTAGTGATTACTTAATTATATTGTTGTGTAGAATATTTAAAGCATAGGAAGTAGAATCAGCTAGTCCTGGTTTCAAATCATGCTACTCTAACATGTGACTCTGTACTTGAGTAAGTGGCTAAAACTTTCTGACCCCAGTTTTTTCATCTATAACTTGTGAATGATTTTACCTGCCTATCATGTTGTGGGGAAGTAGAGGAATAATGTATGTAAAGTACTTAGCACGGAGTTTGTCTTCATGGCTCCATGATACTGTCTTCTAAGCAGATGCCATATTTTAGTCTGTTGGAGATGGTGATAAAACTTTTTATTCCTTTCATTAAAAGTACTTTAAAGAGAACCAAGATGGCAGCATAGGAAAATGCCTGTACTCACTGCCTCCCACAACCACATTAAAATTACAATTAAAATACAGAATAACCATCATCCAGAACCACTGGAAAGTTGGCTGAATGGAAGTCCTACAACTAGAGAAGTAAAGAAGAAAGCACACTGAGATGGTAGGAGGTGCGGAGGCGCAGAACGGGCTGGTCTAGCACCCACGTGTGCCACTTTTTTAATCAGGAGGGAGCTTGTTTCTGTGGAGGCCACCCAGAGGAGCAAGGGGTCCCAGCTCCATGCCAGATGCCCAGCCCAGGGTCCGAGAGCTAGGAAAAGAAATCCCTATGGGCAGTAACAACTATGGGCTATAAAAACCAGTGGGGATTGGGGCTCAGTGACCCAGAGGTTGCTGGAGACTCAGCTGCTCCTTTTAAAAGGTGGGCACACAAACTGAACTTACAAGCTCCTGCTTCCTCTGAGCTCCAGTACCAGGGCAAGGCTCTGGGAGACCCAGACACATACAAGGAGAAATTGGGCTGACTGGCATTGGGGAGGAACTCAGGGGCAACTTTCTTCCAGATAAAGGTACGCATAGTAGTCATTATTCCTGTGCTGGGACCTCCCTAGTCCCAGGCTGACTGACAGCCATTTCTGTTTGCTCTGCCCTGGTGATTCCCTGAGACCCCACCACACCCAATTTACAACCCCACCCAATCTGTGCATAGTGGTTTTTGCATATGAATGGCCTGTTCTTGCTCTGGCTGAAACCTGTCAAACAAGCTGCAGCTGGGTCAGGGAGCCCCAGACCTATCAATAAAAGGCCCAAGACCCAGCACCAGCACCAGCCTGCCTTGCTTCACAGCTGGGCCTCATCTGGGCACTTCCAAACCTGATACAAAGAGGAGGAATCTGCAGATCTCTCTGTAGCTCCTACTGGGTGGCCCCAGGTGGTGGCTGACTTTGCACCTCCCTTGAGACTCAAGAGCCAGTGTACCCAGTGGTCAATGTCAAACCATACCAGATTACAACTCTATACATCCATAAGTGACACACTCAAGGAGTAGACTCAGAGAGCACCAAAGCCCCAATGAAGC
Organism: Cnephaeus nilssonii; assembly: GCF_951640355.1. Taxonomy (NCBI): domain Eukaryota; kingdom Metazoa; phylum Chordata; class Mammalia; order Chiroptera; family Vespertilionidae; genus Cnephaeus; species Cnephaeus nilssonii. The sequence goes on from NC_137082.1 coordinate 80,032,354, forward strand.
AAGTCCTATTCCATAGGGGTATCTCCTGCACAGCAGCTCTCCCACTGTAGTCACAGTTGGTCCCCACAGCCAATTGACCTGGTGGTTAATTCCTCCAAGTGACCCCCAACAGCAATCAAAGCTCAACTAAAACCAGACTGTGCACACAGCCCACAAAGGGGTGCACCTAGAGTGTCCATCTCAGGAGCTTGCGGAGGCTGAGCCACTGGGCCCTATAGGGCACCTACCACACAAGGCCATTCTATAAACTCAAAGAGACTTAGCAGTTCTACCCAATACATAGAAACAAACACAGAGAATCAGCCAAAATGTGAAGACAAAGTAACATGTCATATATGAATGAAAGAAATGGAAGAAAGCAAACTACTGGATATAGAGTTAAAAACCACAGTTAAAAGATTACTCAAGAATCTTCTAGAAACCTCCAAGGAATTTAGTGAGACTTTCCAGGATCTTAGTAAGAATGCCAAAAAAATGGAAAAGGACCATTCAGAAATTAAGCATACACTGACTGAAATAAAGAATAATATTCAGATTTGATGAAAAGAATAGATCCAGAGACAAAGGGGAGGGGAGGGGGCGATTACAGAGCAACCAAAGTCTTGTATGCATGCATATTAGCATAACCAATGGACACAGACAATGGGGCAGAGGGGACTTGCCCGGGTTGGGAATGGCTGGCGGGGGGGGGGGGGGGGGGGGGGGGGGGTGTGGTGGTCAATTGGGGAAAAAGGAGACATATGTAAAACTTTAGACAATAAAAAAATAATATAATATTCAGGGATTCAACAGTAGAGTAGATGATTCTGAGAATTAAATCAACAATTTGAAATATGAGGAAGCAAAAAACACCCAACCAGAAGAGCACAAAGAAAAAAGAATCCAAAAATATGAAGACAGTCTAAGAAGCCTCTGGGACAACTTCAAGCATATTAATATCCCGAATTATGGGGGAGCCAGAAGAAGAGGGAGAGCAAGATATTGAAAACCTATTTGAAGAAATAATGACAGAAAACTTCCCCTAACTGATGAAAGAAATAGACTTACAAGTCCAGGAAGCACAGATGACCCCAAACAAAAGGAATACAAAGAGGACCACATGAAGACACATCATAATTAAAATACCAAGGGCAAAAGACAAAGAGAGAATCGTAAAAGCAGCAAGAGAAAATCAGTTAGTTACCTACATGGGAGTGCCCATACAACTGTCAGCTGATTTCTCAACAGAAACTATGCAGGCCAGAAGGGAGTGGCAAGAAATATTCAAAGTGATGAATAGCAAGAACCTATAACCAATATTACTCTACCCAGCAAAGCTATCATTTAGAATTGAAGGTCAGATAAAGAGCTTTACAGACAAGAAAAAGCTAAAGGAGTTCACCACCACCATACCAGTATTATATGAAATGCTGAAGGGTATTCTTTAAGAAGAGGAAGAAGAAGAACAAAGTAAAGATAAAAGATATGAACAACAAAGTGGCAACAAATACATATCTATCAACAATTGAACCTACAAATCAAATGAATAAAAAATCTGATGAACAGAATAAACTGGTGAGTGGAATAGAATCAGAGGCATGGAAATGGAGCAAACTGACAATTCTCAGAGGGAAGTGGGGTAGGAGGGTGCGGGTGGGAAGAGACTAGACAAAGATCTTATATGAGTCTATGCATTACCTATTGACAAGGATAATAGGGTGGTAAGGGCCCGGGGGGAGGCAGGAACCGGGTAGAGGGGAGCTATGGGGGGTGAGGGGAAGAGGGGCATCTGTAATAATATCAACAATAAAGATTTTTTAAAAAGTGCTTAAAATTCACCTGGCTGGCATGGCTCAGTGGTTGAGCATCAACCTATGAACCAGGAGGTCACTGTTTGATTCTGGTCAGGCCACATGCCTGGGTTGTGGGCTCAATCCCCAAGTGTGGGGCGTGCAGAAGGCAGCCGATCAATGAATCTCTCTCATCATTGATGTTTCTATCTTTTTCTCCCTCTCCCTTCTTCTCTGAAATCTTCTCTGAATATATATATATATATATATATATATATATATATATTCTTTAAAATTCAAGAAGGGAACTCAATGAACTTGGCAAGCTTTCAACTTTTGGACCACATGCAATCAGTAAATAAGACAGGTCATATGGTGTGTTAACTATTAACTAATGCCTTAATATAACTCGTGCCAATTGCCTATAATTCTCTTATCAGAGATAAAAATATCTATAACTTTTGAAATGTGTTATGTAACATAACCCCTGCCCTAGTAATGTAACCACAGAATACTAGTATTTGGTCTTGGTTCAGAGAGAGATCAGGTGCAGATTTCAGCCATACTCTCCATTCCGCATCACCACCAGACCCCTAGATTTCTGGAATAGCTTGCTTAAAATTAGATTAGTGGAATTTGAAGGATTTGGACCATTGAAAGACAGGTGTAGCATACTGGGTAAACTGGATGGGGCTGCCCATGTCTAGGGTCAGAAACAGGCACCATTTCACTTGGACAGGCAATGGGAGATGTTTGGCCTTGATCAATTAAAATAAACAATATAAACTTTATCCTGAAATATCTTTTGAACTTTTAGAAGATACATTCATTGATATTTATAAGGATATAATTTTCTTTCAGATGTGAGTTTCAGATTCAGTGCTAGAGGAGGTCAGTGATGAGAAGGATTAATTCAGATTCAGTACAGAAAATTTGATTTAGGTATGGGAGAATGAATAGAATTCCAAGACATGTCTAAGGCACATTTTCTGGTAAAGTTAGGACTATAGAATGTAGAAGGTAAAGAAAACGACAGTTTTAGAAAGTCATAGAAATAAGAAAATGGGATGTTTTTGTTGATCTTTCAATATTGATTGAAGTACAAGCTTTCTTTTGTGAGGAGAGTACAATATATATGGTTGAGAAGATCCTGTGCTGGAGGGATTATACTGCTGCATTTTAAAGACAGGATGAATTTTATACTTAATATTACATTCATTCAATATATAGTGTTTATTATGTACCAGGTAATGTATTTGGCACATTTTGGAAGATAATGCAAATTCATTTATATACATGCATTACTTGCTTAAAAATAGCACAGACAAGTTTTATTTGCTTGTTTATTTTTTTAATTATTTCAAGTTTAGCTGAGAAACCAGGAAGCAGGAGGTTTTTCATAAAACAAAATTGAGCAGAATAATTGGGGACACTCATGAAAGGCACTAGGTAGACATTCATATCTGTTCATTCATTGCTTCAAAGCCTGAAAAAAACACCCACCAGAGTCATAGCTTATAAGTCCTTCCTGCCATTAATGTGACATATTTATTCTTTGCTATAAAGGTTAAAAGAGCTGTAGATGCGAGATTCTCTGAAAAATTTTAAAAGGCATTTGGCATCTGCTGAGAAATTGTCACGAAATTAAAAAACAAACAAACAACCCTGTGGATCAGGTTTCTGGGAAACTCCTGAACCTCCCCATGTGCACTGACACTGCCCCTGGAACCAGCTCTTCAGCTACACACTGGATGGCAGTGCTCTGCAGCGAATCCAGGAAAGTGCTCAGCCACGTCCTGACAGCCAGCATCCAGATTTATTAGGAAGCCAGGCTCCAACTGAATGTGCACATTATTCTTATTGAGAGTCATCAATGCTTTGTCAAACTCTACAAATGTCTTTTAAATGATCATTAAAGTAAAAAGACAGTGAAGTGTAAGAGCCAAGACTGAATGCAGTCGTAATAATGCTCGCCCCTAAATTTGAGTTCCCAAATCATCCAACCACAGGAAGAGCATGATTAGCATGCAAAATACAAAGGAAAGATAGTAACCATGGGGTCTTCCTTTGGATTTTGGATCACTATTGTTGGTTGTGTTCCCTTGCTATGCTGGCAAGCTGAGGGCAGGGAATGAGAAGTTAGACATTTTAGAATCTGTCACTCTTTCTACTTGTATCACTGTAGAAACCCAAATCTTTTTGGAGAGAAGGGTGTTCAAGGAGAAATAATGCAATGATAGAAGAAGATGTAATTGCCTAAGGTATATGTAAGTATATGTAAATATTTAATTGTAAATATATGTGAGCTTGCTGTCTAGTTAGCAAGCTCACCTCTCTCTCTCTCTCTCTCTCTCTCTCTCTCTCTCTCTCTCTCTCTCTCTCTCTCTCTCTATCTCTCTCTCTCTCCCTCACTCCCCCCTCCCTGCCTCCCTCCCTCCTTTCCTAGATCTGTGTGTGTGTGTGTGTGTGTGTGTGTGCATGCACGCCTGTGTGTATGCAAACAAATACATTAATTGGCTCACTCAGATATTTATTTCTGGATATGATTGTTGGAAATACATCACATAAACACCCAAATTTCTATCCCACATGCTGTTCAAGTCTGTAGATAATTAAATATTTGTAGTTGCATTACAGAAGCAGAATCAATGGCAGGCTTTCCAGTGAAAGTTTGTACCTATTCATAGTTTGGGCATTTGTTAGTTTCAGATGGTATTGTTGCTAATCCAATTTATGGAATGTTTCACTTAAAGTCATAAAGTGCTTCAACTTGCCTACCATTATTAAGCAAACCATAGTCTCAGCTGGCACTCCCCCTGAGTAGGACAAAGCTATGAAAGAAATCACACAGGTTAAAGTGACATGCTGATTTCCCAAAGATCAGGTTGACTGGGTCCAGAGAACACCCAGTCCATTCAGTAAATACAGTCAGGTACTGTATAGAAATGTAATATACCATGATAAAACCACATTTAAGCAAGACATGAACAGATTATTTTATATTAGAAAATTTATAAAGCTCATCACATTAACAGAAAACCTAAGAGGGAAATAAATGTTCATCTTAACTGATACAAAGAATTTTGAAAATTTTTAACAACTATTTGTAAAATATCTTTTGGAAAATTAGAAAGAGCAGGTACCTTGCATAATATGATAAAAGGTATCTATAATTTTAGGACAAAGATTACTGCAAATATGGAAACATTAGAAATATTACCTTCAAAACTGTAAATGAGAAAAGAGTGTCCACCTTTTCCATTTCACATTTTATTAAATGTGTTATCTTGTACATTAAAGCAGAAAAAGAAATTAGTCATGCAGATTGGAGAAAAAACAGAACGGTCCATTTTGCAAAGGATATAAAGCACAAATTTATACTTATAGTAGAGGCCCGGTGCAGGAAATTTGTGCATGGAGGGGGGGTTCCCTCAGCCCAGCCTGTACCCACTCTAATTGGGGACCCTTCAGTAGAACATCCCTCTCACAATCTGGGACCGCTGGCTCTTAACCACTCACATGACTGCCTGCTTGATTGTCCCTAACCCCTATGCCTGCCTGCCTGATCGCCCCTAACTGCCCTCCCCTGCCAGCCTGATTGAGCCCCCAACTGCTCTCCCCTGCTGGCCTGATCGCCCCTAACTGCCTCTGCCTGCCTGCCTCATCGCCCCTAACCTCTCTGCTTGCCTGCCTGATCGCCCCTAACTACCTCTGCCTGCCTGCCTGATCATCCCTAACTGCCCTCCTCTGCTGGCTAATTTGATTCTGATTGGTTAGTTGCTATGCCAGTCAGCATCAAAAGCTCCACCTCCTAGGCAGCCATTAGCTCCTCACAGTTGACCCAGATTTGGTTCTGATTGGTCAGCTTCTATGCCAGTCAGCGTCTCTGGGCCTATCAATGAGGCCTGATCAGAAAGGTGGGGCTGATCAGCAGCCCCAGTGGAGGCCTGGAGAGAAATGGAGGCATGGCTGTTGGCCAGGCCGGGAGAGAAAGAGAGGCAAGTTATGATCAATGGCTGCCACAGAGGCTACAGATCAGACCCTGCCTATCTCTCTGCAGGCCTCTCTCTGGGCCTGATCCGCAGCCCCCTAGGCAGTCAGTGCTGGATCAGGGTGCCAGCAGTGGCCCCAGTCAGTGTTGGGTCACCATGGCAACCCAGCACTGACTTCCGGTCTGGCCGAACTTCAGTCGTAATGGTTGTTACAACCCTGTCTCTTTTATTATATAGATTGGTAAAAATAATAAGAGTTTGCCAGGAAACCTGGTTTGTTTTTAATATATAAAAGCCAAGTGCCTGTTTAAACATCAGGAATAAACACCCAGAAAACATGATTAAAGAGAAGTTAAAACTTATAAGAATATCAGAAGATATAAAATTTTCAGGAATAAATCTAACATAGAAGGCACTAATCTTCTGGTAAAATTGTCAATTTTATCAATTTTATTAAAAGATATGTTGAAAGAACTAATTAGTTAGAAATAAATAAATATATATATATGACAGCTACCCATTATCCCCCACATATAAGAGAGATCATATGGTATTTGTCTTTCTCTGTCTGACTTATTTCACTTAGCAAATGTCTTCGAGGTCCATATCACAAATGTCAAGATTTAATTTTCTTAGGTCTGAACTAGAGGCCTGGTTCATGAAATTCGTACACTCGCGGGGGGGGGGGGCAGGGTCCCTCAGACTGGCCTGCACCTTCTTGCAGTCTGGAAGCCCTCGGGGGATGTCTGACTGATGACTTAGGCCTGCTCCCCTAAGCTGTCAATCAGACATCCTTAGCGCGGCTGAGGAGCTGGGAGAAGCTCCCGCCACCACCGCTGTGCTCGCCAGCCATAAGCCCGGCTTCTGGCTGAGTGGCGCTCTCCCTATGGGAGCACACTGTCCACCAGGGGGCAGCTCCTGCATTGAGCATCTGCTCCCTGGTGGTCAGTGTGCATCAATAGCAACCAATCATTTCATCATTCGGTCGATTTGCATATTAGGCTTTTATTATGTAGGATAATAATACATTACATATCTCACATCTTCTTTTATCATCCATCCAATGATGGACATTTAGGTTGTTTTCCATATCTTGGCTATTCTAAATAACACTGAAATGAACATGGGGATGCATACATCTTTTGAAATTAGTATGCTTCTTTCCTTGGAATAAATACCCAAAACTGTAATTGCTAGATCATATGGTAGTTCTATTTTTAATTTTTTTGTGGAATCACCATACTGTTTTCCATAGTGACTGCACTAATTTACATATCTACCAACAGTGCACAAGAGTTCCTTCTTCTCCACATCCTCCTCAACACTTGTTATTTCTTATCTTTTTTATAATAGCCATTCTGACAGGTATGAGATGATCACTCATTGTGATTTTGATTTGCAATTCTCTGATGTTGAGCATCTTTTCATGTACTTTCTGTCCATATGTATGTCTTCTTTAGAAAAATGTCTAATCAGTTCTGTCTGGTTTTTAATCAGATTGCTGTTTTGTTTTACTATTTAGTTTTACAAAATACAAGCATGGCAAGATATATCAAAGAGAGCTTGTGGAGAATAGCACAAGGCAGAAGTAATAGCCTAAAGGGAAGAAGATTTCATAAAAGATACCAATTTCGAACTCTCAGAGAAAATAAGTGTAAGGAAAGTGAGGAGTCAAAGAATTTAAGAGAAGAGGGAAATGAAGATAAAATAACCAATAATGTCAGATGCACCAGATTTCCAAGTTAATAAGGGATTGCCTAATTGAGCAATTAGGAGGCTGTTTACAGTTTGGGTGGACGTAGTTTCTCTAGAGCAGTGGGGATGAAATTAGACCACTGGGTTAAAAAGTAAGGAAGGGATAGTAGCTGAGGAATTAGAAAGAGGTCATATTCTTAAATTCTTCATGAAGTACAGCTACAAAAAAAAAGCAGAGACTGGAAGGTGGTAGGAGAAATAGTCTGGTCTTTGGAAATAATTTTCAGGATTGGAGCAGTTTAAACTGTAAGAACACTGATTAAATGGGAGTGGAGTAACTGATGGAGTATAGTACTAGAAAATGTATAAGAGACTGATTTAAGAACAAAAAGGTTATGAATAGGAGAAGTTGCAGATAAATTTCTCATACTGCAGGAAATGATTTGTGTGTGTGTGTGTGTGTGTGTGTGTGTGTGTGTGTGTGTGTGTGTGTGTGTAGATGATTGTGGGGCTGTGGGTAGAAGTTATTAAAGTGAGAGGAAAGATTTGACTTTGGGCTTACTGGTATTTTCAAGAAGCTAGACTACACTTCTGCCTGAAGTTCTCCTGATTCTATAGCCTATGATTCTGCTTCTAACCTGCTGTTCCTAGGGGTCTTTAATTTTATCTGGTCTCTGTCTACCTTCACTTCCCACTTGTTCTCCTCCTAGTAGAACACTGACTTTGGAGTAGCATCTCAACAAGGAAACTTTGCTGACCTGTGTCCTCCATAAATTCAACTAGCTCCTTAGCAACTTCCTCATAAAAGTCTACTAGCTTCCTTTGATTAATTGCCTATCTTTTATCTTTGTTACAAATAGTATCTGGAGGAATTTTAGATTGTGTTCAGACTTTTTGCATCATATATCGATAGTCTAGAAAGTCAACATTGTTTTTTTATGTTAGAAGTAGAATCAATATGTAGGGAAGGTGGTCTTATGGAAAAATTTCAAATAAAAAACATTTTAAGGGAATTTATGAGAGTAATTATATTTTTAAGGGAACAGAAACACCAAAAAAACATTTTATTTAAGTAAAACAAGTTGGTGTGTGCCTTCTTGTGTGTAAACAAGATAGCCATCACTATCAACTCTTCTTTAGGCTGCTAATGTACAAGGAAGAGAATGGAACTATACAAAATTTAGATAGTAAGCTGACCTTTAGAACAATCTGAAAGAATAATTTTGGCTTAAAAATTGGATGGAGAGGGTCACAAAAGATTATTATAGTCAAGTTCAGTTAATATAATTTGTATAGGTTGAGTTGAAGACAGTGAAAGCTTACTAAGAAATTCAAGTTGCCATTGCATTATAAATGACAAAGAAAACCATATGTTCATGCTAGCCAATTATAAAACTAAATAAATATTGGTCCAGATTAAAAGAAAAACTATTATAAAGCACTGATTCTTTGTGATAATTTTCAATGAAAACAAAATACTCACTTGATAGCTAGCCAACATCTTTAAAAACCTGCAAAAAAAACTATCACTCATTATGTCAATTCCATTTTTTCTTGGTTTTAAGTATCCACATAAATCTGGCTTCAATTTTTCTACTAATTTACAAGTAGATCAGCTTTCTCTCAGATGCTATGCCATTTCTATTTCTATAACTTTGGTCATGTTTTTCTCACTTTCTGGATGTTTATCAGTATCTTCCCATTCTGAAAGGATAAGCTGAAAAATCATTGAGGGTTTCCTAAATTGTCTCAAAATCCAATTAACAAATTCTCCTAACTTAGCTACATGAGGAGATTATAAATCACATTTACTTATCAATGACTTCTTTTTACAAATAATTTATTTCACTTTCTTACATATTAAGTAGTGGACTACTCTCATGGGAGGTTCTAAAAATCTGTTAAATACAACCTCTACTTTCACTTAATTTTATGTTCTTAAACATTTTACTGTTTTTCCTTTTATATATCTTGTTTTCCAAAATCAATTACTTCTTTAAAAAAATCAGAATTATTATGGTGCCAAGAACAATGCAGTGCCTTAAGTAGATGCTCAGGAGATACTCCCTGGTTGGCTGATTGATTGCTTCATTAAGTTCAATGTCAGAGTTTGATTGAAAGAACCACTTTTGTTCACAACTTTGGTGACAACGAGCAGCAAGTTAACATAAATATTTGTACTGGCTTTCAGGGCAAGTGAGGTTTTGTTTACCTGAAATCTAAATGCTCTCAGTGTTCACACCCATGTTCACTTTACTAAGTGTTCTAGTGTTCTAAGATGAAATTAAATCAATTAGGAGTGAAATTATATGGGAGTAACTCTTGTGAATTAGAGAATACTTCTAGAAATGTTTGCTTGACATTTTATCCATCTTAACTTTAATAGTCTCATGAGCATATTCTTAACAGCAAGTTGTTCATTTTAATTTTATAAGTATAATTTCTAAAAGTTTCTCACAATTAGAATTTAAAAAGCTTCATGTTGAAGTAAGATTGACTCACGAGTCAGAATAAAAGAGGGAAGAAGCACCAAGTGCACAAAGCAGGAAGTAAAACCAGCAAAATCCAATTTCCTCCAGTAAATTACTGTGTGCAGATAGCACCAAACAGGTCATTTGAACGGACTAGATGAGTCATTTATCCATTGTTCAGAGTTAGCAAAACTCATTGCTCTGTAGAAACATCATGGTTTTTGACACAATTCAATGCGTCATTTATGAAGAACTTACTAATTTAAGGGAACTAGTTTATGGACTTCTTCCCAAATCAGCAATGAGAAGACACCTTAGTTCAGAGGATGGGGAACTGAAGTAGTCACCCTAAAATGCTTGTAAAAGGCCTCAATCAGTCAGCCTAGGAATTGTGGGAAAGATATAGTGCCACATATAGATTTTTTCCCTTGCATTTCTATACTACACACTCAATTTTATATTCCATGTCATTTTATTTGTATGGATATTTTGTCTCCCTGACTTTACTAGAAACTTCTTGTGAATACAGGTTATGTACATAATACTTCAATTTTTATATACAAGAATCCTGAGATCAGAGTAGGGACTCGGTAAATGCATGTTTATTGACTGATGCAAATACACAAATTGCTTGACTAAAATTAATTTTTCAACTGGCTTTGTGGGAATCAAGTCATTAACCTTGACCAGTGTGCCACTGCTGCAAAAGTTATATAATAACTATTTTAGGCTTTGTGAGTCAGAAAGTCTCTGTGGAAACTTCTGAACTCTGCCATTGTAGTGTGAAAGCAGTCACAGACAATGGGAACTAATGGGTGTGGCTGTGTTCCAATAAAACTTTATTTATAAAAATAGACCACCCATGCACTGTTGATTACCAACCCCTGCCCAATGCTACCTTTGAAATCTATTTAGCTATTGTTATAAGGACACACATGTAATACCTTAATCAATAAAGAAAAATTATAAAAAAGATGCTTATAAGAATATGGTATTATATAATCAATTTTTTTTTTTAAAGATGGACCTCATCAGTGACTGTCTCACACAAAATCAGACTAGGTCACCACTGAGTGAAGTCTATGGTGTGACTAAGGAAAGGAGAAGCACCAGAACATCTGCTGTGTCAACTTGCCATACTCTTCAAAATGTTCATCTTTAGATCACTCATAATAAAACTAACTATAGAGATAATTTTTGCTAAACAGCATAAATGTGTTATCTAATTAACCTATTGGCATTCCTTATTACAGAGGAGAAGAAACAAACCTAAGAGAATGGCTCCTAAAATTATATGTATTTTTTAATGTATATGTTTTATTGTTTTTCTAAGATAAAACAGTACAGTTATTTAAGAAACCAGTAAAAAATAATTATTTAAATAAATGCAGACATTGAGAGACTAAGAATGCAGTAATCTCAATAACATGTCATTATAAATAGTTATATTAATTAATAAGATTATTTCACAAGACAGTAAGCAAAAAAGTCATCATATTATAAAATACCATAAAAATAACATATATTTTATCATAATATATTATTTTTGCTTAATTTTTTTTATGTAGCTGTTTCTCTCAGTGGTATCATGAAGCTTCTTTTTATTTTGTTGGCTTTTGTGAGTTTTTTTTTTCTTTTTCAAAAACATTATGCAATTTCAGAGAGTATACTTTTTATAAAAATTAACTTTAATGTTGTTATAGCTATCTTAGTTTAGTAGGCTATACAGAAACAAAGCACATTGGAACCAAGGGAGAAGATTTACTCCCTGCACTGTCCCTCGCACACCTTCAACTGACAAAGTTCCACTTCTTACTGGTTGACAATGGATGTCCAGCATGATGGAAGGGATAATTCTTTCTGGAGACAGTTAAGGAGAGAATGGAAGGTATGTAAGAGAAGTCATTGGAAGGATGAACTGGTCTAGAGAACCAAGATAGATCACCTATGTGGCTGGACTGTTCGCAGGGAGCTGGGGCTGTCCATGCAAGTTGGGCTTTCAGCATGGCCATTCCATTCTCATTGTCATTATTACCACTGGCCCCCATCTCACCCAGAATCAAAGGATAGAGAAATAGACTCTGTCTGTTGATGGAAGAGCAACAAGGTCATACTGCAGAACAAAGTAACAAATGGGTATATTGCTGTGGTCATCTCTGGAAAACATAGTTCTCCACAATTGTTGACATACATCCTTTGGGTTGATAAGCTTCCAGATGCATGTGCCTATACTGGCCACATCCTCCACATATTAGAGGCATTTACTTGTCTTTGGAATCCTTTCTGCTTTAGTTAATCCTCACCTGATGATATTTTTCCATTGAATTTTAGAGAGATTGGAAGGGAGGGGGAGAGACAGAGATAAACATCAATGTGAGAGAGAGACACATTGATTGGTTGCTTCCTACACACACCCCAACCAGGGCTGGGGATCGAGCCTGCAACTGAGGTACATGCCCTTGACTGGAATTAAACCAGGGACCCTTCAGTCCACAGGCCTATGCTCTATCCACTAAGACAAACTGGCTAGGTGGAATACTTTCTGTTTTTAAATGCTTTACTCCATAAATATTCTGGGCTATCAAGTCTTCCAGCCTCTTTTCCTATAGAGCTCTCCAGTGTTATATTATACTAGAGGCCTGGGAGCAGGGGGGGGGGGGGGGGGGGTTGGCTCAGCCGAGCCTGCACCCTCTCCAATCTGGGACCCCTCGAGGGATGTCCGACTGCACATTTAGGGATCGGGCCTAAACGGGCAGTCGGACATCCCTCTCACAATCCAGGACTGCTGGCTCCTAACTGCTTGCCTGCCTGCCTTCCTGATTGCCCCTAACCGCTTCTGCCTGCCAGCCTGATCACCCCCTAACCACTCCCTTGCCAGCCTGATTGATACCTAACTTCTCCCCTGCCAGCCCAATTGCCCCTAACTGCCTTCCCCTGCTGGCCTGGTCCCCCCCAACTGCCCTCCCCTGCAGGCCTGGTCACCCCTAACTGCCCTCCCCTGCAGGCCTGCCCCCTCCCAACTTCCCTCCCCTGCAGGCCTGGTGCCCCCCAACTGCCCTCCCCTGCAGACTTGATTGCCCCCAACTGCCCTCCCTTGCAGGCCTGATCCCTCCCAACTGCCCTCCCCTTTTGGCCTGATCACCCACAACTGCCCTCCCTTGCAGGCCTGGTCCCTCCCAACTGCCTTCCCCTGCTGGCTATCTTGTGGCAGCCATCTTGTGTCCACATGGGGGCAGCTACTTTTGACCACATGGGGGCAGCCATCTTGTCTGTTGGAGTGATGGTCAATTTGCATATCACTCTTTTATTAGATAGGATTCTACTTCCTCAGGTATCAGGTTGTGCCAAAACAAAAATGTATAAGACTTTCCCACTAGCAGGAATAATAGTGGAATAGAATAGATGTGAGTGCAAAACAAGGACATTATTTGATTGGCTATAGCTTTAGTTGTTTCTTTATTTGGGAGAGTTGGTTATTTGTAATTAGTTGTTCTTAAGTTTCAATCCATTAACCTAGAGGCATTCACAGGAATTGAGTCTGGCTTAGGTTTTGGTTTGCTTATGAAGGCTGCCAAGGTATTAGAGCCACCTTAGTCTAATGGTCTCCTTGTTTAATTAGTTCTTCTGAACGCACACTTTTTATTGCTAGGTAAGCTTTAGGCTATAGAGGTTTGTGAGGACCTTGGATGTGTAATGTAAAAACTTTAAGAAACTACCCTTTTCCATTCAGTTTTAACATTTGAAAGAAGGCTAGTCATAAGAAGCCAACTTTTTAAATTTCCCCTGATTGGCTACTGCCTTGACAGCCTCACAAAGATTTCAAAGGTGAAGCTGCCTCTCATGACAACTCAATCCCTGAACTTGGGTGATGAGGGAACACACATGAACAGAACTAAAACCTTTCACTGTAGATGTGAAAAAAAAATTATCTGTCAACAGATCTAGTTGGATTTCCCGTATATCTCCCCAAAAGATCTCATCATTGGTCATGGAACAGGAAATAAATAACCATTATATAGGGCAAGATAGTTTAGTATAATGGATAAGCATTAAATTTGGAGCCAAAGGACCTCAGTTCCAATCACAACCCTGTAAGTTACTTTTTTGCCATTAGACATCTCTGTCTTCTCCAGTTTCTTTAACTATAAAGTTGGGGTGGTAAAAGTACCCATCTCTCAAATCTGCTATGAGAATTTTACCTACCTGGCATACAGCAAGTACTGTAGGTATTTGCTGTAACTCTTATTTTGTCACTGGCCACTTTTGAAGCACTTCCCTCCGTTAGAGGACAGGAATGGAGAGTGATCAATATGAGATGAGATAACATATATCCTTTTGGTGTGCTGGCTGGTTGTGTTCCCCTCCCAGGGAATATAATGCCATGAAAACAATCACTGTATCAATACACTCCTGCTGGGTCCATGGCTCCTTAAGGAGGAGAGCATATGGTAGAATTTCTGGCACTATAGGAGGCCAATGAGGAGGACAGTTAGTTTTGTTGAAGGGAAAAATCTTTTAAAGTTTCCCATTTCATCTACTTATTAAATCTACTGTTCTCTTTAAATATAAAATAAAATTATTTACAGGTCTCTTTCCATTTTTATTATAAAATTCTGTTAGATAGCTTTTAATTTTTAAAAATGCCATACAAGGTCAGATGATGACAGAGAGTTATAACTCCAAAAATGACAAAAAGTGCTGACAATAGGTAAATTGAAATTCTAAGTCTATGATCCCATTATCAGGGAGACTATGTTGGCTCTAAAACCCAGCAGTCATTAGAATCAGCAGAAAAAGATGCATTGTTTTAGGGAATATTCTGACTTCAATAATTACTAAGAAGCTAAGAAGCAAAACAGTCATACATCAACAAGACTGCTATGTAAAAACAAACCAAAAATAAAACCAATACAGTACTGAAAAACAACAGCCAAAAAATATTTTTTCACTACCTACTCTATCATATAGGGTCTATTCTACTTTCTATAAAAGACCTATGAGATTTTACTAATTCACTTTTGCATCGGAGGAAACCAAAGCCCAGAGAAACCAAAAAATGTGCCCAAATTCTGCAAGTGGTGGCTTTATACTCCAAAATTCAAACTTGAATGTCTCTGGCTCTGTGATGAGGCTCTGAAACCCCATCCTTTGTTCACACATTAGTGCTCACAACACAAAATCTTGGCAGGAATGGTGATTCACAGTCTATCCTAAAATGCGTTTCTGCTTCATCTTTTATTATCTTCCCAAACCAGCTCTCTATTCAGGCCAGAACAGTCTTCTCACTGACCTAGTTAAATGATTTGCTTCGCCCTGTACTCTGTCCCTTCAGTGTCACCCACCCATGACGTCTTCCTCTCCTCCATTGTGCTGATTTAAACCTTGATACTCCTCAGAACACTGTCAACAGAATCAGCTGTGTGCATCTTCCTCCAAACTCCCAAATTCAGTGTAGTGAATCCTACACTGAACTCCACGTGTCATTGCTTGCCCCATAGCCCTTTTGCTTCAGTGAAGTATAGAAATTGCTTCCCTTAATAGGCCAGAGTTTATGCCTCTTCTTGGATCTTTATCTAATACATAGTAAGCCCTCAATAAATGCTGGGTAATTGACTATGTATTAGTCAGTTCTTGGTCACATCTATGACAAAACAAAACAAAATCTAAACCTTGGTTTTGGTCTGCCATTGATAAAGAATGTAATAAGAATAAGTTTTGGGGAGTGAAAGTGATTAAGAGGAGTTTATAGAAAAAGGTCCATCTGTAGAGGAGGGCAATTTTTTCCTTTTCCTTTGCAAAACATGTTTAGGGCACAGGAGGGATGAAGCAAACCTTTATAAATACAAAGTACCACATGAATGGATGTGACCTAGCCATGGTGCTGGTGCAAGTTATTGTTCAGTTGAGGCAAAAGAGTTGAATCAATACTGCATACCAACAAGGAAAATTGACAGGTCTTTGCCAGAAGTCTTTCACAATTTCTATGACCAGAATAAAAAACACACAACTATGCCTAAGGTAATTAATAATAATAATAATAAAGTCAGGCCCAATAATTTAAATATTTTCATATGCTTTGGCTATACATATGATTGTGAGTATCACTGAAACTTGGGCTTGCACCTAATCTTTCTGTGACTCAATCTCATTACTTACCAAAAAAAAAAAAAAGATATTCAACTAAACTATTACAAATATTTGTTTCAGTCATTTTTAATTCTCTATGCTTTATAAAGGCTTGATCCCAGATAAAGATCTAAAGTAGGGAAACTTTCTAACTGACAATCTCTCCTAATTTTTCTAGAATCTCCTTCTCCCTATAACTTCCCATCTTCCTAAGGTAGAAAATATAGTCATGCTGCCCCTTGGTTTACTGCTAACAGATCCTTACCTGTATTTCACAATTTGCAACAACTTAGGCAAGATTGTAAATTGCAAATACAACAATCAATACAGTGGCATGTGATCAAGTTCTGAACTCTGAGTTGTCCTGATGAAGGAATCCTTGAGAAATTGGGGGAAGAGGGTGGGGAGTGTGAGAATCACCATCAGGATGGGGTTTTAGGAGGTGGATTTGAGTTAAACTCTGCAAGATGTGTATGTCCTAGAAATAGGTCGTGAAACTGACAGTTAAAGTTAGAAGGCAGGACATGCCAAGTTTCTGTCAAAGACTGTACATGTGATCTTCCCCTAGTCTTCTTCCTCTTACTGTAAGATTGAGCTATAGATAAAGGGAAAGCTATGCCCCACCCAACATATAATGGCACAAGGAATTTTGAAAACAATGAGAAAGAAATATTTTTTTAAAAAAATATATATTTTTATTGACTTCAGAGAGGAAGGGAGAGAGAGAGGGAGATAAAAACATCCATGATGAGAAAGAATCATTGACCAGCTGCCTCCTGCAGGTCCCACACTGGGAATTGAGCCCACAACCCAGGCATGTGCCCTGACCAGGAATCGAACCTTGATCTTCTGGTTCATAGGTCAATGCTCAACCACTGAGCCATGCTGGCTGGACAAGAAATCTTAACATACAGGAGAGAGTGCCTGTCACATGTGTTAAACTACAATTTCCCAAGTAACACTGCTTTTCAATTTGTGCTTTATCGCCTCCCTTGTGTCCCACCACAGTGCCAGGTCCTGGATGCTCTAGTCTTGAAACACTTCATAGCAACACTTTATTGCTCCCTAGGGAGGCAGCTAAATTCTAGCACATCTGTGCATTTTATAGAAACTGAAGCATAGGCAAATTACTTTTTGTGTGTGTGGGTTTTTGGGGTGTGATGGGAGAAGGAATGATGTCTAACCTTTTTACCCTTACAAGACTCTCTGAATACAATTCACTTCATTGCCCATATGTCTGGTTTATAAGGGTGGACATAGCAATCAAAACACTTTCAGATAGGCAGGGAATAATTAAAGGGACTTGGAGGAGCCTGGAAGCCTGACCCTTCACCTTCAACCACTTTTCACTTTTCAGTTTTTATTTCCTTGCCAGAAATTTAGACTAATCTCTCTCTCTCTCTCTCTCTCTCTCTCTCTCTCTCTCTCTCTCTCTCTCTCTCTCTCTCCCTCTCTCTCTCTCTCTCTTCCTCTCTCTTTCAGAGACTTAAATAATTTTAGATTAACAGAAAAATTAGTCAGAAAGTACAGTTCCATATGTCCCCATCCCCCCTCCACAGTTATTAACATTTTGCATCAGCGTGGCAAATTTGTGACAATAGATGAACAAACAGCAACATATTATTAAGTAAAGTGTAGTTGACATTAGTTCCAATTTTTTATATAGTTCTAGGGGTTTTGAAATCTGTATAGTAGCATGTGTCCACTATTAGTTTCATACAGAATAGTTTCACTGTCTAAAACTCCCTGTGCTTCACTTACCCATTCCTCAACCTTCCCACACTCCTCTTTTAAAATGTGAAAATCTGCAGGACTATAAAGTAGAAAGGAGCTTATAGTCAGCCATATTGACCCTTCATAGTTAGATCTTTATAGAAGAGGATGGAAGTAGACCATTACTGGATTACCAGTTGCTGTAGCAACTAGACCAACACTCTTTCCTCCTGTCCCACTGTGACACTGCTTTTTTCAAAGATAGGACTGAAAGTAATTGCCAAGTATGTACAACACAAATGGAGACCAAGCACCAATCTTAAAATTATTTTAAAGCAGCATACAGATAGCCAATAGGCATATGAAAAAATGTTCAAGACCACTAATCATCAGAGAGATGCAAATTAAAAGCACAATGAGATACTACCTTACACCTGCTAGAATGGCTGCCATCAATAAATCATTAAACAACAAGAGCTGGAGAGGATATAGAGAAAAGGGGACCCTCAAGCACTGTTGGTGGAAATGTATACTGGTGCAGCCACTCTGGAAAACAGAATTAAGTTTCCTCAAAAAATTAAATATGGAACTGCCTTTTGATCCAGTGCTCCCACTTCTGGGAATAAATCCAAAGAAACCCAAAACATTTCCGCAATAACCAAATTCTGGAAATAGCCCAAGTGCCCATGAGCAGATGAGTGGATAAAAACGCTGTGGTACATTTACACAGTGGATACTATGCTGCCATTAAAAAGGACCTCTTAGGGACAGGATGGATGGACCTGAAGGTTATTATGCTAAATGAAATAAGCCAGTCAGAGAAAGCCAAATACTATATGGTCTCATTTATGGAATCTAATGAACAAAACAAACTGCTGAACAACATAGACCTAGAGACATGGAAGTATGCAACAAACTGATGTATTTCAAAGGGAAGGGAGCTTGGGGGAGGGGGTAGACTGGATGAAAGAAGGTGGAGAGATTAGCCAAAGGACATATATGTATAACCCAGGGACACAGACAATAGTGTAATGATGGCCATAGAGAAGAGAGGGTAGGGCTGTATGGAGGTGGACAACTGGTGAGGGGAGGGAGGGATATTTGTAATAGTGTCAAGAATAAAAATAAAGTTTAAAAACAGCAGTATAATGTTGGAAGCTGCCCATTGTCCTCACTAGCAGAGAGGTGTGGACAAGGAACCTGGAAGGCTGGTCAACCTTGAAGCTCTGAAAGGTCAGAGCCAACCACCCACTGTCTAGTTGAGACAATGGTAGCTAAAGCAACTTCCACCTTTTAGTTTTATGTAAATTCTTGCTGATTGGCTATTATTGGAATTGCCTGCCTAAAGGCTATGGGTGTATCCCATAGTCTTAATAAAAGGGATAGCAAGGCCAGAGCAGGGTGGAGTCCTTCCCCTTGAATTGGGCTTCTGCCTGGCCCCCAATATTCCCAAATTAAATTTTCTAGTCTCTTTCATTTGTGTGAGGCCTCTTGCAGAGCCCAAATCCTGAACCTGAACCCTAAACCACGCGGGATGTGGGGTGGGGGGAACTCGCAGTATAATACTTTTACTGGGTGAAGAAAGTCCGACCTTTTTCCCTTTCTGATTGGGATTTGGAGTGGGAAGACACGTTTGCAGTGGCAAGACACATTATGGAGAGGGGAGGGCATAAATGAGACTCCCTAAGCAGAGCTAGAGGCACATGGCAGGGGCAAGCACAGAAAGACTGGGGACTGGCTGGTTATGGTCAATCTTTGGCTCCAGACTTTTAAGAGGAGAGGTAAGTGAGTCTTAGAAGTTTTCTTCTGGGACCCTCAGATTGGCTCAGCAGGAAAGTAGGTTCCATGGGTAGACATTTTGCTTAGGAATAAAGTGATTTTTGTTAAAAAATATTTTACTGCCATACTTAGAACATGGGTTCAGATGGTGATCCTTCTATACCAGGTTCCCCATGATGTGCATAAGGAATAGTACCTATATTTTAACTGGAAGTTGTCGAGAAAAAAAGAAATGCATTGGCCAAAATTCTCATTCAACCAATGATTGAATAATTCCAATTGAATCATTCTGACCAATAATTCATAATGAGGAATCACAGTAGTGAGTGGCTAAATGGGAACCTCTGTCAGGTGTTAGAAAAGAACACAAGGCAGAATTGAAGAGAGCACCTGTGTGTGTGTGTGTGTGCGCGTGTGTGTATGTGTGTGTGTGTGTGTGTGTGTGTGTGTCTAAATGGTGTTTGAGCAACAACAGAGGAATAGGAGGTCATTGGGGAATCGCACTCATGAATGTAAATGTGATGGGTGATTGGGTGAAGGTCCCAGAGACAAAAAAAGTGGGGCATCAGTAGACAAAAACATTTTTGCTAGAAGCCTAAAAAGACACAATGTCTGAGAGTGGGCAGCAGTATCAGAAATCCCAGTTGAGTCCTTTTTCTTATTCAACTATATGACTTAAAGATTTTTTAAAACTTATTTAATAAAAGTTCTGTTTTAGCCCTGCTGGTGTGGCTCAGTGGTTGAGCATCGACCTATGAACCAGAAGATCATGGTTAGATTCCCAGTCAGGGCATATGCCCGGGTTGTGGTTCAATCCCTAGTGTGGGACATGCAGGAGGCAGCTGATTAATGATTTTCATCATTGATGTTTCTATCTTTCTCCCTATCCCTTCCTTCCTGAAATCAATAAAAGTATATTTTATATAAAAAAGTTTTGTTTTAAATTATAAAACTCTATTAATTTTGATTATTATTACTGTTTAATTAATTTCAGGTTTTTTAAATCAAGAAATAATCTCTTTTTGCTTTGTTTTTGCTACCTTACATGGGTAATTTTAACAAACTCGTCACACAAGTCAGTGGTATTATGATTAATATTGTTAACAGATAAATCACTTGAACATTGGCCTGTACTGCTCACCCTACCATCCCCAGACCCCTCATTCGAAGACAAAATTAACGAGCCACAGCAAACCCTGCAGCACTGTATTCTCAGTGTGCCTATGAGACAAACATGGGAATAAAAGGTTAAAACACAAGAAAATGTTTAGCAGGAAATTTAATTCTGTTTGAGGGATTCAAAATTGACTTCTGATACTGCCATGTTAAAACCCAATCTTTTGTCTGTTATGCTAAACAATATAAGCCAGTCAGAGAGAGACGAGTATCACATGATCACACTCATATGTGGAATCTAATGAACAAAATAAATGGATGAACAAGATAGATCCAGAGACATGGAAGCATGGAACAGACTGATGAATCTCAGAGGGAAGGCAGGGGTAGATAGATGGATGGGTGGATGGATGGATGGATGGATGAATGGATGGATGGGAAGAGATCAAAGAACTTGTATGCATATATGCATAACCCACAGACAATAGTGAGGTGAAGTCCTGTGGTGGGGGGTGGAGGCAGGCTAGAAGGAGTCAAAGGGTGAAAAGAGGGACATATGTAATACTTTCAATATTAAAGATTTAAAAACAACAACAACCATTCTGCAGAGCTGAGCACTTGAGGACCATGGAACCTGAGAATGAGAGGCCAGCAAAACTCATTCTCTAGTGGTAAAAATAACAGGTAAGCACAATGGGATTCTACTAGCTCTCAGGAACCATCCCTAAGTTTAAAAAGGTGGTTTCTTGGTATTTCAGTTCTGTGGTCCTCTGCTCTCTACTGAAAGATTTTCACTATTGTTTTGTACTTAGGACCTCCAATTTCTGCACACCAGTGGGCATGAATAGCTGATAATATCTTAAAGCTGTTCAAATTGTCATTATTAATTGAGCCATCAAAGTTTAGCCTCAAAGAAGAAAAGTGGGGAGAGGGGAGGTCCTGCTATTTTCATTGTAGACATTAGTTGTCAGGTTGGAGAGCAAACATTTGAGCAGTAGGTGGAAGAGATGGGGAGTGACTTGGGTCACTGAAACCACACCAGCCACAAAGTTGTTCTCTACCATTCAGAGAAGTAAATCTGACCTTAAGTTCTACCTGTCCATATGATAGCTGTTCTCCTTCAAATGGTGGTTTACTTTCGTAGAACCTAAACATTTAAGAAGTGGGGTTGAATGTGTCTTACTCCAATGAAAGTATGTTCTGGAAGGAATTATATCGTCAACATATAGGAAGACAGGCTGCCCTAGCAGAGAGAATTTGGGAAGAAAAAAAGTGAAGCTTTTTTTTTTTTCATTACGCTACTGTGTTGTCCCAGTTTTGCTGTTGATGCCAACAGTTTCAGAGGTGCTAGTCTTTCTCTAGCTTGTAGGTCCATTTTTCTGATGGTGTTGCACAGAGGAGGCCCTGTCTTATCAACATAGACATACCCACTAAGCCACTCCCATACACATAAGAAATGATAATCTGATACCAGTTCCCTTTTTTCCATTTCAACTCTAGGCTATGGGGTTGTCAGTTGGGGTTCTTTGATTTTCTGCAAAGACAGCAGCACAAGGTAAGCTGGGAAACTGCTCCACCAGGCTTCAGGCATAGGCCTGAATTTGTTTACCACAAACAACATTTTCTCAGCTACTTTTATTACCATAGCAACAAGATTGAGGTTACTTCTATCAACGAAGCACCACATAAGGTAAAGGCGGACAGTTAATAAAGAAGAGCAATGATAATTACATAGCAGCCACTTGCCTGCTCAAATACAGAGTCGCTTTGCCAAATTGTAGTCCCATTTTCTATGTAGAAATGGAAATTATGACTTAATAGGCATTGGAAGCTCATTTGTGAATTTTTCTAGGAGGTGGAAAAATAAACAACTGGAAATTCTCCACAGATCTTAACTCAGCTCCATGGCATAACCCTGTTAGTAGGTTTATCTGCCTCAGTGGCATAAAACTGCCTAGTTAATAAGAATAAACACATGAAATGGAGGAAAAATGATTTTAAAAAAATCTAAAACATGAAACAGGGACCCAAAGGGAATAAAAAGTAGACTTACTGAGAAAGGTGAACTTAAGAGGACACAATTCCTTGTCCTTTTCATTGAGACAAGTGAGTTTAGATGAACTGAATGCACAGTTGATACATTTTATCTACTATTAATCAACCACCTTATTCCCTATCTATTTCTTAGTTCCATACTTTAATTGCAATCGAGTAGGACCATGTTAGACAAACACTATGAAGAACACATGGATGTAAAACAGTGATTCATTCATTAAACTCTAAGTGGCTACTGAGAATGCATACGGTGAGTCAGGCATTGTATTAATCCCAGAAAACATCAAAATGAATAGAGGTCCCATTCTCAAAGACATTGGTAATTTTTCACTAGATATGTAAACGTAAGTAATTCAGGCAGGGATATGGATAAAACAAAGTTCTAGGAGTGATCTTAATGGAATGCAGAGAGGAGAATGATGCATTTTACTAGGAGGTTTCGACATAACTTGAAGTTAAGTTATATTCAGCTTGGCTTTAAAAGATCAGAATAATATCTAGAGGTAGAGAATGTGATCTCAAAGGTAAAATGGATAAAATATACTCACAGATCACAGGCCAAACTTTCACTTCTTCATCTTCCTTCTCACCAAAATATCATCGCTAACTACTTGACCTTTCCACTTGGACTCAAGTATTTGTCCAGGTACAGCAAGATGTATTAGCAATTGCCCAGACTCTGGCTTCGTCCATGTATTAGGTTCCTAGGGCTGCTGTAAAAATTCACCACAAACTAGGTGGCTTAAAAATGACAGAAATGCATCATCCAACAGGTCTAGAAGCTAAAAATCCAAAATCCAGGTGTCCATGGAGAAATGTTTCAACTCTGAAGGTTCTGGGGAGGAATGTTTCCTTGCCTCTTCTAGCTCCTGATGGTTGCCAGTAATTCTTGGCATTCCTTGGTTTAGAGGCACATTCCTCAAATCTAACCTCCCTTATCACATAGCCTTCTTCACCAGTAGACACCATGGGAATTCAGTAAGCAGAACCATTAGTGAAGGAATCTCAGGCATTTAGGGAAGTCTCTGGGAACGGAGGGCTCCAAAGAGCCAGTAATTTTCCTTGAGGCAGATGAATGAGGGATAACGTTTTCTCTAAAGGAATAACTGCCACTTTTCTATGTCAGGCTTAAATGTCACTCTTCATGTAAAGCTGAAATGTCACTAGGATCAGGCCAACTGCTTTCTTGTTTGTTTCATTTCCATTTGACAAGGTAGGTTTATGGGGCCCTTTCCATCTTGTTACTTGTATTTGAATTGATCCTCCCTCAAATGGACCGATCTGGCAAGACAGTCACAAGCCTCCCATGGGTCATGCATTTAGTGTTGACAAGAGTCTAGGGGCATGGCAATAGTCACTTTTCAAAAAGGTTGTACCTAGAAGCCATCTCAGGGAAGGGTCAAAGCCAAAATCCCATGGAGTTGTCTCTGAACACAGACTGCCTCCCTTTCTCCGAGGATCTAATAATCGAAATCATCTTTCACAGGGACTTGTTGCTCAAGGGTTTATTAGGGTTGTTGGGTACCAAAGGTACAAACCCTTCTGTATATCGTGGTTCTTCCTGAGGAGGATAAACCTCCTCTGGCATTGATGGAAGGGGGAGTACAAGCATATAACATGTCAACTGAGCCACCTTTAATGGTGACACAGAAACTGCCAGTCCTCATAGCCTGCCCTGCCAGTATCAGCAAAGCTGCAGAGATGAAAGTTGCCCAGGCCAGAATGACACACAGTCCCACAGTTCATATATACTCAGAGATCGGCAGTTTTTAAAGTATAAGTGCTTCTTAGATTAGTATCTGTCTTTAATCAATTTTTAAGGCACAAAAATATTTGTTTTATGTACTTTATCCATCTGCCTAGCTCCTTTCTGGAGGAGATTTGCCAATATACTCACTTAGCCAGAAGTTAAAATGGTTTAATTTTACAGTAAAATCATTTTTTAGCACATCGTATTTCATTGAGGCTAGTAAGGTAATTATCTATGTCCCCAAATGTAGAAACCAGGGCATCCTCAGAGACCTGTAAGCTGCTGTGCACTCACTCATCTATACTCAAATGTCTGAGAAATCCTGGTCAGCTATTTCCCATGCTGGTGCTCATATTGTACAGAATAAAGACACACCAGGCCAGGGTCCCAACTGGGTGAACAATTTATTTTTAGAGTTGGCTAGAGAGGCTCTGCCCTCAACTTCTTCCCCATGGTGCCTCTTCCCTGCTTCAGTCTTATATGAACAGTCCCCCTTACCATTAATTTTATCTTGAAAGTGGCTTTTAGCTATGCAAGAGCCATGCTTCCCAGTGTCTCTGAGAGAAGTATAGCATTCACACCATGAGGCCTGGGACACATGACAATAATGGAAGAGACTCAGAGATGGAAAGTAATTCAGAGTCTAAGATAATGAGCATCTGGGTAGTTTTTAACATTCTGATTTGTAATTTTTTAGTATATTTTTAATAATTTTGAGATAAAAGCAGTCATCTCAATTATTCTCAGCAGTGCCCTTTATCTGGACAGCTCATTCCCACAGCCTCCCTCCTGCTACTTCCCCCTGACCCTCCAGCTGGCATGATCTCACCCTATCTCCAAGGTGCTGGGCTTATCCTTGCTCTTCCAATTATAAATATTTATTAAAATCACACTTTCTATTTGTTGCTTAAATATAAAATTCAACTGATTTTTTAAAAAGCGACCAGTAGCTAACAACCTTGCTATTAGCAATTCAGCAACCTTGTGAGTCAATTCTGAAAACTTATCTGTACATTCTAGTGATTTTCTTGTGTATCTTCAAATAACTGACACTTTTATTTCAGTTTTCCATACTTGAAAATTTATTTATTGTCTTTGTATTTTTGCACAGGTTAAGATTTCCAGTATAATACTGAGCATCCTATATAATAAAGAGCTAATATGCTAATTAGATGGGACAGTGGAATGACCTTCTGGACGACCAGTGGGTGGGGGGCGGGGCCGTGGGGCTGAGAGGCAGTCAAGGCGGCGAGGGCCTACTCTTGCACGATTTTCCTGCATTGGGCTTCTAGGAAGGGATAATAGGAAATATTATTCTATATTGATCATTACATATGATGGTTATTATGTAATTTTTTGCAGTAACATTTCATCAGAGTAATGTTTTTATCTAAGTCTAGGGTGCTAAAAGTATTTTTATCATTAATATGAATTAAAATAATAAGTATTTTTAATCATTAAGATAATTATATGATTTTTATCAATTTCTAAGTTAATATAGTAAATTACATTGAGTAATATTTTGAATCACTCACATGTACAGACTAACCCCAAATTAGTCATGACACATCATATATATGTATTCACATATATAGAAGTACTTTATTAATATTTATATAGATTGATTGCAATTTTCCTTTTTGTGATATGCTTATCAGATTTACATATAAAACATGCTTAATAAAATGAGTTTGAAATTGTTTTCTTTATTTTACATTTTCTAAAATATTTGGAAAATATTATTATTTATTTTCTATATGTTTGGTAAAATTTACTGGTGGTGGATTTTTTATTTTTTCTTGGGTTAGTTTTGGAAATTATGTTTTTCTGTAATTTGATCACTTCAAAGTTGATCACCAAATTTATTATTTTGCATTATTTTTCATTGTATCCTCTTATTGTCTATTAATTGTACAACTTGTACTGCTGACCACATTTTTATTCCTGGTATTGATTTTTTGTCACAATTAATCTTGTCTGAGATTATGAAATTAAAATTTTTCATTTTAAGCTTTGAAGGTTTATTGTGCATGTATGAATTTATTTTAATTTCTGCTTTCATAGCTGTCATTTCCTTCCTTCCACTTTATTAGGGCTTATTTTGTTGTTTTATTTCTACCTTTTTCATTGATTTTCACTTTTTAAAAAACAATTCACTGTTTTAATTGTATACATTTCCTTCTAATTATAGATTTAGCTCTATTACCATGTTGTGATATTATTCAATTCAAATTTTTCTTATTCCCCTGATTTAATTGTTGAGCGCTGGTTTACTTTAGAAGTTTGTTTATTAATTTACAAACATAGTATTTTCCAGTTAATTTTTCCTTGTTATTTCTAGTTTAATTACTATGGTGAGAATATACACTCTATGATTTCAATATTTTGACACTTTTGGAGACTCCTTTATAGCACACTATAAGGTTGAATCTTTGGAAAGTGATCAAGCATCCTTATTTATACTACAGTGATGAGGGTATTTACCTTCCTGAGAAGATTTGCATTTTCAGAGGAAAAGCCTAGAAAGAAAATCAATGGAATTCTAATGGCAGCTTTTCCAGTGATATGATACTTTCTTAGAGATAATAGTTTGGGAATTCTTTGTAGGTTAGTCACTTAACCTGGGTGATAATCCACTCAAGCTTGAAATAGGCAATACATAAATTCATAAGATCAAATTATTGGTCATATTTTTCTAACCTTCAGGGTCAAACATCAAATTCTGATAGTGTTTTTCTTAAACCAAATAAATGAACACAAAGTACTTTAGTCATTCTCAAACGTATTTGTATATTAAAAACCACCTGGGAGTATACAAAAAAAAATATCACAATACCCAGCCCAAGTTAAATCAGAATCTCTGATGGTAGACTTGAGAATTGGCAGAGTGTGCTGATTGGGAGGCGGGGGGAGGGCAGGGAGGGGTGGAGGTGGGAGGGTGCATAGAGGGGATAAATGGTTATGGAGAAAATTAAATTTAATTAAAACATTAAAAAAAGAATTTGCTCTTTCAAAACTCACGTCTGAAACTTGAATGTTCAAATAAATCATCTGCAGATCTAAGGTGGAGATTCTGATTCAGGAGGTTTGGGGGGCGGGGCTTAGATTGTACATTGAGTACCAAGGGAACAGAGACACATTCTTAAACTTGGAGTACTTCGTTATCACTGTGGGGAATAAAAACACACACAAATAAATAAAAGTTAGAAAAAGATGCCCAGATTCCTCTTCTAGAGAATAACAGTGAATTACACTAATATTGTTTATATTAACCTCCCCACTATAGCTGATTGCCCAACCCAGAGAAGAGAGAAGAAATCCTGATGGTTACAATACAGTAGGGTTTGATCAGAAAGCAGGTTTTTCCTTTCCATGTTTGCAGCCTGCTCCTCAGGGTGAAGACTATTCCACCAACACTTATTAAATATGTGTTGGCACAGGAACATCAGTGGAACAAATGCTCTCCCTCCATGTGGCCTGAGAATAAGCTATGTGGTATCAGGAAAAATAAAACAAACCCAGTGTTCACCAGGTAATTTTCCACAACTAAAGTGGAAGAAAGGAAGGACTGGGGGACATGACTTGCCAAGTTAAATTTTGTGCCTTTTTTTTTTTTTTTTTTTTTTTAGCTTCAGCATTTCCAGTGGAATTTAAATCTTTGGGGGTTAAAGTTCACAAACTTCTTGGCAGAAAAGCATTTCCTGTTCCTAAGGAAAAGGCCCCAGAATGCTTCTTTCACGTCAAAGGCTGTTATGAAAGAGCCCTTGATGTATTGAATGCAAGTGAATGAGAAACACATGGATTAAGTTTCCATCAGCATCCACATGTGTTTAATAATTAAGGGAAACTGCTGGACAAAAGAAAGAATGTTTTGATTTTGCCAATCTGAATTTTTGTAAAAAGAAAAAACATGTTTAAAGCTACTCATTCTGAACCTGAGCTTACTCATCCCTAACCAAAACAACCCAAATCAGCTCCATAATTTGAGACCCAAGCTATGAACTTCATCTTCTCCAAAACCACCAACACTCATCAGGTTCTGGGGATTGTAAACTCATCAGATTTGGTGAATTGTGAACATCATTGCACCACCCTCTTATCACGGAATTGTGTTAGGGAATTTGTTGTTTTGTTCACATCAGGTAAGCCCTGCTCCCTGACTGTTACGAATTTGGCTCCTTCCCTTCATTAAGCATGTTTTAAAATCACAGTCACACCCACCTGAAATCAAAGTAAAAATTACCTCATAAATAGTGAGCATAGAACCACTAATACCATAGAAGTCAGTTCAGGCTTGTCCAGATGCTGCCCCTTGGTAGATGATAAAAGACAAGTATTTAAAACTTTGCTTTGTGTCCTTTGTAATTATAAAAAAGAAGGTAAGACTAGATCAGTGTTTCCCAATTCTAAGTACTTTGGACTATTTAAGTAGTAAAATTCTCTATGTTGTATCCTAATAATTAAAAAGAAAAGAGCCCGAACAGTGTGGCTCAGTGGTTGGGTGTCAACCTATGAACCAGGAGGTCAAGGTTTGATTACCGGTCAAGGCACATGCCCTGGTTGCAGTCTCGATCCCCAGATGGGGGGTGTGCAGGAGGCAGCTGATCAATGATTCTCGCTCATCATTGATGTTTGTATCTCTCTATCCCTCTCCCTTCCTCTCTGAAATCAATAAAAATACAGACAGTCCTTGGGTTACGTCGGACTCAATGTACGTCGTTTCGTGGTTACGTCGCCATCTCCCATTTATTTATATAAAAAAAATATTCCGTCATTTCGACGTATGTACATATGTGCTTTGTTTTTTATTATTTATTTACCACAAGTAAAGGTCAGGAATTGTTATCTTTCTTTTAAATTTTTTTACTGTTTCACTTCATTACTGCTGTGTATGTGCTCCATGTGAGTGACATAGGTGCTTAGGTAGGTGGGTTCTGACTTACAGTGAAAATCGCATTATGTTGTGCCATAGGAATGGATCTCTGATGTAACCTGAGGACCTACTGTATCATCATAATAAAAGGCTAATATGCAAATGGTTGTCAGGCCATCATGCCATCACAGCAGGGACCTGAGGCTGTGCCCCCCCACCTTAGCACGGGGCTGGGAGACCTGAGGCCACATCCCCCGCCCAGCGGACTAGATGGAGGACCTGAGGCTGCGCTCCCTGCCCCGGCACCAGGGCCAGGGGACCTGCGGCCGCACCCCCTGCCCTGGCACCAGGATGTGAGGCTGTGTCCCCCACCTGGCGGGGCTTGATGGAGGTGGGGTCGGCCGAGTCTTGGTGTCGCCCAATGGGGGTGGGGCTGGGCGGACACTTCTATTATAGAGAAAGGGCAAATAGCAGTATTAAAATATTTCCTCTAATTAATTCCCTTTTAATGTGCACAAATCTTGTGCACTGGACCACTAGTATTTACATAAAAGAAATAAAATGAAAGCAGCAGGGAGTAAAATGAATCCATGATTATTGTCAATAATAGAAGACTGGGGAAGATGTACCTTTAATAGATTGCATCAGTTGGAACTTGCACCAAATGTGTTGAGAGAGCATATTTTCTCACACTCCTACCAATACTTTTCATATGTTTAAAAGTCACTTTTCCTTTTTAAGTACCTCTTCACACATTTTCTTTGTCTTATTTTAGATTTTTATTTATAAGAAACTTGGCACATATAATAAGCATCTTATGTGATTATAGATCTTATAAATATTGATTTTTAGTGATATTTAAAGTGTTAGTCTCATAAAAATAGCAACACTATTTTGTATTGATATTTTTTTACTTGGTAATACCTTTGTTCAGTTTATATATATTTTATAAATAAAATATTGATTAAAATATTTTGTTTTAAATTTTTACTTTATTTTTTAAATCTTGTATCATAAACTTTTTCCCTGAAACATTAATTTTTTTTTTCATTGGTGTTCTGGAGTATTTTTTTCATGCTCTTTTTCATTTTTTACTTTTATCTACCTATAATTAATTGTTGTTTTTTGTGTGAAAGAAGCTAAGGGTGAAGTTATTTTTTAATAATGACCTCATCATATATTAAATCTTATGTATACTCATGAGTATTTATAGAACCCCTCCTGCTGTTCCATTTCATTGCTGTTAGTCTTCCTATGCTGGGGCCAAACTGTTTTAATTATAGCAGCTTTGTGATGTATTTTAAAGTTTTATATGTTCCCTCTACTATCTTACTTTTATTTTTTTTTAACTGCTGGCTCTTTTTAATGTTTATTTTTCTACTTGAAATATAGAAGAAGCTTCCATAGTTAAAAAGCACACTAATAGCCCTAGTTTGTCTGGCTCAGTGGATAGAGCATCAGACCGAATACTGAAGGGTCCCAGGTTTGATTCCTATCAAGGTCATATACCTTGGTTGCAGGTAAGATCCCCAGTCCTGATCGGGGCATGTGGGAAGAAACCAATCAATGTGTCTCTCTTACATTGATGTTTATCTCTCTCTGTCTCTCCCTCTCCCTCCCACTCTCTTTAAAAAGTCAATGGAAAAATATCCTTGGGTGAGGATTAACAACAACAACAAAAAATACAAACTAACAGAAATTATACCAATTAAGATTACAGTGAATTGATCAATTATAAGGGAAGAACTTTCATATTCACATAGTATATTTTTCATATATTTAGGTCTCTTTTTATGTACTATGCAAAATATGGTGTAGGTATTAATTTTACTCCTTAATTTGCAAAATTATACCAGGTTTATATTTCCATTTCTAGAGTTGGATTATACCATTCTCCCCATTTTGATCACATTTTCAATGATGTCTTTCTGCCTAATAGACAAAATGCAAATTCTTAAGCATGCTGTACTGAGATCACTCTGAAAGAGCCCTTGCTGCTTTTCTCATTTGATGTCATAGTCTCTAAAGAACCTTTTTTTCTGGCCACTCTGAACTGTTTATTTTACTACTTCCTAAATGTCACTCTTGGTAAACTAGACAACCTGTTATTTTCTGTCCTGTGAGAATGAATTCATAATTGTATGAATCTTAGCACAAAACAACGCGGTGCTGACTGTAAGTACAATGAGAATCCATAGAATGGGTTTTCAATATTAATTTGACAATAGCTGGGCACTTAATAGTTGCTTGCTCAATTAATATTTTAATAGTGTCTTAAATTAGATGATTATAGTCCTAGTTCTT
This sequence comes from Cnephaeus nilssonii, assembly GCF_951640355.1. Lineage (NCBI taxonomy): Eukaryota > Metazoa > Chordata > Mammalia > Chiroptera > Vespertilionidae > Cnephaeus > Cnephaeus nilssonii. The sequence continues at coordinate 80,063,997 of NC_137082.1, forward strand.
TTTTGCCATTGCATAAGTAGTCTAATAAAAATAATTAAGTAACTTTATAGAAGATGTGCATCTTTATTAAACATTTACAAATTATTTTAAATTATAAATTAGAACCTAAGTGTTTATAGCAGTCATAAATCTTACTACATAGAAATATCATTTCTGCTTTCCCCTGCTATCTCTTCCCTTAAATACAGATGCAGAAAAACTTGCTAAATTTTAGCCAAGAGCCCAGCCAGTGTGGCTCAGTGATGAGTGTCGTCCTATGAGCCAGGAGGTTACAGTTCTATTCCAGGTCAGGGCACATGCCCAGGTTGCAGGCTAGATCCCCAATGTGGGGGGTGCAGGAGGCAGCCGATCAATGATTGTCTATCATTATTGATGTTTCTATCTCTTTCCCCCTCTCCCTTCCTCTCTGAAATCAATACAAATGTATTTTTAAGAAATTAGCCAAGAATCTGAAATCTTGATGCTATCTGAATATTTGGTGTTAAAGTATAATGTTAAAAAGTGACAGATAAGACAAAATATTTCTGATTATGCTGTAATGTCTCTATATGGTGGTCTTCCCCCTCCACTAGGAAATTATATTTCCATTTAAATTTAACTATAATTCTTCTTACTACTAAAAAGAAAAAAAATAATGAATGAAAGACTTAGGGTAACTAATATTTTGGTGGAACACAACTATAGTGCACTGAATGATAACTTTCCAAAAAATAAAAAGTATGTCCATACCCTAGTCCCCAGAACCTTTGAAAATGGGCCTTTGCAGATACAATAAATGCAAGGACCTTGAGATGAGGGGATAATTCTGGATTATCTTGGTGGGCCCTGAACCAAATGACAAGTACCCAGATAAAAGAAAGGCAGAGGATGAATTAACACAGGCAGAAGAGAAGAAGAAAGAGGGGGCAGCAATATGAAGGTGGAGGCAGAGACTGTGGTTGTGATGGGATTAATTGTGACACCAACATTCACGTGTCAAAGTCCTAATAACCAGTACTTCAGCATATGATTTCATTTGGAGTTAAGACCTTAAAAGGGATAATGAAGATTCAATAAGTTTATTAGGGTGGACAGTAATCTAATATTATTTCTGTCTTTATAAGAAAAGGAGATGAAGACACAGGCATACACAGAACAAAGACCATCTGAAGACAGAGGGAGAATACAGCCATCTATGAGCCAAGGAGAGAAGCCTTCAAATGAAACCAACTCTGCAAACACCTTAATCGTAGACTTCTAGCCTCCAGACCTGTGAGGAAATAAATTTCTGTTGTGGTACTTTGTATGTGGTACTTTGCTATGGCTGCCTTAGAAAATGAAAATGATAGTGATGCCACGAAACATCTGAAGCCACCGAATGTTAAAAGACCAGAAAGGATTTTCTCCTAGAACCTTCAGACAGAGTGCAGTCCTTCACCTTGGACTTCTGGCCTCCAGGTTTAGATTACCAATGAGAGAATAAATGTTCTGTTGTTTTAAGCCACCATGTTTGTTGTAATCTGTTACTGTGGCCCTGGGAAACTATTACAGCTTTCCTATTCCAAGGAAATTCAAGTGGTTTCTAAGTGGCTGTGTTTATTATTTGGAGCCAAAGCCCATGGTGAGGAAAGGCTTCTGAGCAAAGCTCATGCTGGAGAGGAATATTAGAAGTCTTGCTTAGGGCTCTCTCCTCTCAACCTTTTTCTGCCACCAGCTTCACCATGCTTAAAAAAAATAGCACTAAGTGTCAATGCATTTGCCTTTAGGGATTTCCAATATTGAAGTGAAAATTATATAGATTATATAGATTCCACTGGGGTTTTATAACGATGATCATCTGTTTCATTTACTAGTACATTACACTTATTGGTAGAAAAGCACTTTCCAAAACTGGATTTGATACAGCCGGCTTTCTTCAACATTCTTTCAGACCATTATTTCCAGAGCAGTTCTTTTGAAATGCAGTTTGCCACAGTCATCCCTGGGTGTGATACAGTCCACCCCATTGTGCTTCTAGGACCAGTACAGACGATGCTTTTCCCATGAAGGCCTCCATGGAGATCCCATCATGCCTTTCAATGCATTTATTCCACTATTTCATTCTATATTATGTCTTTTTTAGAACATAGGAAATTCGAGAGCAGGAAATACATCTTACTCATCACAGTTCCAACAATAGTATTATGCATTTTTTAGAAGCAGGAATTCAACAAATATTTTTGAATGAATACATCTATTTTTCTCTATATCCTTGTGATTGTGGTGAGACAGATATTTATATTTTCAAAATGGAGCCAGCAAAAAAAATTATATGAGTAGTTCACGGAAATTTAGTTACTATGACAGAATGATACCATCAATTTCTTTATTCCTTTTTTTCTTACAGACTGCTTCTCTGTGGGTCATGGGAAGACAAGATGGATTACATTGCAAAGAGGTAATAGCTTTATGAGCATTAAAGCTACTGGCATAATATTTTCATGGTAGCCTCTGCTTCCTGGCAACAGGGACCTTAAAAAAAAACTAGAGTTAAAGAGAAAGGCAAATCTTGGGCAGTTATAACAGATGACAAAATAAACAAAGACAGCACTATGGAAGATGAAAAGGGGGGAGGGGTATTTCTGGGAATAATAAACTGTGATTCTGCTCTTCATTTTAAGAGCAATTCTTAATAAGAAACTATTGCAAAATTGAATAATGACACAAAGAATGCCGTGGAAGAAAACAATTTTTCCTGAGATTTAATAAGAATTTTAGTAGGAAGTGGAACACAAACAGAATTTTATTAACATGAATGCCTCACATATACGTGAGAGATACCCAGAAAAATTGGGTAACTCCCCAAGAAGGCCCAATCTACCATGTTATATACCATCTTCAACTAAAGACAAAAGAAAAAAGGTGTAGGGGAGGGTCAGTTATGGGAGGTTATCAGGAAAAGCAAGGTAAACTAGGGTAAGAATTATTATGCAGTCCAGCGGATGTTGCTCAGTGGTCAAGAATCGACCTCTGAACCAGGAAGCCACAGTTTGATTCCCAGTCAGGGCATGAGCTCAGGTTGCAGGCTCAATCCCCAATATGGGGAGTAGAGGAGGCAGCTGATCAATTATTCTCTCTCATCATTGATATTTCTCTCTCTCCCTCTCCCTTCCTCTCTCTAAAATCAATAAAATTACGTTTTAAAAAAAGAATTATTATGCAGATATATGTCTGTATCTTCTCCACTAATAAGATTCTCTTGTGATTTAGAATCATCCTTACAAATGATTTCCTCTATAAATAAAAAAATTATCTTATAAGAGGATAACTTCTCTGTTTTCAAGAGCTTCTCTTCTGTCTATAGATTTTTCCCCAAAAAATAATCAGCTCTAAATAATCCTAATGCCAAAGAGGCATAATTTTGGGGTGGCATATTCTGCTACCCTTCAAGGGCAAATATACTACCTTCAATCAAGAGAACTCTTATTTTTCTATTACTTTGTCAGTGAAGTAATTTGTAAGACTCACAACATTTCTCTCAAGTCTATCTTTGTAAGTCCAGAGCATGAAGGTTAACCACATTGACTCACACACATGCTCAACAATGCACAATGCACACCGAGAGGTCAGGATCATAAACTGTAGGCTGGTGCAGTTGGAGAGCAGAGGAGTCTGACCTTTCATATTGCAAGATAAAGGCAGGAGAGTGAAGGCATAAGCTGCAACATTAAACTTCATCATGGGTTTCTGGACGTTTAGGGTACAAGGTTATTCATAAGGCATAAGACGTGGAAAAATTAAAAAAAAACAACTGGGATAGGGAGAGATTTGAGAAAAGAAATGAGTGAATCATTATTCAAATAGCAGTGGCCTCAGACAAGATTAGGACATTGGTAACAGTTTTTCTGCTCTCTGTCTACTCCCTCTCCTCAGCCAGGTTGTCATTTAACTACTAGGCTCATCTTTCTTCTGTTTTAAAATTTTATTTATCTTTATTGTTGAAAGTATTGCAGATGTCCCCTTTCTTCCCGATTGACGCCCCCTTCCAGGCCTTCACCACACTATTATCTGTGTCTATTTTATATGCATATAAAAATTTTGGTTAATCTCTCCCCACCCCTGCCTTCCCTCTGAGATTCCTTAGTCTGTTCCATGCTTCTGTGTCTCTGGATCTATTTTGTTCATCAGTTTATTTTGTTTATTAGATTCTACAGATGAGTGAGATCATGTGATACTTGTCTTTCTCTGCCTTGCTTATTTCGCTTAGCATCATACTCGTGGAGGGAACTAGACAGTATCATCAGTTTCTTGTAAAGGTCAAAGATGTCCAGCCCATTTGCCTCATTGGGCTTTCAAAGTGTTTGAAATGTCCCCTATGAAACACATATGGCTGCATGGGTAACAAATATGTGCCTCCCACTCAGGTACCTCCCTTGCTTTCTCTGTGCAGACTTCCAGAGCAGCCCAGGGAGACTGCAGGCAAGAAGAGATGGTGCCAGTTCATTAGCAAAGATCTAATAACAAAATCACACAACAAACCCAATTAGTGAGGTTACCTCTGGAGCAGCAGCCTCATGGAAATAAACACAGGCTTGTATGTGGTTTCTGCCTGGAACCATATTTTTTTCATTTCCCTTAAAATTTCAAAAATGTAATCTTCCTTCCAAATTATATCCTCATCGACATCATTGTGCCTCCTGTTGCCCAGGCCCTGGTTTTCTTCTCAGTGCTTGGAGGGAGTAACCAGAGACGTTTCCACTGATAGGAAGCCTTTGATCTCAAGGCTGCCCACATGAAAGCATCCTCCCTAAGCCCCCGTGCTGGGACTGTACGCAGAAGCTTCCCCAGGGGCTGGCCTGAGGTTGTCTTGTGGCACAGAGCAATAGATGCAGACTGCGGCAGAAGGCAGGGCGGACTGGGGTGGAGGAACCCCCCACACTCCATCCCAACTAACACTGAAACCACAGGGGAAGCGGGGCTGTGGGGACAATTACATGGATTGGAATTCGGCCAGCCCACTGGGGTGAAATGGCACAGCAGCGCCTGTCCCTGCTCTGTCTGCCAGGCTGGAGGAGTTTACACATCATTTACAACAGACATGCGAAGCTTCAGGGGCAGCTGTGATTGGCCCTCCAGAGCCCACAATAAAGGAAACTGGGCTTTGCTTACTTATAAAATTAGAGCCGCGGCGAACTAGAAGGCTTTCCATTCTAACCCCCCATTTAAAAAAAATGAGGGAACCGAGCCCGATGCAGTGAAGTTACTTATACAAGGTCATGCAGCCCAGAGGTAGAGCATTTGGGGTTCGATTTCAGAAATTTCAGGTCCTATCTTCCTGGCACTCTCCTTTCCCCTAAGTCCAATAGGCCCGTATGTGACTTTCACCACCTTCCTCTCCGTGACATTTTACAGATTCTGAACTGGGGATAATAAAGCCTTCCATCACCAGAAGTTTGGTTAAACTATTGCACTTGTAAGAGAAAACATAAGGGGAAATGTTTACAATTTCAAGGTAAGCAAAGATTTCTTAGGTCACAAAAAGTGCAAATCATACACGAAAATAATAAACTATGCTTCCCACAATTGAAACTCTATGATCTGTCAAAGACACCTTTATGCATATGAAAAGGCTAATCACAGTCCAAAAGAAAATATTCACAGTGCATGTAGCTGGCAAAAACAAAACACCTTGCTTTCAGAATTTATAAATAACTATTGTAATTCAATTGTTAAAAACAACAACAATAAGGAGTCTGATAAAAATAAGCAGAAAAAATACTTTGACAGACACTTCAGAAAATTAGACATACTTCTGGCCAAACAGCACATGAAAAGATGCTTTTTACACAGTTGGTCATGGATAAATGAAAGTTAAACCCACAAAGAGAAACCTATTTTATACCAATGAGAATGTCTAAAGGTAAAGTTTTATAATAATCATTGTTGGTGAGTATATAGAGCTATCAGAAGTCTCATATATTTCTGGTGGCAGTAAAATGTTAAACAAAAATTATTTTGTGTGAAAACACTTTATTAGTTTCTTACAATATCTACTCTAAACTTAGATCTTTCACTCCTAGGTATTTAACTGAAGTGAAAACATACACACCAAAAGTCTTGTGCATGAGTGTTCATAGCAGCTTTATTCATAAGTAGAGGTCCGGTGCACAAAACTCATGCACTGGGGGTGGGGGGTGGTGTCTCTCAGCCCAGCCTGCACCCTCTCCAATCTGGGACCTCTCGGGGGATGTCCTAAACTGGCAGTTGGATATCCCTCTCACAATCCGAGACTGCTGGCTCCCTACCACTTGCATGCCTGCCTGCCTGATTGCCCCTAACTGCCTTCTGCCTGCCAGCCTGATCACCCCCTAACCACTCCCCTGCCAGCCTGATCGACACCTAACTGCTCCCCTGCCAGCCCGATTGCCCCCAACTGCCCTCCCCTGCCGGCCCAATTGCCCCCAACTGCCCTCCCCTGCCAGCCTGGTCACCCCTGGTCACCACTAACTGCCCCCCTGCAGGCCTGGTCCCCCCCAACTGCCCTTCCCTGCCGGCTGTCTGTGGCAGCCATCTTGTGATCACATGGGGGTGGCTATCTTGTGTGAGGGTGTGATGGTCAATTTGCATATTACCTCTTTATTATATAGGATAGTACAAACTAGAAACAACCCAAATGTCATTGGTTGTGGCATATTCTACATAGCACATCCTTCTCAGCAATAACAATCAACAAACTGTAGAAACACACAATAGGAAAAATCTAAGCATTGGGTTGAGGGAAAGAAGCCAGGTACCAAAAAGGATTCCATTCATGTGAAGTTTTAAAGTGGACAAAATAAACGTATGAAAATAAATCAGAGACAGGGAAGCATTGAACAGACCATTCAACCTCAGAGAGAAGGCAGGGGAGGGAGGTGGGTAAGAGGTCAAGCAAAGGACTTGTATGCATGCATATAAGCATAACCAATGGACACAGACATTAGGGGGGGTGAGGGCATGTGCTGGGGGGTGGAAATGGCTGGGGGGAGGTCAATGGGGAAAAAAGGAGGCATATGTAATACTTTAAACAATAAATAATTTGGAAAAAAATCAAATTAGTGGTTGCCTGGGACAAAATGTCGCTGGGGTTGAATGTAATGGTGCAAAAAGGGAACTTATTAGGATGATAGAATTATTTCATATCTTTGTTAGAGTGATGGTTATTCATTTGTTACATTGGGCATCGGGGTGGTACATACACATTTGTCAAAAGTTATGGACTTACGCACTCAAGGTGGCTGCATTTTATTATATGTAAATTATAACTCAAAAATGTATTTAAAATGTCAACATAATGATTCCCTCTGCCACTGTGTAGGAACACACAGGGGGCTTCAAAGATATTGGTTCTGCTTTAGCTCTGAAGATGGATAGTCAGTTCACAAGCGCTTGGGTTATTATTATGCTTCATAAAATGTACAGAGCACATATAATCTGCCATGTATCAAATATTACATAATAAAAATTTTAAAGGAACTAAAAAAAAATTAGCCAAGTTACCATATGTAAAGTGCTGATCAAAGTCGCCAGATTTTATGGAGTGATTACTATGTGTTAATCCTTTATAAACTTTAGTTCATTCAATCTTAGGACAAATTTACGGGGCAGTTTCAGTGTTCTAATTACAGAAGTGAGGACACTGGTGACCAGAAAGTCCAAAGCAGCTTCTCAACACTGCAGTCAGTGAAGATTGTAGCCAGGTGTTCAAATACCCGGAAGATAAAACACTCTCCTTGTTTAAGTTTTCATGGTCCCTGCACTTGAGTCTAGCCAATATTGCCTCATGTGCCCATTATGCTCCAAGTCAAATGTCTGCAAGCATACGCCAGACAGATCTCATGCTTTCTCTGTAGTCTACCTTTTCTCTTGTTGCCCTTCCAGAGAACTGCTTTTCTCTTCTGCTCTCTAACTCTGTCTTTCAGTTCCTAAGGTAAGCGACGTAAGCGAGGCTTCTCTGACCACCTAAAACAAACTCAAGCCATCCCACCATCTTCAGTTGTTTGTGATTTACTACACAGAAGCTACCCTTTCATGCATTCGTCTATTCACCACATCTCTTGAGTTCCTACCCTGGGCCATCTTTGATGTGTGGTGCAAAGCTCTTGTAGTGATTGAGTCCTTGCAATCAGCAATCATGAAGATTATATTCTTGCATCTGTGTTAGTCTTATCCTTCAAAGTCAATTATAAGCTTCTTGTTGTCTGGAATTTTGTTTAATTCCTGCAACTCTTCATAGGTGTAATTCATGTTTATAGTATGTAGGTAAAAAGACAATCTAAAATTAATGATCAATTATTCTATTTTATAATATTCAAGTTTTGCATCTATTTATCTGGTCCGCTCTAAATGAAGAGGAAAACTACTTGAAGTCTTTGTATGTAAATTTAAAGTATTTTTTTTTCCTGGAAGTTGTAGTCATAAGTGACTTCATCTACTATAAATATTTATTGCTCATGTAATTTAAAAGAATGAAGTTAAAAGGAAGAATATTATATTATTTGAGATCTTTATATTGTGCTTTTTGAATTCTTCTTAACTTAGGAAAATGGCCTCTTTTCTAATGAAAATTTAATCTACTTAATGACGTAGGAGTTGTCACTAGTCCTATTATTTAATTTTTCTTACTGTGAAGTCATGAGGCTAAGGCAATGCTTTACTTGTCCTACCTCATGAAGCTATAGCTAGTGATTAATAAAATACCAGCTTCATCTTATATTTGTTTTCTATATAACGCCCAAGATTTTAAGTTATACTTGGGGAAATAGGGAAAATATGTCCACACCATCTTCCCTAAAGGTTTTGTTCACCCACATGTACAATTTTAAATGTATCACTTATTCAATGATCTGAGAGCATGTAAACAAAAGTACTCCAAAAATATTTTATATGAACATCTATTTTTAAAATGTATGACCATTGTATTTGATTGAAACATATGAAATTGCAGATATTCAGCAGTTTCTGACCAATTAAAATGTCATTTTCACAGGGAAATACTTGCTACATTGCATTAAAAAATGTGAGGCACTAGGACGTCATTAGTAATGCCATAGCAACTAAAATATGAGAAATGAGATAATCATAAGTAACTTCAGTGATATCACATTAATTACACCAGAAAACTCACAAATTAAGACATCCTGGGCTCTTTTTTATAAGTTTTAATGAGTAAAAACTACCTAAGAGGTTTGAGTTGCAAATGCCAGGTATTTCTGCCAAGAATAGTTGTGCAGACTGTGCTTTGCAAACACCTAGGGGGCATTCTTGCATCATAGACATAACATTGTTTATTATTAAGAAAACTTTCTGGTAAATGACAGTAAAGTGTCCTGCCCTAACAAAATAAATTTATTGCAATAGCTTTTCAAAATGTGGAAATAAAGTGTCTTAAAAGGGGACACCTTTCTTATGTGAATAAATGTATCTATGTAGTAGTAATAACACACATATATTTTCTTAATGTAAATTTGAAAATTTAAATCAACCGGCTTCTGAGGTGTTAAGATAACTGAACATTAAGCTATTTTTATTTGATATGAGTGAGGTTGTAGGTAATGTTTAAAGCAGTAGCTATGCAGTGGCAGGGAAGAGGCACTCATTCAGCTTCCTGGACTGAGCAGGCCGGGTCTCTAAGCCAGAGGACAGTCTGAGAGCCAGGGGTCAGCCAGCACACAACTTCTCCTCCTGGAAGGGATGGCAACCTTTTCACAAAGGGTGACATTGTTTCACATAATTCATATCCATTGGGCTCATAATAAAAGTTAATATTTTCCAGCTCCTGCAAATAAATTTTCAGTGTTTAGGGAGCACTTTTGCATATTTTTGAGTTTTTAACCTTTCTATATTTTTTCATAGTTATTTTATATAAACTATGTGGGACTGCACCAGTGGCTAGATGTTATTTAAAAAAAAATAGTTGCATACCCATAAATTTGTATTTAAAAAAAAACAAAACTCACTAGCCACGATCTCAAAGGTCCATAAGTACTTTCTGAATTTTTGGTTCAAACAAATCTCACTTAAGAAAACTGCCAGGGTCAAGAGCTAAATGGTATTGAAGTCAGGATGGAGGCGAGTAGATGCAATCTGAACACATATGTACTTTAGACTGGCACTCTTCCTAGAGTGGGACAAATTGTTCCTAACTCTTGCCTGGTGGTTACTGTTAGCCATACAAAGCCATCAAATGCAATAGGGAACTCAGCATCAAACCTTATCCAAATAGCTTCCAGTTTCACAGTTTGAATCTCTGATTGCGTTGACTCATCTCTTTCCCCTGTCTAGATAGTCTTCACGATGAGAGGTTTTCCCCATGGACTGAACTTGATTTTGACAATCCTGCTCTTAGTAATCATAGTCCTTTGAACTCCTTCCCAAGCATGAGTTTTCACTGACTTTTGTCAGTCAAACTGTTCACTTCCAGCTGTTGAAGTTCAGAATCATTGGACACAATTAAGAAGTAGAGAAAGAATCTCTTTCCATCATTTAAATGGCAGTGACGTAAATGGAAAAAACCACTCATCTGATTACACACAGTTCTCCAGTTTCATTTGTAAAAGTCTGTTTCTCCAATGACTTCATAAAAGCTACAAGGGGAACAATCATGTGTTCTTTTCCTCTATAAGTCATAGAGTCTATGCATGTGGCTGGGCATAGTGTTAGTTAATTGATGCTTATTGGCTTGACTTAATGAGTCTCAGGTATTCAACTATATATTTTAGATTAATTAAAGAGGAATTAATAATTAGCCACATGTGAGGCATTATCCCCACTGTGTGCCTACTATTAGAAAAGCTGTGGTGAGCACAAATATTATCAAAGAAGAATAAGAAAGAAAACTTTATCCTCCAGCATCTTATAGGCTAGTAGAAGTAATCAGATGTAAAGACATGCATCATGAAATAGATAGACAGACAAGACACATAGTACAAAATTTTAGAAAAAAATGAGAGATTCTTTTCAACTGCATGTTGTTGAAAAGATTCTTGGGGATAATCTTTGAAATTGATTTTAAAAATCTAGGTAGGGAATGGATATACAGAAATAGAAGACAAGGAATTTAAGAAAAACATATGTATTCTAATAATTTATTCATGCCATGCACTTATTCAATATCAACCTTGTTACTTATATTATGTTTGTGCTTGTCTCTGTCGGATGGATTTTGACATGGGAGAAACTGTGTGGGGTAGAGTCCAGAGAGCACTATGTCCTGGAGGCCTCGGTTAGCTATAGACACCATCTAGAAATGAATAAGAAAGCACATGCCAATCCTAAAATTGCTATTTTTAAAATGTAATTTTGGAGAAATATTCATTTTGCTCATCCAAGAAATGATTACTGAGGTCATACTATGTGCAAGATATTGATTTCTATCCTATGTAAAAAGACAATCATAATTTAATATATTTCACCATCTATTTATTAAAAAACATATGGCAATCAAAACAAACTACAATACTGGGTTAAGCATTATAATGGAACTATGTTCAGTGAGTTTTTTATAGCATACAGATGTGGCAAAATTAATTTTGCATGTGAATGTCAGGGAAAGCTAGAAATAAAAGAATATATTTGAGTTAGATCTTAAGAAATGAGGATTCATTTAAGAGTGTGCCTCGTGGGCAACATATACAGATTAGGAAATCCTATAGCAGAATGCAAGGCAGGAGCAAGGCAAGAGGTCATGATCATCTGGTCGCCACCATGATTTGGTTAGAGTTCTTTCTGGTCAAAGATGAGTTAAGAAAGTTGGGTGGGATTCATGTAGGAACACAGATCTAGGGTATAGATGAGGTCAAGGTTGAAGATATGGATCTTAGAATCAGAAAAATAAAGATAATACTTAGTATCAAGGATTTGGATAAAATTAGCCATGAAAACTTTTGAGTAGGTTGAGGAATCAGCATGCTTAGATGTTAATGCCACTTCTTCCTTTTATCTTTGTAGTATAGTTACCTAAATTTCAGTCTTCACTTTCATAAATGAGCATGAGAGAACTGCCCACTTATTTCGTCATTGAGATAACTCATAAGCCATAGAACAGTCATCGGCATAAAGTAGAACTCAAAAAAATCTCTATTATTATTATTAGTAATATCATTGAAGAAAGGTAAAAATGAAACCCTAGGTAATATTAACATTAATGCAATAATTAATAAAAGGGCAAAAGGAATAAAGTAGAAAAAGCCAACGGTTGAGTGATTTCATAAACCCTCATGGAAAGAAAAGTTTCAAATTGTGGAAGGAAAAGAGGATCACATTTCTAATCAATGGTCCAACAGGATCAAAAAGAAGAGCCATGAAAAGATTGCTCTGATATTTGAAAGGAAGCAGATTATTTGGTGAACTTCAGTTAGAACAGCTCCAGCTGGAATGTCAGGGTAAAAGTTTGATGGGTAGTCCAATGGACTAAAATTAAGCAGTTTATTGACAGAAGTATCTGGAAAAGAGTAGAAAGGCTTGGAACTATTTAGAAAGAAAGGGTTGTGAGTTAGGAATAAGTTAACATATTGCATAGTATTATGGAGGATCAGATAATATTGACACATTAATAAAAACCGAGCCCATCAGAATGGATAAGTGGTTTTCTTTGGGAGTGCTTAGGAGATCCACTCATCTGATGAGAGAAAAATAACAATTAACTTGAAGCAGGAGTGAAAAGAAATGAAGACCCTCCTGAGTGCTTTTAAAGTGTTCACTTGGAGTTTCAGACTAGGGAAAGGAATATCAATAGCTTGAAGAGAATGCAAGATTATAAAGTGCCCTTGAGAAACTTTTACAGGAAAAGACTCAGACACAAGTTAAGACAATAGAATGAATATATAACTACTATAAGAGTGATAAAAGAAGTATTATAGTGCTCAAAAAGTGAAAATAATTAAACTATGGTGATTAAAAAAATTGATGGAAATTATATTGATGGACTTTTAGGAAGGTTTAAGAGAACAGTCATTCTCTTGCTGTTAGCTGGAAGTATTTCTTCTTATTTAAAATTTTTATTATATTTAGTAAATTCTTGACCTGCACTGTTAGGATTTGGGAAAATCTGTTCCATAAAACTAGCACTCAGGTCCTTAGAAAGAACCGAAACACTAGGCAGCATGATGAATCCTCCAAAGAATGATCAGTCATAGTCCTAGAGAACTGTTGATACCTCTGTCCTGATGACAATTGAAAGTCAGGATCAGCCTTAAGGTTGGAAACAAGCATTTGAGTATTAGTGATTCAATAGGATCAGAGCTTTAAAATGGAAAGGGAAAATCATCTACTCTTGAATACCAGACAGGAATAATAGGATTTGGGCAAGGTACCAGGAAAATATTACCTCTCTAAGCAGCACGGCCTTCAACAAACTAAGCGGAGATTTGTGTAGTTAACGTTTCACTAGTCAGCTTTCATAACAGGACATGTGCATAAAAGCCAAGCCAAATGGAAAGAAATGAACAAGAGCAAAGAAGACAATTTTCAGGACTCAGGGACAGAGAGACAGGCAGCATGGGAAGAAACTGGTGGTCAGTGCAGCACAGTAAGAAGCCAAGGAGTGAAATAAATGTGTCCTTTAATTCAAGAATTAAGGGACCAAATATTAGGGTATGCATAGAAAAGAAGTAATAATCTATCCTGGGGTTAACCTGGGATCCCCACAAAAGAAATAGTTTTAAAGACACTCTGGAAGGAAATAAGGATCTTAATGTTGATGCCAAGTAAAAGTCATCTTGGGTACCTAGCCTGATATCCTATGTAGGTATGTTGAATAAACACAAAACTTGAGAAATTTGCATGGGGATATTTAAGAATGGGAACAGAGGACGAGACTAGAAACAAAGACTTAGCACTTCTAATAATAAAAAATAAAATATTAAATAATAAATATTTAACATTTATAGCAGCAATTTTCAACTGGTGTACCATGGCATACTGGTGTGCCAAAAGAGGCACACTGGTGTGCTGCAGGAATTTTTAAAATATGCAACACCTGACTATTTAGTCAGGGACACTGAACTCTTTTCCTTCAGATTGTCAAATAAAAAAATGACAACAGCCAACACAATATTAGCTGTCTGACTGCCCTCTCTTAAACCATAAATATATAGGTCATATAATAGAGTTGCCTCTTTTTAAAAAATATGTTCTTATTGATTTCAGAGAGGAAAGGAGAGGAAGAGAGAGCTAGAAACATCAATAATGAAAGAGAATCATTGATTGGCTGCCTCCTGCACGCCTCACGCTGGGGATGGAACCTGCAACCCAGGCATGTGACCTGACCCAGAATCAAACCATGGCCTCCTGGTTCATAGGTTGATGCTCAACCACTGAGCCACACTGGCGGGGCAATAGAGTCGAATCTTATTGGTCATGTTCCCTAATAAGATTGCATCTGGTTGGTTAATTCTTGGTACCAGAAATCCTTATACACAAGTATAGACACCTGATTTTTTAAAAAGTCACATTGGGGGAAAAAAGGTAATTACTATTATTATTTTTTTTTGTATACTAATCAAAATTATACTTTTTTTGTCAGGTGAGCAAAAATATATGTTTGGTGTGCTGCAGAATTTTCCTAATTAGTTTAGGTATACCATGAGATGAGAATGGTTGAAAATCACTAATTTATAGCAATGTCTAGCAGATGTTAAGGGATGCTGTCAGGAGCATTTCTCACAAAAACAACTTTCAAATCGTGGAGATTTATCCTTTTCCAAAAATCACACAAGTGGACATGCTAAGGTTGTGGTGGTGAATTAAGCGTCTATAAACACATAGAGTCACAAATCAGGGAAAACCAAACCAGCCATAGTAGATGAGTGGAAAAGATGCAGAGAGATCATGCAAGAGTCATCAAACCTAGTTGAAAAAATACTGACTTGTGCCATTTCTTCAGGGAAAAAGAGATGACTCATGAAACACTCTCTATTTTACCTGCATAGCATTGGTGGAATTCAAAGCCTCCTTGAGAAAAGAGACATGGCTCAGTCTCTCCATGTAGCATTCAAGAACTCGTTATAAAATGTTAAAGTAATTCTAAACCACTAAGAAAAAAAGAGCCATAAAAATAAATCCTTCCCAATTCCCTTTGGTCTCTGGTAAAGATACTAAATGCCAAAAAAGTTCAGCTCAAATGTATGGAGGATTTTCTCAGTCAGCTCCTCATTTATTTCAGTTCCCCAAATCCAGGCTGATGCTGTTCTCCTGAGGGTTCCTCGAGACACCTTCTTTACGTTTTTTTAGGTCTCCACTATGTTTACCCCATACAAGAAAGGCAATGGAAATCTTCTGAGAGGTAAGATATAAAGGGAAATGTTCTATTAATACTTAAAAATACTTGGTAAACTACCTACTCAGACTGTCTCCTATGGAGGTAAATAACATTCAGGTCTTCTTCAGTCCAAATGCTGTTGATGCAATAATGTTTTGAAAGGCTCTCCCATGGGTAACTTGCTATTTTCATCTTTATACTGAAACCATCTTTGTTCCCCACATATGCTATATTTACTACCAACAATTACTCTTTGGTCCTGGGAATAAGGAGTAGCAGTTAAAGTCTTATGCTTTGGAAGCTTCCCAGTCTGCATTCAAATTCAGACTCATTCACTGAGCCTGTTTCTTCACTGTGAACTGGGACTACTCTTAGCTCAAAATGGTTGAGAAGATTAAATAAAATGATGCCAGTAAAGTGCTTGGGAAATAGTACGTTGTGGTGATAGTGGTTATTATAATAATTATTATTATAATCACATTTTCCACCAAGTATAATTTCTGTTTAATCTATCTATTTCTTACTGCTCCTTAAAATGCAGCTTAAACTCCCCTTTTCCCAATTATTTTACTACTTACTATATTCACACTCTAACTTACACATTTAATTAATCTAATAATTTTAACATCTGATAATATACTGTTATACATAAATTATTTCATTAAAATATTACTTTCCTGTAAATAGATAATGAATTTCAGGCAAAACTCATAACTTTGTAATAGATATATTTGGATTCCTCTTACAACTTGCCATTACTAAGGCACACCATATTATTCAGTAAGTGTAGGCTGATTGAATATATTATTTTTCATCTCTAAAGTGATTACTGTCCAGGCATTGCTATTAATAATAAATTAAAAAGGTCTTATCAGCTGTCATAAATTCAGATTACTTCAGGGCATCATCCTATTGAGATAATTGAAAAGTTGATGTTTGTTTCAAGAAATATAATTCTCTCTCAATAGATTGTAGACTTTGGAATATCCTAGATTAACTAAAGCATCTATATCATTATTCTGATGATTTTAATGTAAATGACCATAAACGTGGGGAAAATGAGAAAAAAAGTCTACAACAGCCCTCAAAGGTAATGTCATTAATGTGCAAAAACTTGAGGAATTTGTGCTTAATAAAGTACCAAAGGAATTCATATTTCTCTTCTATTTAAGGGCAGTGTACTTAGGAATTAACTAGGAAAAATTATGTTGCAACCTCACTGACACCTTTAATTTACAGGGTGGGGTAGGGGGGCTGTTATCCCAATGAACTAGCAGAAGACTAGCTAGGAAGCTAGACTTCCTTGATAATAGTGCTTGCAATGAACAGAAAGTTCTACCTTTGTAGAAGAGATTCACTCCAAGAGAATAATCATCAAGAGGATGACAGAGAAACCAAAAAATCATCAAGGCCAGGCCTCTTCTGCTATGAATTGATGTCTGCATTGGCTAAGAAATAAGAGCTGGAATGCATCTTTCTCAGGAATCTAGTCCATTGAGCCAACAGCTTCTGTCTGGATCCTGTGGTCACAGCAAGTATACTAGTAAAGTGAGTTTTGCAGAATGGGTCCTAAAAGCATGTGGGTGTGGCAGAAATTTGGCTGGCATCACATGGGGACTTTGTTGGAATAATCACTCCTCTCAGAAAAATAGAGAAAAATAAAAAATGCCTATGAAAAGATTCAACAATATAAGGGGAAATGCTTAAAAGGAGTTGGAAAAACAGTTTGACAAGTATTTCCTAAAGCTAGTAGAATAAAATTTTAGAATATGATTTTTATAGGTTTTATAATTTCTACGTTTATAAGATGGTTCAAGAAGGTAGAGTAACTAAGACAGCAGAGTAACAATCACAAAGAAAGATAATCTGAGATCATGAAAAATCGCATAGGAATAAAATCTTATTTGGTAAATTAAGAAGCAGTGAAAAACAACTAATAATATAGGATAATTAATAGTTCTGTCAAATGATTGTCATGACCATGGTTATAGAAGAGATGTGATATATGAACGGCAGATGCAGGATCTCCTATAAACTACAAGAGTCTCAGAAAGGCACACCTGTACAAATTTGAAGCATTAAACAATTGCACAAACAATATTTCTAAGGTAAAAGAAATGCTTGTGTCTGAGTCAGCAATCACTATGCATCAATAAATATTTAAAAAGAAACAAATACCAGAATGCAAGCTTAACTTTTTCTGCATTTTCAAGTGAAAAGAAAATGATATAAAGCCAAAAATGAAATACTTAAAGTAAATAATGATGATAATAATAATAGCAATTAATAAAGGCTGCATTTTTTCCCTGCACCTCCAAATACCAAAGATAAGCAATATATGTTCACAGGTTTGAAGGAAATGATTGTGATGAAAACATTGCATAGTCAGCCATGTTTTTCATATCTGGGAAAAACAAGATGTTCTTAAGCATTCAAAATTATAAGAGACAGGATATGCATGCTTCCTACTGCAAGGAGTTATGGGAAGATATACTTTATCGCTCTGTGAAATGAAAACAAATAAAGGACTCATGGTTGGAGAATAATTGTAGATCAAATGCAGAGTTGACAACAAATAATAGCCTTTAAGTGACTATGCCAATATTTATTCTAGAAATCAAATGCATGCTACCTAATAATTTAATATTTTTATTTTAGCTCTGAAACCCTGTGTACTATCAACAAGAACTGGAAATGCTATGATAGGAATAAAGAGAGTTAGGAATACAACAATAAATCCTGAGCTGGCTAAAGAGTAATAAGCAAAATGAATATAATCTGTGGTGGCACATATTGGGAATATGTCAGTGCTTTCACAGTTGATATAGAATATTACAGCAATTCAAATAAAAATGCTTAAAAATAAAATATAAAAGCAGTTTTTGAAACATAAATTTGTTGAGGAGGAGCTAGTCTTATGAAATGTTATACGAAAATATAAAACTATGATAATTAAAACTGATTGTCACTGGCACATATAATGAAAAAAGAAAATTTAAAAGTGTAGAAAGCACAGTAATAATTTAGTATAGCATAAATTTCCATCACTTATTGGGAAAAAAAAACAAAAGAACCATTACAAATTAAATATTGGGTCAATTCAGCAGGTTCTTAAAAAATAATCTCTAAAGCAGAACAAAAAACCAGAAAGCCTGATAGTATTATCTCATAACATTATAAAATAAATTCCATGTAAATACTTAAATATAAGAAATCATAAATATTATTAGAGAAACTATTAGTAAGGATTTCTACTATTTTGTTGTAGAGAATATCTTTCCAAGTATGACCAATGGTAAAATTACACAGGAATTAATTTCTAAAATCAACAAGAGAAAATTTTAAATCAAAATTAAAAGACAAATAATAGCCAACTAGGATTACTTTCCAAGTATATCCTTGAAGAAATAATAATATTCTTAATTGGTGAACAGCACTTAAAAATCAAAAGTAACAATGAAGTAAAAAAATTGACCACACTTCTTCATTAGTGGACACTTCCCTGTCTCTAGATAAATTCCTTGTAGCTTTCCAGCCTTTTAAATCCTCCAACACCCTTTTTATAGCATCCTCTTCCCTGACTACCTGTCAGCTTCTTGTAGGCATGGCCCTTGCCTATCTCATTTACCTCTATATCCCAAATCTTTAGCACAGGACCTGAATTAATACATGTTAATGTTACTGTTGAAGAATATAAGAATTCATCATTCAGTACATAGAGATGCTATTTAAATAAATGTAAAAGCTGCATTTCAGTATAAATAAAGATGTGCATTAAAAATAAGATTAAAATAATAAATGACAATGTTCAGAGTTGGCAGAGATACAGTCAATAAATGAGCACTTTACTACCATTAATGGGAATAAACATTGGTGCAGCTTTCTCTGCCATCTTTGAGCCTATAGAGACCTGCTGGAACCAGGACTTTCAAAACAACAAATGTCCAAGGCCTTCTTTGCTGACCAGACCATAAACAGGGTCTCCGGAACCAGAGGCAGCACACAGCTCTTCTTAAAACCTAAGGAGTTTAGGTTGGAGATGGAACTGAATGCTGCCTAGACAAGAGATGTGCTAATGTGTACAAAGCAAAGAACCACACAGTGTCTCCTGGTGGCAAACCTAACAAAACCAGTCACCTGGGGAAAGGTAATTCCTGCTCATGGAAGCAGTGGCCTGCTTTGTGCCAGATTCTGAAGCAACCTTTCTGCTAAGGCCATGGGACACAGAATTTGTGTAATGCTGTGCCCCTCAAAGATTGAAATGTATTGAAAAATCTATACTAATAAAAGGGTAATATGCAAATTGGTTGGGACGCCCTCCCAGTAACGACCAAACAGCAGGCTGCATGGGGCAACAAGGCCAGCAGGAACGTTAGTGAGGGACAACTAAACAACTGAACCGCAGGCTGCGTGGGGCGACCAGGCCGGCAGGGGGGGCAGTAAGGGGCAATCAGCCCAGTGGGGGGAGGCAGTTAGGGGCATCCAGGCCAGCAGGGGGGGGGGCTGTTGGAGGCAACCAGGCCAGCAGGAGGGGGGCAGTTGGGGCAATCAGGCAGGCAGGCAGGTGAGCAGTTAGGAGGCAGTGGTGCCGGATTGTGAGAGGTATGTCCGAATGCTGGTTTAGGCCTGATCCCCAGGATGGGGCCTATAGTGGAAGTCGGACATCCCCCAAGGGGTCCCGGATTGGAGAGGGTGCAGGCTGGGCTGAGGGGATTCCCCCTCCCCTGTCATGCACAAATTTTGTGTGCTGGGCCTCTAGTCTATAATAATAAAAGTATAATATGCAAGTCAACTGAATGACTGAACAGCAGAACAACCACCGTACGACCTTCAGATGACCATGCTATGACACCCGCTGGCACCAGGCCAGCCAAGGCAGGTGCGACACGATGGGTCGGGGGCCCGACCATCTCCCCACAATCGCCCTGCAGAGGGAGGCCCAGGCCTGGGCTGAGGGACACCCCCCTCCCCCGAGTGCACAAATTTCATGCACTGGGCCTCTAGTAAATAAAAAAAAAAAAAAGTGGATTTGAAAAGAAAAGGTGCAACTTTTCTAGATGTTATCTCTAAATTGAAAGACTAACATGCATACTCTTTGACCCAGGGTTGGTACTTGTAGAAATGTTTCTGAAGAACTTAGCATGAAAATATTTTGAGATTTTCTTATTAGGATGTTTACATCATCTCAGCATTGTTTGCAATGAAGAAAAGTTGGTAATTTAAATGTCAAACATTAGGTCATTGGTTAAATAAAATGAGCTATATTAATTTAACAGAATATTAAGCTTTCAATATGATTCTGTGAGAGAGTATTTAATGACATGCAATGTTTTTCATGATTTAAAAAAAGTGGATGATACCATATAATGGGCCATACCTCATTATCCAACAAAAATGCACAAGGAACAAGTTTAATGTAATGATTAAAATGTTTGAAAATTGCTTAGTGTGATAATAAAAACAAGGTATAAAAGAGACCCACAGGCCCTGAACTGAAATGAATGGCACTGAACTAGCATGTCATCTGTTTGTATTTTTTTTTTTAAAGCATGGGGGTTTTATTTGCTTGTTTGTTTTTACTAATTTTTAGAGAGAGAGGAGGGAGAAAGATAGAGAGATAGAAACATCCATGAAAGAGAAACATCATCAGTCAGCTGCCTCCTCCACACCCACTACTGGGGATCAAGTCCACAACCCAGGAATGTGCCCTGACCTGGAATCAAACCAGTGACCTCTTGGTCCCTGGGTCAATGCTCAAATGCTGAGCCACACGGACCAGGCTAAAAGCATGTTTCATATCCTGTAGGACAGTTGTTTCTCTTAGGTAAGTTAAGCATTTCTCTTGCATTTTTAATTTAAACAATTTATTTAGTTAGAAAGAAGGGCAGCCCATGTTTAAACAATGAATTCTGGGTAAATCTTTTCCAAGAGGAGGCACTTCAGAGCCAGGGCTGGAAAGCTGTTTCATTTTCAGCTGATGAGCAAGGAGGAGTTTCAGGAGTTTGGCTTGGAGACCCAGTGTTAATACCATCTAAGGCTCCACAAGAGAAGCTTATGGAAAGCCCAGAGAAACGAAAGAGGATTTATTTACTTACTTACCTACTTGCAGCCATCAGCATTTCTGTCTGTGGATTCCAGCCTTCCATCTAGCCTGATCTAGCTTTTGTTTTTGTTTTCCTAGTAACAGAGTCTGTGTTCTTTAGCAATGATACAAGGAAGTGACATGCATCATTATTTTGTTAAAATGCACAGATTTTCCCAAAATAGCCCCCTCCTCCTCTCCTGGCAAATCCTATCCACCACTGCCCAATAAAATCATCTTTCAAAGCTTGTGGTTGTTATTTTCTTCCTTTAAATACACATATCAGAGAAAAATCACTGTAGATTCACATTATTCTAAACACTTTATGAGAAAGTCTGGCTGGCTGTATTTCCCAGTAGAAAGGATTGGGCCATTTTTATAAATGATTTATTATTGTTTTTTTCTGTAGGATTCGATAAATGAGACAAAAAAATCAAAGTTAATTACGTAAAAACTAATCAAGTTCTTTGTCTTTAAAGTACATATATGTATATATTTATATACTATTGCATTTTATGCGTGTGCTAAATTTTTGTATTCTTCACGCATATGTACAAATACGGATCAGTGACGTCCTTTTTTTAAAACAAAAACTTTATTTTCACTCATATTTAAAGATGTGACTATAAAAGGTACTAAATGGAAAACAGGAAAGCATGCCAACAGCCAAGCCGACGGGAGACATCTGAAAGAAATTAGACACATTTTCAGGAGTACTTTTCCATTCCATCCCTGTGCCCCTGGCTAGCATGTTCTTTGTACATTGGATTCCAGCTTTGGAGAAACTGCCAAACACACAGGACCAGAGCATGGGCCTCATGTCTCCTTCATTGATCAGATACAGCCGACGAGACTGGGGCCAAGATTGTGTGCCACTGATTGTAATGACTTTGTATGTGTACACACACACACACACACACACACACACACACACACACTCTTTGCTTATTTTTGTGAAAGGGGAAAGAGGGTAGGGAGAGGGGCTTGCTATATAAGAGCAACAAGAAAGCCTATAAACTCAAAGTTTGTCTTTGGACAGACTATACACCTGTTCCAGTGTCTCTTTGTCACTCCACTCCCCACCTCCAGCAGCCACTCTTGCCACCTGGTCAGGCCACCTAATCTGATCCTATTAAAACTAGGCATGGCTCACAAGTCATACTTTTAAAACTTCTTTTCCTGAGGTGTTTGCAATCTAGAAAGGGTCTGTACCTGCTGTTTGCCTTACAGAAGTAAGATTCCTAGCTTCTTCCTGTTCTGCTCTGCTCTACATGACAGAGCATGGACCCTTGCAAATTCTATTTCCTGGACACCCTTGCCAATGTGCTTCAGGTTAGCTTTTGCCCAGGGCAGCACTGGTGGGGAATTGTAGAACTAGAATAAGAGGAAACGAAAGTGGTTCTTCCCTCTGTTTGGTTGTTGGTGACCAGTGAGCTGCTGCATTTCCTTTGTGAGCCCAGCTGTCTCAGGCATCACCACCTTCCTAGCTTCCATCTGTTGCTGGTGGCTCCACCTTCTAGGATCAGTGATCTCTCATTTCAGAATCTGATCAGACCTATGGGTGGTGGTGGTATCTTCCGATTGCCAATCTCTGGGCCACCTTATCATCTCCTTTACTATAATATTCTGTCAGCTATTACAATACCCTAATAGCTAATGCCCATACTAATTTCTCTATTGTAACTGCATGTAGTGGTGCAGGTCCAGTGCAAGGCTGCTGTTTTGTGTCCTGGAACAGAAGCAGAAGGTCCTCAATGCAGGCTATATCCTCAATGGTTTGACTGTATCCTTCCCTGATTTGGAGAGGGCTCTACATCAGTACACTCTAGAACCATTGGAAAAACCTCTTGACCTCAAGTCTGTGTCCCTGGTTATCACACCATGGCATAGCAGAGAACAGAAAACACTCCCATCACAGTAGCTAAGCAGCATGGGGAAGTGGCAGCTACCCGGCCAGAGATCCTCCAGGAGCAGTTGGCAGTGGTGCCATGCGCTGGGGCCCCTCTTCAAGTCCTCACCAGAGTCTATAGCCCTCACTGAGTCAGAGACAGAGTATGTCATACACTGCAAACATACCTTCCCTGACCACATACTGTTTCAGTTTTGACTGTACAAAAACACTCAATGGCCATACCTTGAAGAAGGTCACAGTGCAGATGGAGGCCCCTGAGACCTGCTACGGTCTGGTGGCACTGTCCAAGGAAGACACCACAACTGTGGCCTGCACATTCAGGTATATGATGAAGTTCACGGTCAAGGACTGTGACCTCACCACTGGGAAGACTGATGATGAAGGCTCTGAGGATGAATATGTGCTAGAAGGTCTGGAAGCCACTATAGCTGATCACATAAAAAATGTCATGAAGCTGAACTTTGAAGCAACCTAGGATGAGGTAAGGGATGACTTTGAGAAGGAGGAAACATTCACCTTGTCGACCACCAAGGCACTTGAGGAGGCTATGGGAAATATTTTGAAATTCCTGGGAATGTACCTTTGTGAGAGGTCGAAGTGCCAGATAACAAAAACACCCACACATTACGCCTGGCTGGTGTGTTCCGGGGTGATGGTGACATCCTGGTGCACTCCCAGCTGCTGCTTTTGGACACAGTAATGATGTAGATGACAGCCAGAAGTTCAGAGGAGCTGCCAGTAGACATTATCTTGGCATCTGTGGGCTGAGGCCAGCCTGCACTAGCCCTACTCCTACCCTTTTCCCCAACACTACACAGAAGTTGCATCTTCCTCCCATACCCAGGGCAAAGTCCTTCCTAAGCCTCTGTATTTTTTTTTAAAGAATCATTGTTGGTTTGTTTGTTATAAATTTTAACCTTTGTCCCAGGGGGTAACTTTGTTTTCTTCTTAAAGGATGATTTTAGCTTATTCTAGAACTTGCTGCCCTGCCTGACAAAGAAGGACATCGTAAATTAACAAAAGGCTTGTATCTCCTCTTGAATTTATTCCCAAAGAAACCAGCTTATCCCTGTAAATGAATCAGCATGTATTTATTGATAAGTAATATATCTTAATTAAAATTTTTTTCTCTACTTAACTACCTAAGGTAGATTCTGTTTTCCTTATTTGACCATGATTGACACAAAGAAAGGAATGCCAAGTGGTCAGAGTGCAAAGGAGTCAGCTTGCCCTAGAGGACTTGGGACTGCCTTATTCACTTAATCACAATGCTACCTGACAATGCCAAGGTCTGTCACTGCTTGTTCCACTAGCTGCCTGGCTTAATATCTCAACTTTGATGAGATATTTGGAAAAGTGCATGAAATTTGAAGTAGGCCAGTTTCTAGCTGCATGCTATGAGCAAATCTCTCCTAGTCTCAGTTTTCTGCCCTCAAAATACAAAGCATTACATGTCCTGATGATAACAGATGTGGAATCATTTTATTAATTGTACAACTCTATTCATTAAAGAAGCACATAAGGTGCTTTACAAATCTGTCCCCATGTGCATGTCAGAAAGTTTCATACATTTATCAGGGATGTTTTCATAAGCACCATTCCTTTCAAAGGGGACTGACTCATCAAGTATGCTAAAGATGGGGTTATAATTAGGTTACCAAAATAGGGGGGGGGGGGGGGAAACCACATTCAAGGTATCTGAAGAATAATACATGGGAGGTTTAGTGCCTGACTTGGATTAGAGAATGCTCTTAACTAAATAGATAAGATAGAAAAGAGTCATTTTTAGTTCAACATACAATTCTGGGTTATTCCCAGTCTAATTTGTACTTGGCAGATTTTTGTTCAACTAGATGGTCAAGAGCTCCTAAATAAAGTAAACAAAATCACATTTTTCTGATGGACTTTATACCTCTTTAGAAAACATTATACCATATTTTCCGGCATATAAGATGACTGGGCATGTAAGACGACCCCCAACTTTTCCAGTTAAAATATAGAGTTTGGGATATACTCGCCGTATAAGACTACACCTCTTCCAACGCACACCAAATAAAAATTAAAAAAACATCAGATTTTATTTCAATATGGTAATTTTAATTCAAATGCTTATGATATGCAGGTACTTAGCAGGAAAACTGTCACTTATAAACATAAGGCTGTTTGTCATCAAACATGTAAACATAAAACAGTGCAAGTGGATTAAACTTTTCCTAATTCACTCTAAAGCTGAAAGGAAGGATAAGACAATAAACCCATGGGAGCTGCCATGCTGTTTGTTTTCTAAGCTGTCAACCAAACTGGAACTGATGATGATAGGAGGAAGATAACAAACAATAGAGAGAGAGCAAGTTCCGGGCAAGTTCCTGGTGAGTTAGCAACGCCCATCATAACTGCAAGCTACAGTGTTTTTACAGGTTTTGCTGGCGTGACAGTTTCCCTTTAAAAGCCTTCAAAATCCTCCTGTTCATCATCTGATATCATAAGTACATCAATGACATCTTGTGATACATTTGTAAGGCAGTCATCGTATGGATCGAATTCTGTATCTGATGGTATGGTCTCAGCTTCGGCTTCCTCTTCATCTTGCCACAAGCAGTCGTCCTCCATATCATCTAATGAATTTGATATGCCACACTTCTTGAAAGACTTGATTACTGTTTCTGCATCAATATCATTCCAGGCTTTTATGACAAACTTGCACAAAACATCCAACTGTGGAGCACGCATGTTTCCCCCTTTTGTGAATGACTTTTCGCCGCTAACCATCCATTCATTCCACTGTTCTCGAAAGCAATCTTTAAATGTGTTTTTCTGGGCACAGCGCTGCTCTATCTCTTTTTTCCATACCCTGGGCGTCCCGGATGCCTGCAGCTTGCTCCGCCCTTCACTTAAACCTTCCCGGTGAGGCGCCCCCTCACCTTGTCATTGGGACCGCGTTAAGTCACTTCTTTCCACGAATCCTGGTGAGTGGATTTTTTTCTACCGTACTTGTACAGTGCCGCCCTTGCTGCTTTCATACAGTCGCCACATATGGTGGGGGGGGGGGGGGAGCTCAAAAACGGCCACGGCCGCATCCCCGCCGTATGCGGCAAGCACCCGGCCACACTCCATTCATTTCAATGGAGCCGGACAGAAACCGTATGCGGCACAAAAAGGAGCCGACCGGAGACACTTGCAGTCTCCGTCCAGCTCCATTGAAATGAATGGAGTGCGGCCGTTTTTGAGCTCCCCCCACCATATGCAGCGACCGCAGATTCTCCAGTCCGGCTCGGAAGTTTCAGTACCCGCCCTATAAGACGACACCCAGCGTATAAGACGACCCCCGACTTTTGAGAAGATTTTCCTGGGTTAAAAAGTTGTATTAATATGCTGGAAAATACAGTATATAATTAAGCTGAATCCATAAAAATGAATATATATATATATATATATATATATATATATATATATATATATCTCCTATCTAATAAAAGAGTAATATGCAAACTGACCATCACTCCAACACACAAGATGGCTGCCCCCATGTGGACACAAGATGGCCACCACAAGATGGCCAGCAGGGGAGGACAGTTGGGAGGGACCAGGTCTGCAAGGGAGGGCAGTTGGGGGCGATCAAGCATGCAGGGGAGAGCAGTTAGGGGTGACCAGGCCAGCAGAGGAGGGAAGTTGGGAGCAACTGGGCCTGCAGGGAAGGGCAATTGGGGGGGACCCAGGCCTGCAGGGGAGGGCAGTTAGGGGTGACCAGGCCTGCAGGGGAGGGCAGTTAGAGGTGACTAGGCCTGCAGGGGAGGGCAGTTAGGGGCAGACAGGCTGGCAGGGGAGCAGTTAGGCATCAATCAGGCTGGCAGGGGAGTGGTTAGAAGGTGATCAGGCTGGCAGGCAGAAGCGGTTAGGGGCAATCAGGAAGGCAGGCAGGTGAGCAGTTGGGAACCAGCAGTCCTGGATTGTGAGAGGGATGTCTGACTGTCCGTTTAGGCCTGATCCCGGACCTAAGATTAAAAAGGTTAAAAAGTTGTCTTATACGCTGGAAAATACGGTATATAATTAAGCTGACAGTCGGACATCCCTCAAGGGGTCCCAGATTGGAGAGGGTGCAGGCTGGGCTGAGGGACACACCCCCCATGCACGAATTTTGTGCACTGGGCCCCTAATATATATATTTAAAAGAACCTTGAATTGGAAGACAGAGAAGTAATGATCTGGTATATACATCTGCTAATGTTCCAATAATGCCTTGGAAGAAAGCACCCCACAACTCAGTGGTTTATAACAACAAGTATTTGTTCTTTTCTCACTCTCAGGTCTACAGTTGCCTGGAGCCCTGCTTAGCTTGGCTCAAGACTGGAGTTTGAATTCAGATCTCTTCCATGGGTTTTCTCATTGTTTTGGGGCCAGTGGCTATTCCTGGTGTTTTCTTGGCAAATGATAGGAATGCAAGAGGGTGATCAGAAACATGAGACATATTGACATTTTGGCCCAGAATTGTCAGATTGACATCAGCTTGACATGGTAAAGCTTAGCACAAATGTAGCTCTGTCCACTCCAAAGGATGGTATCATGAAGCCTCAGCAGACAATATGAAAGTGTAATTCTTACACAGGGAGGGCATGAAGATTTATAAAGATCTGAACTGCCACACGTTGTTCTAAGTCTGTCACCAACTGGACATAGGGTTTCAGTAAACTTGGCCCTTCTTTTTCTATGTAAAAATAAGGGAAATTTTGATTTGGTCATATCTAATGGCCTGTCCAATTCTTCATTAATTTGGAATGGGTAACAAATGTATTTGTATGATTTGTACATCTTCATATTATCTATACTAATAAAAGGGCAATATGCTAATTAGACTGGGAGACCTTCCGGGAGACCTTCCAGATGTCCTTCCAGACAAAGCCATGGAGGCAGGGCCAAGGCAGAGGCAGTTAGGGGAAATCAGGCCAGGAGGGGAGGGCAGTTAGGGGTGATCAGGCCAGCAGCGGGTGGAAGTTGGGGGCGAGCAGGCCGGCAGGGGTGGGGAGGGCAGTACGTGGCGAGCAGGCTGGCAGGAGAGGGCAGTTGGGACATTAGGCAGGCAGGCAGGTGACTGGTTAGGAGCCAGTGGTCCTGGATTGGAGAGGGATGTCCAATCCTGTGGGATCAGGCCTAAACCAGCAGTCGGACATCCCCGAGGGGTCTCAGATTGGAGAGGGTGCAGGCCAGGCTGAGGGACACCCCTTGCCCCCCTCCCCCGTGCATGAATTTCATGCACCAGGCCACTACAATAATAAAGGTTTTACTCATGAAATGGCTAAAATGAATAGGATTGTACTGGAAAACGTTAACTATTCTAGAAGACAAGCATTTTAAAGGATTTTTAAAATCCTAAATTTATATGCCTAGTTGATATTAATTACACATGAATTATTTTCATGTGAATACTAATAGAGACTTGAAAAAAACATTTACTTAGAAACATTTGTTATCCAATTAAGTTGATTTATTACATATAGACCATATTTTGATTAATTAGACATGCCATTATTTCAGATGGCCCTGCAGGCCAATTTGCTCCCATTTTCTAGGGCTGATAACACAAAAATTGCTATTTGCTCTGATTCCTCAGGAAACAACCAGGCTTGGCACAATACCCAGAGCCTTGTTTGAGATCAGGGCATCTGGTTTCCAGTTCTGGCTCTGCCACCTCATCACCACGTGACTCTGCACAAATTGATGGTTCTGTGCCTTTCTTCCTCTGCACAACGAGGAGGAATCACAGCTGAACCACTTCACTCGAGGGATTAGAGAAATGATCAAAGGCGATTCCATGTGTAAAAGCACTTTGACAAACGAAGCCCTGAGCACATTGAACAGTTTCATTGTAAGGGCATGCTTTAATTGGTTTTATTATTATTTAGGGATGGCGGGCCAATAGATCCGGAGACAACTGCTGTCAAAAAGATAGTTGATTACACTCACAGATGCCAAAAGAGGGAGGACATGTCATGCCATGGTGGGCCACATGGGGAATCGCTGGGGCCGGCCATGAGGCAGAGAGAGAGGGGTGAACTGTGGAGGAGCTCCTTTTGTGTGGTTTCCATGGAAAAGAAAAGTTAAGCAGAGCATGCAGATGTAGGACTGGCTAATTTGAATAATTTCAGCAGGCTCTGGGGCATAGGTGCTGCCCCTAGTTTTCTGGCACCTGGACCCGAGGCGATTAGGGCAAATATATAGTGTTCTGGAGTGTGAGAGCCCTTGAAGGGTTTGGGGGGTTTGAAGAATCTAAATTGGTTGGTTTGTATTTAAAAATGAACCCCTCAGGATGAGTGAGGCAGAAGGCCAAGGCAAGGTGACTCAGGGATATTATCAAGTTGTACAGAATAAGACATGTCCAGTATAGACATGCAGGGCAAGTGTGAAAGCATCAAGTTTGCAGAAGTTTAGACACATGATTAATACTGGGCAGGGTTGTATCCTTCCAACAGAAGTCTCCCAGAGCATTCAACTTGCTTATGTGGTTGGGGACATGGGAATTATGTCACTCTAACCTCTATGTATCGTCAGCTGCCTAATAACCAATTTATAAAAGACATTCACCCGCCTACACATATAAAAACTGAGAGGTAGAAATTATCTGAACATAATTTCTAAGATGGAGCTAGATTCTTCATTTTACATGCTTAAGAAAAATAACTTTCAAAGCTGGAGAGGAGAGAAAACCCTTCATAATCATGCATTTTCCACAAAAAAAGCCCTCTGTGGAAGTGGCACAAGAAAAACCCACAGCTAAAGAACAAAGCAGTTGTAGTTAGTCGAAAACATGAATTTGAGGGCAAACTGGGTCTAGATTCTAGCTTAAGTTTAGCCATAATAAGGCAAAGTATTTTAATACTGATTGTACTACTTATCTGTTAAGGAAACCTTCTCAAGTTGTATTTGTCTTCATGATATAGTCTGAACATCTTGAAATAATGTCTAAGTCATTTCGCAATCTGCCCAACAACCATACCAGTTTACCCATTCAGCCTATTTTTTGCCTTTCTATTTCAGATGTCAGCCATAAGGAATTCGAACATGACTTTGTAGTTCACTGAAAATGACTTGGTGTCCTTGGACACTTGCTCCCCGAGACTTGCAATGAACATTCCCTTTCTGCTCTTCTGCTCACCCTCCCAACTGGACTTAGAGTCATATTGATTCTCAGGGCCTGAGCTTAGATTTCCCTTCTTTGAGAAGCCATTTTTGACCCTCCACTATAAAGCAGGGTTTGATGTATAATCTATTGGGCTAGATATATAACACCTATGAACAGAGGCTTACTTGTCTGCTAACCAGTCTCTTTCCACAAGAGTCTGCAAGTTCCATGAGAAAACTATTTTTAATCATTGTTTAGTCCCAAATATCAAAACCTTGAATCTGGTACTATGGGAGTTCTAAATAGTGTCAGTCACTCCAAAAAAATTGCTGGATCCTGGGGCTGGGCTAAATACCTCTGCTCTGTGTCTCTAAATTTTCTAGTTATCTCTCATTAAATACATGTCGATACTACTGTTTATGCATTACACTTCAAGTTTTTTGAGGACAGAAACTGTGAATGATTCAATTTTGGTTTTCTAATTTCAAAAGCATTGGTACAATTTAGGTACTCAGAAATTGCACCCATTATGTTTGTTATTATAATTATTATGATAAATGTTTTTGAAGAGATGGATGAATAAATAAATAAAATGCAAAATAGGACATGATCAGAACTGAAGTAGGAGTAATAATGGGGGATGGATACTGAAATACTTACCATGCCTTCCTCATAGGATTCCCCCCCCCCTCCAAGTATCAAGATAAAATAAAATTGGTCAGGAAACATTACATCACCAAAAGTGAATAAGGTAAGGCATTATTATAAAAACCACTAGGATAAAATAAAAGTGGGAGAATATGATTCATTTCAATGTTCACTGGATCTCACAATTTGGATTGTACCTGTTGGTAAATTTGTGGAAGTTTAATGAATGACTATCTTTTTTTTTTTTAAGACATCTATGTTTACGGATTATTTATTGCCTGCATTGACCAGAAAACTAAGGCATTGATGTCAAAGTAACAATGTCTATGCCATAATGAGGACAAGATGTTTAATGTCCTAAAGGGATCATGTGTATCTCTGTGCGGTTGGAAGCTGATTTTTAGGATAAAATAAAAAGCACATACATACTTGGAAAAGACTGCATTACAATACTGGCTCAAGTTTATCCAATAGCAACAGAAGTGATGACATTCCAGGGAGAATGTTAACTACTACTTCTCCACAGGGGTCACTGTGGCTAAATCAGGGAGTGAGAGAGCCCTGGACACTTGCCAAGTGCCCTCCCAGGATCAAGAGCTTCACTCTTCGATGCTTGAACTTCACTGTTGCGTAAGAGCCTACCTAGTGACAAAACCTTGCCATCAGCTTTTCTCATTGTACTGCTAGCTCCTGCCACTCCCTGTCATTCCTTGAAGTGCCCACCTCTCTGGCAGCACTTCTCTCTCCTCCAGTCACCACTTATATTGATGACATGGGCCCACTCTGAGGGGCTTTAGGACAGGATGGGAGGTGGGTGAAGGCATGGCAGAAGAAGAAAGAATGACGAAAAAGCAAGTTACCAAATCCAAATATAAAAAACTTACAACTTTTTTGAAGACTGTTCTGTTGGCCACCTTAACTTTCAAGGCAGAAAGAGAAGCCACATTTCTGTGTTTCCTCTCCTCATTACTGCAGGGCATGAATCTACTTTGAACTTAGTCTATCAGATGAGCTTGTTCCATACCCAAGAGGCATTATTATCCCCCAGTTCATAAGTGTTCAACATATGGACATCATCAAAACCCAAACTGACTTTATGTTCCTCATTTCTAGTAAACAATTAAAGAAATCTAATCAAGACACATGCCTGTGTCAGGGGCTAGGCGATGCACCATTAAATGTACCACTGAGTTGTGTGCAGAGCTCACAAGACTCCACAAACTCATTTTCATTCTTTTACACAGACAAATTGAAAGACCGAGTCCCTTCATTAGAGTGTAGCTCCCATAAAACAACAACAACAAAACAACAACTCACAAAGTCATGATGCGAAACAAGCTGTATCTTTGAATCACATCCATACTGGCATTGTACAACCATAGCCTGATTGTATTGTTAATTAATTCTCCAAATGCACAGTAAGCCAAAGGAACAATTTGAGAAGAGTACTTGTCATTTAATTAGTAAATTAAGTTGTTTTTTAACTCTAATGTTTCTCTATTTAATTAGTATGTACTATAGGCCAAAATCTCCCACCAGCTGGATAGTTTCAGGATAAATGGCTTAGTATTTTTCTTCCATTTATCAAGCCAGTAACTTTTCAGAAAGCAGTTGAGCTTGGGTGGTAGGAAAGGAAGTTGAGGGAATAAGATCAGAATAGAGTGCTTGCTGTAGAGAATCATCTATTTAAGGGAGAAAGAGGAGGAAACTTCTACTTCAAGATGCTACTCTAATATCAATAGCATTGAATAATACAGCTTAAGGAGGTTTAGGGCCCATCTAGTCCAGCACCTTTTCCCTTAGACTAAAGTTGTAGAGCTGAGGGAACTTAAGGGACACACTGAAGCCATATACCTAGTTAAGTAGACTGGCCTGAACTACCATCTAGGATTCCTGACTGCAAGTATAAGGTTTTTCAGATGTCTATGTGTTCATGAAAAAGTGTGCTAAGTGTAATTGTAAGAGTGCATGGTAAGGCATGTGTAGTACATTTGAGAAGGGCTTTATCATTTGAAGTACTATTTCAGTCTTGGAATACTGAGATTTAACTGGATTAAGTTTGGCTTTAATGCATTACCAATTAATAATTCATATCTCTAAATGAAGAATTAGTCAGCTTGTTTCATTTCACATTCTGGGAGCAATTTTGTCATTTTGGAGCAAGGATCCATGAATGTTTCTTAATATAACACCAGGAGGATATGTCAGTTCAGTCTTAACTCATTTGTGCAGTGTCTCTATTTTCTTCTTAATTAAACACAGAGACTGTTGATTTGGGGACAAAAATAGAATCTGATGATGTCTGAATTTCTTCCCAGAAAATATTTTGTCTTTGCCTTCAGATGCCAAGAGTGAAAGATGAATACAGCTCATAAGGGGGGAGAAAAGAAAGGAAAGGAGAGGAGAGGAGAGGAGAGGAGAGGAGAGGAGAGGAGAGGAGAGGAGAGGAGAGGAGAGGAGAGGAGAGGAGAGGAGAGGAGAGGAGAGGAGAGGAGAGGAGAGGAGAGGAGAGGAGAGGAGAGGAGAGGAGAGGAAAAAGAAAAAAGAATGCAGAGCACTGGCCCTGCATGCATGGCTCAGTGTTTGAGTATTGACCTATGAACCATGAGGTCATGGTTTGATTCCCAGTCAGGTCACATGCCTGGGTTGCGGGTTCCATCCCCATTGTGGGGTATGCAGGAGACAGCAAATTAATGAGTCTCTCTCATCATTGATGTTTCTGTCTCTCTCTCCCTCTCCCTTCCTCTCTGAAATCAATAAAATATTTTTTAAAATTAAAAAAATGGAGAGTACTGGCAGGTTATATGAACAGAAGGCCACATGGAGACATGCAAGAGTCAGGCTTTGCAAATTGGTTCACTGCCACCACCCACAAAAATGAGTCTTTTTATTTCTGTCCTTGCTCTCTGCTCATCTGAATTTTGACCAATTGCTTCCTTATGATCTATGCAAGCTGTCATCTATGTCTTTACTTGTGGAGGCCTCCAAATTTTTTTTTATTATTATTTTAGATTCACTTGGAGATGACTATTCAGCCAACTGGAGTCCTAGATGTGCTTTCCTAACTGCATATCCTGATCCAGCCCTGTGACTGTGTCTAGGGGCCAGGACATCTCCACTCTGACTTCCCACTGCCAAGTCCACTGATATGAATGAGTTGCAAAGATACTGCTGTTTGCTGCTTTCAAGATCCTACATAAATTACAGCTAGGCTTACAATTAATTGCCCCAGTTAGTTGTTTTTTGTTTGTTCATTTTGTTTTCTTTTAACCTAGGTATAATTTGCCTCTGTTTTGAAACAAAAGAATTTAGCTAAATAATATTTAAGGATTCTTTTCTCCTTCAAGATGATGGGATCATCCATCATTTGTATGTAAATAGATCCGTGTAGTGTAGATACTTGAGTGAAACTTGTAATTTTTTCTTGATAGCCAGACAGGATGCATTGGGTAAAAGGAACTTCTGTAAATAGGCCTTTATTAATGTGGTGGTAAAATGTGGGGGGAGGGGAAGCAGTCTTTAGTCCTATAATTAGGTCTCAGTCTTTTAGTGAGTCTTTGCCTGCTGACTGTGAACTTCACAGTTATTTCTCACTTGTATTTCCCTGCCCCCATTTAGGGCAGGATGGTTAGAGAAGGCAGACAGTGGGTATTTTTCCTTCTTCAGGTCAGTTAGGCTCTGGTTAACTATTGCCTCCTAAGAACAGGCCATATTAAGAAGATAGTACTCTGGGTATTTCAAATGGTTCCTTTCTCTCACCGCTGCATGGAAGCATAAATGGATTTTTCTTTGATATTTACTGTGGAGACCTGGTTGAGATCCTCTAGGTAAATCTCACAGTATTGTGAGGGAATCTTTAGGACTGGGTCCCTCTCTCAGAGTGTCCCACTGAACCTCAGCAATTCATTAATTACAGGTCAGGTTTTCCCACTCAAGCACTGGTTCCTACTCCTGGTTTCCTCGTATTCTTATTTCTCCAAGAACAGCTGTTGATTTTTCTCAATCCATTCACCTTTGAATTTGTTGTTGGGACAGAGTGGCCACTTCCAAGTTCCTTACATGTGGGCTGGAAACTGGAAGGTTGAATAGTATTTGAAAACAGATTGTTCACATAATTATTTTTAACATGACCTCTGAGAGTTTCTTTACCCCATTAACTTGTGTGATTAAAAAATAAAACATTTCTAACCAAGGTAAACTTCTGGTTAAAATGTCAGGGATTTTAAAGTGGTTCAATCTGAACCAAGGAGGCTAGTAAATAAAAGCTTAGTGTAAAACTGAGTTGTACTTTCAAAGCTTCTCAGCTTCGGTCATTCTCTGAGGGGGCCTGTGGTCACTTTTTCTGTTGCCATCATTGTATCAGGCAAAGCACAGACTTTGTTTTGATTTCAAACACAAGTCAGGGCTTAATTTTCTACTCCAATATCTACTGCTTGGTCACCATAAATAAGCTCTTTATAATATCCAAGCTTCATTGTTTCTATCTATAAAATGAAGCTAATGACACTTTTACTCCTTACATCATAGGATTATTGTGGAAGTGACCCGAGCCAATGCGAAGTGACCTACAAGTAAATAGGAAAATCCAGCATCAATAATACACTCCAATCTCTTTTGGGGTTATATGTTATGGTCCATGACACACTAGCCATATATCTGATGTTAACACCTAATTCATTGCATATGGTTAATAATGCATGTTATGTCTTTAGTCGAATTTCTGAGAAAAGTGAACTCTTTATCTCCATAGACATTTATCAACTAGCATAGTAGTTGGCACATATTTGATAATAAATGCTTATTGAAGATTTTCTATAATAGGTGACATTTGAGTTAGGTATTAAAATCCAAGTAGTAGAAAACCAAGGATAATAGAAATTAATAGTACTCAGGAAAAGCTAGGATATCTGCAAGAACAAATGATCACTGTGCCTCTGTGGTTTCTCATCAACTAAAAGAAATATATTTTTCTTTTCCTCCACCAAAATTTTAAAAAATATATTTTTATTGATTTCAGAGAGGAAGAGAGAGGGAGAGAGAGAAAAAAATATCAATGATGAGAATCATTGATCTGCTGCCTCCTGCACACCCCCTACTGGGGATCGAGCTTGCACCCTGGGCATGTGCCCATGACTAAATTCGAACCTGGGACCCTTTAGTTCACAGGCTGATGCGCTATCCACTGAGAAAAACCAGCTAGGACCCTCTACTAAAATTTGATGCAAGTCCAAGTGACTCTCCAGGAGAGCAGGCCTATATATGTTGACTCAGCTTGCATGTCTGTTTTGGGCTCATGCTGCTCCATATAGCTTACCTAATGGTCTAAAAAGTTTACACTATTGCAGCCAAAATATTGTTTAGACTATTGCATCCAAAACATTAGTAGCTTTCTTTCAATTCCTTGAGTATTCAAAGCTCATTTCTACACTACGGCTTTGCACTTTATGTTCTGTGTGGAACACTCTAACTTCAATCTACACATGCCTAATTCTTCATGTTAATAAGCACCTCATTAGTAAGGCCACCCCATGACAACCCAAAGGATCACCTGCTCACACCATTCTCACTCCACCCCATCATTTTATCTTATTGACTTCATGATATTTATTAATTTTTACTAACACTTTATACAGCCATGCATTTGCTTATCTTGTTCATTATCTCTTCTCCCCTCTTCTCTACATTCTAAGGTTCAAGCTCTACAGAGAAGGATCCTTATATTTTTGTTTACTGATTTTGTTCCAGCAGTTAGACTAGTACCTGGCACCTAATAAACAATTAACATATACATTTTATGTGAATTAATTCTTTGCAATAGCAAGCAGATATACTAGAGAATTCTAGGTCTACAGAATACCAGGTGGCTTCAAGGGAGTGCAAAACTTTTCTGTCAAGGTCCAGATAGTAAATATTTTAGGCTTTGCAGGCCAGATGGTCTCTAGCACAACTATTTAACTCGGCCCTAATTCTGCCATTATAACTTAAAAGAATATGTCAACATATGGGTGTAAAATGTATTACAGCAAATTTTATATACAAAAACAGGCACCAGCTGGCCTTGGCCTGGGGCACAGTAAACTGACCTCTACCCCTGAGCAAGGTGAGGGTCTGAGATGCTAAGGCCTTTAAGAGCGCATTATTAAGTCAGGCTATTTGGATTCAAGTCCTGGTTCTTCTACCAACCACTCAAGCCTCAGAGACCACTTCTGTAAAATGAGGCTAATAACAGAACATAGCGTATCTCAGACATAAGTGAGATTCCTTAATACAGTGCCCAGCACATAGTAAAACACTGAATAACTATTCACATTATACTTAAGAATAAGTCCCTATGAAGATGTTACTACAAAAGATTAATTGACAGTGATGGCAATGGAAATACTAGTAAGAATGGAGAAGAGCAGATGTAATTAAGAAACTTGAGAAGTGAAGCTGGTAGTTCCCAGTGACTACAGCCTGAGTTAATGATAGCAGCATCCTTGCATCATTGGAGCTCCCTTCTGCACTTTTCAGCCTATGGAAAGCATACTCATTCTTTAAGATGTGGCTCCAATTCCATACTGTCTTTCAAAATCCTCCACAGAGATAATCATTGAACTAAAGACCTTATAAAGTGTGGGCTTTTTAAATTTCTGCTCTCTACTATAGTCAGCTCTTAGGACATTTGTCTTCCTCAGTGTATTGTAGAATCTTAAAGAGCAGGGATTATTTGTGTTGTTACCTATTTCTTTGTTTTTATCATTGCAATCTCCATTACCTTTGCAACATTGATTCACACATATTTCACAGATTCTGATGAAATGATTGAATGAGGCAATAACTAATGATCTTTTGAAGTATGGAAGTTTCACTTCCTACTTGCTACAATCCCCCCTCAATAAAATATCCGCAGATCAAACTTTATGGATCATAAACAATGGTTTGGTAACTTCACTTTTTGTTTTATCCCCAACATCTGCTTACAGTAATGTAGCATCATCTTGGCAGCTCATATGCCATTCCATAGGGACATGTCTCTCTCCAATCCCCATACCTCACCCCACAAAACCCCCATTGCCTGCCTTATGTGAGAGTTGGAAGCATAAAAATAACACAAAGAGTCCCTCTTATGTATGATAATAATGGGAACAAAATGTGTTGGATGAAATATTACTGGCACAATGAGGTATAACCAGATGTTGTGTAATGCAAGAACCACCATAAAGCGATGAAGAACTCTACTCTGAGTCAGACTTGTATCTTTGAGAAATGTGTACTTTGAAAATCAAATAAATTAAAAATAAACACTCAATTTCCCCCCAATGATCTAAAAAGT
The DNA here is from genome assembly GCF_951640355.1 of Cnephaeus nilssonii. NCBI lineage: Eukaryota > Metazoa > Chordata > Mammalia > Chiroptera > Vespertilionidae > Cnephaeus > Cnephaeus nilssonii. Next base: position 80,102,324 of record NC_137082.1, read on the forward strand.
TTAGACTATTGCAGCCAAAAGATTGTAAAATAAGTTGTTTTGTTTTTCAAGAAGAGGGAAATTTTAAAGAGATTACATCAATAAAGATTATTTTAGCATTTCTAATCATTGTAAAAATTATAAATACCTGTTTTATAGTACCTGAAAACAACACAGCTATGAAGATAAAAATAAAATTTTCTCTTTATCTTAATAATAAAAATTAACCATCATTAACATGTATATATAGTTTCTCATATTTTCATATGGATGCTTTTATAAAGTAGCCATATACTTTTTCATTGTGGGATTTCCCAGGTAGTGAGATAGTTGGCTTTTAATTCCACTATTAGTGAAAAAGCAGAATTAACTGACCTGAAGAGAGACCCAACCTATGACCTAGACTTCATTAAGATTGTTTGCTGACTACCCAGGCTGACCAATAACAGCAATTTCATACATTCAGCTGACATGTCCCTACAATGTCTATTTCCAGGCATATTTGAACCCTGATAACTATTTCCCAGAATCTCCCCACCCCTGGAGAGAACCATTTGGAAGGCATAGCCAAGCTTAATGCATTTCTATTTGGGGATCTAATGTCTGGCAAAAAAAAAATCATATCTTTATCATTTATTTAATAGATAAATGGTTCTTATTCTTGTCTGATCCCCCAAAGCTTAGCAAAGTAAAGGCCATCCATTAATCATTTTGCCCTTTTGTGAAGTGCAGCCATCCAGTCTGTGAGGAATGAAGCTTCATCTTCCAGGCATGTGGCTTGACTCCATAAAACTTGGCACTGTAGTCTTGTTAAGAGCATTATAATTGGCATTTGTTGCAGGTATAGATGATGGGAGGCAAGGCCCTTTTCCAACTTAGGTGTAGCAACCGTATTAAGGTAGGAATAGCTTTTGGAAGGGGACATACAAGTTTATAAGGAAAGTGGCAAGTCCCAGCATGAGATTCCCCTTGAGGCTCTTCACTTAGTGCTGACATGTCTAAGATTCTATTAAGAGGATTCTGTGTTACCTCAACCCTAGTAGATCTAAAACAGAACCTTAGCTTCCCCAAACCCAGACTTTCTTGCTTCTAGTTCCCATCAACTATGCTTTTCTCCAGGCTTCAAGCTATGAAGTCTGGGTGGACTCTGACCTGCATTTCTCTGTCATCTCTGATACTCATAGGTCAGCACATGACTCACAACTGCCAACTTCTCCGCATCCCTCGGCTGTCTCCACCACTCACACCTACTCAACTTACGTTGACATTACTTCCAGCAGCCTGTTAACTGGTCCTTCAGGCCACAATCATTCCACATATGTTCCCTTTTATAAATAAATATCCTCACATGTCCTTGCCCTCCCTCCATACATTTACTTGAAAGATGAGACAAAATTTTTAAACAAGTATGACATTATTTCTCATTGGCTCTCAAGGGCAAACATGACTTGGCACCAACTCTCCTGTCTCAGCTCCAACTATTTCTCAAAACCTCCTGCAGTTAGCCAATTAACATTGCCCCTAACTGTCTCCTTTCTACCAGTCCTTCCCCAATGAGTCTTTGCACATGATCTTCCCACTGGAAGTTAAAATCTAGCTTTGTTCAAATTCCTGCTCCCACATTTATTAAAAAATTATATATATATATATATATATATATATATATATATATATATATATATATATATATATAATCTGAGTGGCTCCTTTAGCTAGACCATGTTAGGCATGTGAGATATATAATTTACACCTGGCCTCATGGCACTTCTATTTTGAGAACTATAGATACATGTAGATACATGTATACAGTTAAGACCCCAACTCTCCATGCCACTGTTCCTCTTTCCCTAGCTTCTCTGCACAATAGTAGGTAATAGTTCTCAGCTTAGTCTCTTTCCATGACTGCCCTTGGAAAGAAGAATGACTTTATCCAAGGTCATGGGAAGAGTTCACATACAATGACTAGTTGGTGGAGGGAAAAGGCCCTGGCTGCCTAAAGAGTAAAGGAATAGTTTGGATTTAAGGTGGACCAACTCATCTTCATTTTCAAGTCACAGGGATCATCACTCATCTTCCAGGCCAGGTAAGACCATGAGGGCCTGGGTGTCCACTGCTTTTATGCCATGTCCATCCATGCTTCACTTGGGCATAGAAATATTCACAGGGACTTCTGGCATCCACAGGACTGCATCCATAACACTCTGTGTTGCCATTTCACTCTGAGATCTGCCATATCAAAGTGATACAGTTTCCACTAATTGCAGGACCTAAAAGTAACATTCCCTTTCAGATCATGGAAAACTTCCCCCTCTTATACACAATCATAAGATAAAAGGGAAGCTTGTGGAAAGAGAATTCATGGTAAAGTGACTTCTTTACCATTATTATCCTTGAAAAAATGGGGAATAAAATGAAAATAAATTAAAAAGCAATTTAATGCAGTATTTTAGTCATTGTTAAACATGCTATGTATAACTTCCCCATTTGTAGAAAGAAAGATATACTAGTAGAAAATAGTAATACTGACTGAAAATAAATCCCTCCAAGCAGGCAGGAAGAGCAATAAGTAAAATGCAAGCTTTTTTAAAAAATAAAACTACAATGGAGTTTTATGCACAGCGAACCAAATTTGGGAGTTTGGGATGACCACCTTATAAATAGGGGGGCGGTATGTCCTGGGTTGTGAGGAATAGTCCTGGTTTATAGCTGATGGTCTAGGGTAATTATTAATAGTATCCCCTTTTTACTTTCATATTTTCCCATGTGTAAAAAAATTTTTTATGGTCACTTTATAACATTGCCATAATAGTTTAGCATCCAAGTTTTATATCTGCCATTTCAAGGTAATTATTACTAGCATCCTCATTTTTAAACACTGAGTTGAAATTCACAGAATATAAAATGAACCATTTAAAAAATAAACTGGGGAACTTATATGCATATATGCATAGCTCATGGATACAGACAATAGAGTGGTGAAGGCCTGGGAGGGTCAGGTGTGGGGTTGAGGGGGTCGATGGAAAAAACATACACAAATAAATAAAGGGGACATCTGTAATACTTTCCACAATAAAGATAAATTTAAAAAATAAAACTCAGTGGTATGCAGGACACTCCATTCATAATATTGTGTACTCATAACCTTTAGTTTCAAACATTTTCATGACCCCCAAAGAAAATCCTCACCCCAACCCCTGGCAACCATTAATCTGTTTTCTGTCTCTATGAACTTACCTATTCTTGATATTTTATATAAATAAAATCATGAAATATGTGGCCATTTTTATCTGGTTTCTTTCACTTAACATGATACATTAAAGCATGAATCAGTACTTTATTTCTTTTTATAGCTGAACTAGAGGCCCAGTGCATGAAATTAATACATGGCGGCGGGGTGGGGGGTGTCCCTCAGTCTGGCCAGCACCCTCTCCAATCCCCCGGCCAGCACCCTCTTGCAATCTGAGACTGCTGGCTCCTAACCATTTGTCTGCCTGCCTACCTGATCGCCTCTAACCACTCTACCTGCCTGCCTGATTGCCCCTAACTGCCTCTGCTTGCCGGCCTGGTCACCCCCTAACTGGTCCCCTGCCAGCCTGGTTGCCCTCTAACTGCCCCCATGCCAGCCTGGCTGCTCCCTAAACTGCTCCCCTGCCAGCCTGGTTGCCCCCTAACTGCTTCCCTGCTGGCCTGATCGCCCCTAACCACCTCTGCCTTGGCACCCACCACCGTGGCTTTGTCCGGAAGGAAGTCAGACATCCAGAAGATGTCCAGTCGACCTGGTCTAATTAGCAGATTACCCTTTTATTAGTACAGATAATATTCAATTGTATGGATATATCCCATTTTGTTTATACAAAATCCATTGGTGGAAAGTTGGGTTGTTTCTTGCTTTTGGTTATTGTGATTAGTGCTGTTATGAACATTTATATGACAGTATTTATTGATTTATTCATTTTTTTGCAAAATCTATGATGTCATTTTTCACAGATGGAAATGTTTAAGAGCATTTTTTGTCTTTAATATGAATGATTAATTTTGTCATTAACATGAAAGTAAAAATCTAATGCCTAGACTCATCTGTGAGCTTCCTGACCTTCTCAAAAGATAGGGGCCATACTTTGCACTTGTGGATCTTAGATTGCAATAAGAAAAATATAATGCTTTAAATATGCAGCCCCATGTGGACGATGGTATGTCAGATTTGATATACTAGTATACCCTGCTCTCCCACTAGCCTATCTTAAGCTTGTTAAGATTGTTTGAAACTCTCCAAATATCCCTTGCACATGGAAGATACCATGTTCAAATTGAAGAGAGTAAACCTCTCATTTCAAAGAAAAACAGTTCAATAAAGGAAATAGATTCTATATGTTTCTGACATATATCTGCCTGGTCCATCAAGATATTTTCTGAGACCTCTTTGATGTTTTAAAGGTTTCAAAAGATTTCTTGTAAAGAATTAGGACAATCCATCAAACTCAAAGCCAAGTTGATTGGTGTTCAAACAAGCAGGAAAACATGAAGATTTGGGGTTTCAGTGGCTCCGGCTGATAACCAGTCATTTGATCATTGCTTAATCTTCAGTCTCTTTTGCTCATGTGGGTATAACATTATGGTTATCAAAACAACATTATAATTAATAAAATTGTATAAAAGCAGTTTAAAGACATAAAACTCTCTGTAGTCAGCAAGGGATGAGGGAGGTGTAATATTTCCTCTTATTTCTCCATTTATATTCTCCCAAGAGGAACTCTAAGAAAATATTTTGTACACAGCAAGTACTAAATAAACACATTTTGAACTGAATTAATGTTTTTTACCATCTTCCATCTCTCTCCATGTATGAGTGATTTACATCTTATAAAATAAAGCCAGAGTGCAAATATAGGTTTATGATGAAAAAATTCTGTAAGTAGAATGGATTCAACATTTTGAAAGTCTCCTCATTCATAGGCATTTGAAATGTTTTATTCTCACAATACCAATGGTAAGGGAGGGACAGGCATAAACACTTGGAAGTTAATCATTTTGGGTTCTGATTTCTTTTCTTTTAAAAAAATATATTTGTATTGATTTTAGAGAGGAAGGGAGAGGGAGAGAGATAGAAACATCAATGATGAGAAACATCACTGCCTCCTACATGCCCCCAACTGGGGATTGAGCTCACAACTCAGGCATGTTGCCCTGACCAGAAATCGAACTGTGACCTGCTATTCATAGGTTGATGCTCAACCACTGAGCCATGATGGCTGGGCCTGATTTCTTTTCTGTTATTTAATAAGCTACTTGGCAAGGCATTTTCCTTTCTGTGTCTCCATTCCATCTTCTTCCAAAGGGGGTTACTAAGTCCTAAGCCATGGGGCTATTGAGAGGCTTAAGTGGGATGATAGCTCTAAAATTACCTGGTATGCTCTGTAGGATAAGGTTAGTTGTAATAAATATTGTGTTCCTCCTAGTTTCCTTTTCTGACCATTTATATTGGGGTGGGAATTGAGAAGTATAAAATATTTTTCTTTTGCTCCTCCCCTCCCCACTTCTCCCCTCTCCTCCCTTCCCCTTTCCTTCTTTCTTTCCTTTCTTTAAATAACAAAAACACAAACCCAGGGAAAATGTAAATGTGAATGCTTACAGACTATGGGAGGACATTTTAAGAGTGTTATATTCTGTTCAGAGCCTCATCTCATGTATAAATGCCAAGAAATCTAGTTTTTTTAGTCTGTTCCAAGTCCTTCTCTCACTTTCTCTAAAATCAAGTGGAATTTGAGTAAATTAAATCTTTTTTTGGATAATGTCTACAAGTGACATGCATATTAGTGTAGATAAAGAAGTTCCTTATCTTTCTAGACCTTGCTCAATGCATAAGGAAGTGATACAAACCACTCTGAACTCCTATTTCACTTGCACAGTAAAAAACGTAAAGCAATCTCCACAAAATTCTCATTTTTATAAGGTAACCATCATCAAAATTGTAGTATAAACTACTTGTTTGATGTTTTATACTCAGAAAGTTGATTTTGTGTGTGTATCAAGAATAGACCCCCCCACACACACACACACACTCAAAGGTGGATGTGCATCATCTAAGCTCATAGGAATTGATATCAAATGAAAAAGTATATTTTCTGATGTCTAATGAGAATGCACTTGTGATGCTGAGGTAGGCCATCATTGTCTTCTCTCCACCTACGTATGTTACACAGTAGGTCAGATTATTATTGGAAGGTTGTTTGGAGGCCTGGAATCAGAACATTTTGGATAGTCTCAGACAAATCTTCCTGGGACATAAAGTTAAGAGTCCCCACGTCTTTAGCCACTTGGATTCTCTTAGCTTCTTCTGCTATTTCTTGTTTTCTTCTACTTTGGATATAATATAATAGCTTAGGCTATTAGAGATCTACTTAGTAAGTCACATTTTGCTCCTACCTTCTCTAAACTAGAGTTATGTATCTAACCAAACTCTTTAGTCACATATCAATAGTCTCTGAATTCACCCTCAGAGACAGATCATAAAATATAATGTGTAAATATATTATCTCTTCAGCTTTCTGAGTTCTTTTCAATGCTGAAGAGAGGAACATTATTTCTTACCTCAGTTATTGTCCCTAAATACAACTAAAACTGCTCAAATTGAGGTGTATACACATGCGGTTTTGTAACTTGATATACTCTCTTATAAATTTTAAAACCATGTATTATGTAAACTTTAGATGGTAGCACTCCTGAGAGCAAATTTGGTATTGAGAACAAACATGTAACAGAGAAATATTCACTGCTCTGTTATAAATGCTGCTTCTATAAAAAATATTGTTTATCTTCAATCTATGAGTTCACTTTTGGAAATTAGGCCTTTTACACAGCTCTAGGTCCCTTTGTATCAATGTTAAATTCTAAATACATAAATACAGATGAACTCCCTCCCTCTTTAAAATTCTGCCACTTTAAGCACTTAATTAATTACACAAATATTTTTGAGTGACAGCTATTCAAATTTCACTGTTAGCCAACCTTAAAAAAAATTTCTGTCACAACCAAGCTTTTATCAATTCCAATCAAATCTTTGTTTCTCCTCACCTTGGTTTCTAAAATATGGAGCCCTAATCATTGAATCTTTACTGCTTCTTTATTCTTTCTCTGACTCTCCCTTTTTTTTTCATGTTTCACATTTTGCTCTCTCTTCTCCCTCTTTTCTTTATTCTCTCTCTATTCCTTGACCCCCTATTCTCTTTCTCTTTCCTCTTTACCTCTCTCCTCTTCCCTAATAAATACTGTTTAAGATTAAGCAGCAGACTGAAGGGAAGACACATGTGTGGAGTTCAGGAATAAAAAGGTTACAAATATGGATAATGGCAGAAAGAGATGAGTGGCCAACAGCATGCATTTATGGGAGTTGCTGTCATCACTGTAGCTTCTCTTCTGCCCACATCTGCACTCACACATTGTGTCTTCCCACCTGCTACTATAAATAAGCCAAGCTCTTCGCTTGCCCAAGAGATCCCATCTCTTTTCACTATTCCTCCAACTCCTCACTTCTTTTCTTCACTATCATCATTCTCTCTACAATGGATCTATTCCATTATTCTTTTCATGGTCTCTTGTCCTTGAAGTTCCTCCAACTATTGTTTCAGATTTGTCTTCAATCTTCTCTGTTCTCACATCCTATGTCTAATCTGTCAGCAAACTGTTAAATTGGTTTTAAAGATGTATTCTCAAAATCCCACCACTTATCACTATTTCACTCGTATCATCCTACAATGAGCTATTCTGTCAAGATAAAATCAGATCTCACCTAGATTATTGGAATAGCCTCCCATGGGACCTACGGCTTCCTTGTGACATCATCCATAATAATAAATGTGATCCTTTCAAAAGTCAAGTCCAGCCCAGCCTGAGAGGCTCAGTGGTTGAGCGTCAGCCTACGAACCAGGTCACAGTTCGATTCCCGGACAGGGCACATACCTGGGTTGCAGGCTCAATCCCCAGTGGGTGGTATGCAGGAGGCAGCTGATCATGATTCTTTCTCATCATTGATGTTTCTCTCTCCCTCTCTCCCTCTCCCTTCACCTCTGAAATGAATAATTTCTTTTTTTTAAGTCAAGTCCACTCATACTATTGTTCTGAAGAAAACCCATGTATGGCTTTCTCACACATGTCCGAGTTATTACAGCAGCCATGTGGCTCTGCCTAATCTGATGACCCTGCTACTCTCTCATCTCCTGCTTCTTTCCTTCTGGTTCACCCAACCTCATATACTCTGCTGGTCTTTGAATACTGCAGATGCACTCCTCGATCAGGGTGCTGCGCTTGTTTTCCCCTCACATATCATCTGGATCTATCCATCATTTCTGAAAGGCCTGAACTCCCCAACCCCCTTTTCAGTGAGATCGGCCAGAAGTGTCCCATTTAAAATGGCACTCTCAAACAAACCTGTTATCTGGATTCTTGGTTTTTCCCAATTGCACTTGTCATTATCAGCATAGCCATTTGACATGCTGTATATTTATCCTACATTGTTCTTCCCTTTTCCCCCACTGGAGTATAAGATCTACAAAAACTGATGATTTTTGTTTGTTTGTTTGTTTTGTCTTATTTGGTTTTATGGATTTATTTATTTCTATATCCATTGTCCTTAGGAGAGTTCTAAGTACTTGTTAGGGATTAAATAAATACATCTTGATTAAAAACAATGACATGTTCCAAAATTATTTGAAAGGAGATATTCAAAAGAAATACTCATCGTTATTGTATATTAAAATAAAGTTGATCATAGAGAACACACAATAGAGCACAGCATAAATCTGTACTATAAAGAGGTACACCTACAATTTATATGATGTTATTATTAACCAATGTCACCCCAATATATTTAATTAAAAAAGAAAGATGACCTTATTTTTTTAACAGAGCTGATGTGTTTAACAGAGCTGGCCAGATAACTGAGGAGTGGGAATCATCTAATGAGTATCTTTAGTCTGAAACACCGTCTACTTCATATCCATTTCAAGTTATTTTAGATAGGTTAGGCTACCTCAAGTTTTATCTTCTCAGACTGTGGGACCATTAGTAAAAGGAACTCTACTTTTTTCTTCTGTTTTTCTAGGGCTAGTAGAATGTTACAGTCATGGTAGCTTCACTTTAATATGTGGTGATTAATAGAGCACTTGGTAAATATTAAAATGCATAATATTTCCCCCAAAAGCCTTAAAAAGCCATAGCACATAACTGCCTCAACAGATTCTACTTTATGAAATCTTCAGTAATTTAAGGAATATAAATTATTGAAAGAGACCGACACCCAATGGCAAATGGATGTTAAAAGCTAAAAGAATGACAGTGATTTAGAACACAGTGTCTTCCTTTATCACTGCTTATAACTTAATCTCTCTTCTCCATTAGGGTGTAAGTTTGACTGCAATGTCTGGCATGGGATTTGTAAGAGTGTGTCCAGTTTTCATCATGTTCATTCTCTTTGTTAGTTTTATCTTTGCATGCAGAATTTTCAACTACATGTAAAAGAGAAACTGGAATACTAGGGATATTGTAAAACACATCAATTTATGGATAAAACTAAATAGAAAAAACATTAATTTTAAGTGTAAGCTACTGCCAAAATGGACAAATGGAAGCTTGCAGCTAAAGAGAATGCAGAGAGAAATTAATTTATCTCTAATTCTAAGAGAAAAATAATGAAAGGAAATTGTTTATCTTTGTGGAACATAACTCACAGGGTCACATTAATTCCCTAGTACTTGCCAATCCCATCACTGAGTCTTCATTTGCCATAAAGTTTATGAAAATGGCATTATCTGATTGTGTCTGTGTTTAGTACTATGAATAGAAACTGTGCATTTACATATAATAAGAGGTTGATACAACTAATTTGTCAACCAAAAAATACATCTTCATTTTAGGGTTTTATATCTTTGTCTGCTTCTTAAAGATTATTAAAAAATAAGATAGAGTCTAAGGCAAAATTCTTGTTTGGAAATAAGATAAAATTGTATCATAAATGTTATGTAAAAATAAGCAGATTATTGTTATAGTTTTGTTTTACTGGGTATATGCTTGCATTTAATATAATGCTACAGATAAAAAATTCACAAGAAATGGGTCTAAAGGTATATGATCTAATTGTGAATGAAGAGTTTATTTTATAATATAGCTAAAACAAAATTTGATGGTGATCAAAATATGAGAATGGAAACATGGTGAAGCTAATAAAAGGTAGTGTGCATAGTTGTATAGGTAATTTTCTTGGGTGGCATTAAAATGAAATGCAAAGCAAATGAAATAAAAAATCTATTCATGTGCCTTACGGAATCATAACTTGAAATGACATTACAATGAAAACAACATTATTTGCCCAGTCAAAGCCAATTATATTAAGGGAAAGAGGGAGAGAGAAAGCTATGGCCATCATAAACACTGTCAGTCCAAATCTTTATCTGTTTTGCATTTATGCCAAGTTAATCTACTATTTTATGAAATTTCACTAAATGTTATGGGCTCAGGACATAGGACTGTGAGTTCAAAACTAAAAAACATATCTGTTCTTGGGGACTTTTTTAGGGTTATTTGAATATATATATATAATTTATTTATCCATTAGTTTTTATTAGCATACACAGCAATACACTGTTAAATATGACAATTATTAAGTTATTTTCTCCCAGGTGGTTTCAAATACTCTATAAGTAAATATGATATATTCCTGCCCCTAAATTTATTATCTAACAAATGTTCTAAAACCCATACCAAGTAGGAATAATTACAGTGTCAAGTGCATTGAACTAGAAATTATGAGAGCAGGGTTCCAGCTGCAGTTTGACAATAATAAGCTGTGTGACCTTGTTCAAGTAATTTCCATTTTCTTGAATGCCACATGAATTATCTGAACCAGATAATCTTCAATAATCAGTTGAAGCATTCCATTATTCTATATTTGAATAGTGTTTAAAATTGTCAGAGATGTTTCATTTCCATGATATAATTTGATTATCAAAACAACTCAATTTACTAGACCAGGAAGGTTTTAAATGATTTGTTTAATGCAGAAGGTACATGATTGTGTTGATTAAAAAGGAGATGACATTGTATTAATAACATACTTATTGAATGTCTTCTGTACTGACCAGTGGGAATAAAGTGATAAACAAAAGAGGGATGGCATTCCAACATAGACTTCAATTTAGCATCAAGGTTTATCTTTGTTCTAAATCCACCCTTTTCAGACAGCAGGATGATAAGAGGTGCCCATCAATTCTCCATCAAACAAAATTTCAATAAGCTAAATTAATAAAGATAACTAAAATAAATTTTAAATATTAAATTGGGATAACAAAGTCTCTAAAATATTCTGCAAAAAGAAACCCATTTAATTTTAATTAGCCCAAGGTTTCACAAGTCTGTCCTTTCCAACTTAGTAGCTGCTAACGCCTGGTGAAAAAGTTTTCCCACTGTATAGTTTGGGAAACACTGGCTTAAACTAAGGTCCTAATTAGCTGAGGATTGCTAACAAAAGGAACATTGTGAGATATTAGATTGGGGTTGCAGCACTGCTGAGCAAGAGCTAATGGGCAATTTTATGCATATGCTATTCTTTCCAAAAGAAACATTTTGCAAAGAATAATTTTGAAATGCCTTTCAAGACCATAGTTCTCTCTCTCCTTTTCCCCCTACTCACCATGCTATTCAAAGTGAAAAATAAACATGATGGAATATTTCTGCCCAGGGAGTAAAAGGCATTGTTTATTTTTCGGAATAGTTTTCAATCTTTGACAGGGAAACATTAAATCTAACGAGACACAGCTTTCTGTCTGTGCGCTATCCTGAAACAGAATGCCACCCCATTCTTAATTTTTCCTTCTTTTTTATAAGTAGAAAACATGGTATTTTAAAACCACACCCCTCCCTTTTTTTTTTTTTTTACTTGCCCACCATTATTTCAAATGCAAACATCCTTCACTCCAGAAAGGAAATATCAAAACTAAAGTGTTGGAGAAACAACAACAACAACAAAAAACACAGAAAAACAACAAATGGACAGCAGGTCAAAAATATGGTAACCCTGTATACATAATAATCACATTAAAACACACACAAAAATATAGCCCTTAACATCCCTGCACACTTCAATGATCACTGTTTACTAAATGTTGTAGCAATTTACTAATTAGAAGCAAAACAAAGTATATGCTGCATGTTTCCATTCATTAAGATGTAGTTTTTGTTTGTGGACTACATTACCATTATTGAAAATAAAAATAATAAAGAGATTAAATAAAATAGAATATTCTGGCATTGTTTCCTGGACTTCATACTACTTTTAGATATTCTTTTTTTATTTAGGGTGGGAGTGTGTTTTTTTGTTAATATGAGTAAGACAAGCAAATCCTATATAATAAAGAACTAATATGCTAATTAGACTGGACGGCGGAATGACTTTCTGGAATGACCTTCTGGAATGACCCTCTGGAATGACCTTCCGGAACAACCTTCTGGAACAACCAGTGGGCAGGGGGCAGGGCTGTGAGGCAGCAGCCTAAGCAGCCGGGGCTGTGAGGCAGCAGCCGAGGTGGCCGGTATGAGAGGCAGCTAGGGCTGTGAGGCGACCGGGGCTACAAGGGCCAAGGCAGCCAAGGCTGCGAAGGCCTACCCTTGCACAAATTTCATGCATCGGGCCTCTAGTATATAGATAATCAGATGTAAAAGCAGAGTTATAGATGGTGAAAAGTCAGAAATATAAGCTGAAATTTTAGATATATAACTAATTAAGCATTAGTAAAATAAAAGAATTGGACTTTAGTCTGTGATTTGCTAGTTGTCAGATAAACAAGTTAGACAATTATTTTTAAGCAAAATGATCAATATCCTATAGGACAATACAATGTTATGTTTGGAATAATCTTTTCTTAGAATAGAAATCAATTTTATCTTTACTGAACAAGATTAATTTGAATTATTGAGGATAAAATTATCTGTTTGCCTATCAATAATATATAACTTAAGTTCTATCCCTATTGCTTTGACTCCATTTAATTTTTCTTTATTCTAATATGATAAACTAGAGGCCCAGTGCACAAAATTCGTACACTGGTAGGGTCCATAGAAGCTGCCGGCTGCTGGCCGGGTACTCCCTTCCTTCCTCCAGCTGGCCCCACCCCCTGGTTGAACTCCCAGACGAACTCCTGCTCGAGGGGACAATTTGCATACTACGCATTTATTATATAGGATTGTAACCCAGGATCACTAAGCTTTATTAAAATGGTAACATTATACCATCTTTGAAAATGATGAGACAAAGAAAAAGACATGATGGAAGTTTAGAGCTGAAGATGTAAAATATGATACTAAAAATGTTATATATAAAATAATATTTTTTCAATAAAATTAAAAATGACCTATTAGAAGGTTAACACAATAAAATATGACTTAGAGATGATTTAAAATGTTTTTTAAAATATATTTTTATTGTTTTCAGAGAGGAAGGGAGAGGGAGAGATAGAAACAGCAATGATGAGAGAGAATCATTGATTGGCTGCCTCCTGCATGTCCCACACTGTGGATAGAGCCCGCAACCTGGGCATTTGCCCTGACCTGGAATCAAACTGTGACCTGGTCACAGGCAGGAAAATTTCTACAAGTGTGTCCTGATAAAGATTGTAGGATGTTAGATGAATGTAAAAATATAATTATAATACTATATATTAGCAAAAACGATTGCATATTGTAATTTTGAAATAAAACATCATATACAATAGCAAAAAAAGTAAAAGAAATATTCATAGATGAATCTTATGGCATATATATAAGACCCGTACACTTAAACTATAAAACATTGCTGAGAGAACTTAAAGAAAACTTAAATAGGTCAACAGGTGGTGGAATAGGAGGTCTCCTGCTCATATTCCTCCTTAGCAACAATAAGTTAGTAGTCATCCATAGAAAAAGGTGTCCTTGTAGGAGTTTTGGGATTCAGGTCAGAGACTGTGAAAGCTCAGTGGAGCCCAAGACCAAGGAGGGATGTTTGGGAAGGTAGGCACGTGTCCCAGCTACAGATCCAGAAAAAGCCCCATCTTCCCTGAAACAGCCTGTAACTCAGCTCCAAGACCTCCCATCCATGGGCTGGGAACACTGCTGCCTGCCCAGGGACCCACTGGGAGACACATCCACCCCCCCCCCTCTGACCTACGTCTAAATTCTAATCATAAAACAGCCCTATAACTAAATTTCAGACGCTCTCAGTCCCAGGATAGAAAGAGTCCTACTCACTCAGGACCTGGAGGGAGATACATCTGACTGTGCCCTTGGACTCAGACCTGACAACATTGATCGACTGCACATCCTCAAGTAGTCCTGAAACCTAGTTCCAAGCCCCACTAAGCACTGGTCCAAGGCCAATCGTGCCTGCCCAGGGACCCACCTAATCACCTGCCAGGATTCCTTTCCAGGATCAAGAGGGAACCACACCGTCTATGCACCTAGTGGCTGGCCTGTCACCTAAAGACCTCAAAGCAAACCCTTGAGCTAGCACCAAGGTCTAGGAAGCAGTCCCAACTACCCAGGAACCCAGTGGAGTCCACGCCTGTTCTAGCCCCTAGTAACAGACTCATCCAAGCCTCACTGTGGACCCAGCAGTAGCCATATGACCTGGCTCCAAACCTGCTCAACTGTGATTCTGGAGACAAGAGCATTAGCCCTCAGACTCAACTAGAAAAGGTCTTCCTGCAGAAACCAGGCTGTAAATGGAAAACAACTTGTCAATAGAAACAAATGAACTATTAATAGATATGTACCAACCTGGATGGATCAGAACAGTCAGACTGAGTGGAAAAGTCAAACATAAAAGGGGGTCCCTGGGCAGGCAGTGTTCCCAGCCCATGGATGGGAGGTCTTGGAGCTGAGTTACAGGCTGTTTCAGGGAAGATGGGGCTGTTTCTGGATCTGTAGCTGGGACACGTGCCTACCTTCCCAAACAGCCCTCCTTGGTCTTGGGCTCCACTGAGCTTTCACAGTCTCTGACCTGAATCCCACTATCTTGCTCATGGTGACACTTTCATGAGTGTATACACATGTCAAAGCTTACCGAAAGAGACATTCTAATATGTGCACTTACACATAGTATACCTTAATAAAGTTGATTAAACTAAACAAGAAGGATCTCTTCTCTTTTTTCCCACCTTTCTATCTCCTTCTAATTACTTCCCTTGGCAGAACGTAATATAGGTCAAGCAGGCAATGAATCTAGGAAATACAGTTTGTAGGATTTCAGCTCTGACATCACGGAGACAAACTAGAAGTTTATATTTGCTGCTGAGAAACAATAAATAAATAATGGACACAAATCATTCCTTTACTCACACTCTTTATAAATATTTGAATACCCAACAGAAAAAACACACAAAATTTCATGATTATACCTAATAAAATGGAACTCTACTTTGACTAAGATGCCTATTCTCCCTACAAAAAGAAAACAGACAAAGCCTTAGCAATTGGTAGTATCTAACATTGTATAATGTTAATTTCTATCCTGGTTTAGTCATTAGTCTACCTGAATATTAAGAGAGAAAAATAGACATATAACCAAAGGGACTACCCAGGGAGGTCCCTAACAGCATTGGGTTGTGTTTTTTTTTTGTTTTTGTTTTTGCTTTTTTTGCAGGACTTCCTTACTAGCTTTCTCCCTATAATACTCTTAGTTCCTGATTTCTGACCAATGCGATCAAATTGGTTAACTCATTTGAACAATCTGCTTAGATTTTTACTTGTGTGCTCTTTGAACAGGTTTCAAAACTGACATATCTTGAGCTGAGGCTGTCCTTGTTCATTTTGTGATATGGTGACTATACAGAGTGGGTAATAACCCTCAGTAAATTCCACCTGCATATTCACTTGTCAGATCAGCAGCACCTGCAATGATGTGGGGCTTGCACTCTAATAGTTACACTAAAAAACTGTCCCCGAATCACAGTTGATACAGAATGATTGAAGAAATTCTAGGTGTCTAACTTAAAGAAGACTTTGCAAGGCATTTCATATGTGCACAGGCTGTCAGGCACAGGGCTTACATTTACTCTGGACCAGTGATTTGCAACCAGTGTGCTGCAAGGATTTTTTAAACATGCAATTCTTGAGTATTTAGTCAGGGGCACTGACCTCTTTTCTTAGATTGTCAAATTTTAAAAAATGACAACAGTCAACACAATAGCCTCCTGGTGTGAATGAATCAAAATTATACCTTTTTTTCCATCAGATTGTTAATAACATATTTTTTGTGTGTGCCGCAGAATTATAGTAATTAGCTTATGTGTGCCATGAGATGAAAAAGGTTGAAAATCGCTGCTCTGGCCAGCTCCAAAGATAAAACTTGGAATGGCAACAAAGCGTTTTTTCCAGGGCCAGGCAGCTCGAAGTGTGTCGCTGCATCACTAGACTGTTCTGGGGGAGACTAAATGATTACCTGTCATATAGTTAGGATTCTCACATGACAGGAAGGTTGAAACATTGAATATATGTTCTATAAAGGCCCATTTAACTTTGGAAACTACCTGAGATAGTTAAGATACATGCTGTTTATTTTATATTGTTGTATAAAATGATTAATTATGAGCTAACTGCATAATATACAGGCAGTCCTTGGGTTACGTCGGACTCGATGTACATCGTTTCATGGTTACATCACCATCTCCCATTTATTTATAAAAAAAATAATCCGTCATTTTGACGTATGTACATATGTGCTTTATGTTTTCTATTATTTATTTACCACAAGTAAAGGTCAGGAATTATCTTTCTTTAAATTTTTTTTTGTACTGTTTCACTTCATTCCTGCTGTGTATGTGCTCCATGTGAGTGACGTAGGTGCTTAGGTTCGTTGCGCCATAGGAAGGGATCTCCGACGTAACCTGAGGACCTACTGTAATGCTTTCACCATTCAGGGGCAGGATGCAGTTCCTTTCATGCTGTCTCTTGGTTTAGACATTTCCCTTCCATCTCTAAACAAATCAGTGCTGGACTCTAACACACAGACTTGCTTTCTGTTAAACAAGTTTCCTAAATTAAGTCAAATCAATACTTGATCATCATAGATTAATTTGCTGACCTTATGCCAACATTCTGAGGCCTTTCAATTCTTAGCCATATATTGATGTAGAAAGTGTGGAGAATTTTGGCACTTTAACGTGACCAGGTTTGGGTATATTTGTTATTTCTGTTAGTCCTAATTCACACCACTAAATAGGTATGAGCCATTTTTCCTAAGTTATTATTTTAAGATTCACATTGTCTTTATTCCCCCAGATCCTCAAAAAATGATAGGAAATAAGGCTAAGTGATAGCAATGTGTCTCAAATGTTAATGTTTGATAGAAATTCACGGTAGGCATAAATAACGTAAATTATAAAGATGATTACAACAAAGTTATCAGAAATAATGTAGAAATGTAAAAAATGTTTTGTTTTTTTAATCTTATTTTGATTTCTACCCCTTTAGTTAGGGTTGTTCTTTATTTTTTTCTTCTCTCAGTTAAATGAAGAAACATTTGATTAAGCAAATTTGTGTTTTGCTAAAGCCGCAGTCTGGCCTCCCTTTGTGGGAGGCGACCAGGCTGATCAGGGAAAGGCACCAGCCCCATCACCCTGCTGTGCAGCCACTGCCAGTCACCACAGCCACCAAGGTGTTTTCATCAACACAGACTCCAGTCCCTTCACCATGAAAAAATGACAACTTTCTTTAGGCATTTTCAAGATGTGTCTTTCATAGGATATGACATTTCTTTCTTTCTTTTTTTATTTTTTATCCTCACCTGAGGATATGTTGCCATTGACTTTTAGAGAATGTGGAAGAGAAAGGGAAAGACAGAGAGAAACATCAAAGTGAGAGGGACACTTTGATTGGTTGCCTCCTGCATGAGCCCTGACCTGGGCCCCGGCCAGGGAGGAGCCTGCAACCTAGATACATGCCCTTGATCAGAATTGAACCCAGACCCTGCGGTCAGCAGGCCTAGGCATTATCCACTGAGCCATACCGGCTAGGGCAGGATATGACATTTCTTACCCCTCCAGCAGTGGACCTTTGTTTTTTTTCTCCAGAAGTGTGGTGGAAAAACCCAAGATCACCTTTCTGGATTCTTATTACCCAAGTTACTAAGAATATTACCAGTGGCATACAGGAAGCTTAGCCAATGAGAGACAGAAAAGGTGTTTCCTCTATAGTTCACACCGATTGCCAATAGCCTCCGATCTTCGGCTCCACCCCTGCCAAGGCCTAAAGCCTCTGGGCCGGCGCTTTAGGCCTGGGCAGGGGCCCCCCAGCTCCCTCCAATTTCCGGCTCCGCCCCTGCCCCCTCGGCTCTGATCACAGGCTTGGCCCTGCCCAGGAGCCCCCTGGCTCAGGCCCTTCCCAGGCTGCTCAGGGCCCATGCCAGGCCTACCTCAGAGTGACCTGGGTGCCAGGATGTTCCCGGGACCCAGGCGCTGGGCGCCTATGTATGCAAATTAACCAACATCTTTGTTGGGTTAATTTGCATACTCACTCTGATTGGCTATGGGCATAGCGGAGGTACGGGCAATTTACATGTTTGTCTATTATTAGGTAAGATAGTCTGCTAGTGAGTATGCATGAGGGGAAAGAGAAGAGAATAAATTTATGTGGAAAAGCATTTCTATATTTAGCAGTTTTTTTTTGTAATTCTATTTAGCTGTAGTAAAGCAGTCCTTATGTTGACATTTTAAGTGAAAACATGACAGTTCATTGATTCTGCTAAATTCCCTTTGTTTCACTTAGCAGACCATCATTAACAGGGGCCAAGCAAAGCTCAGAGAACAAGGCCTGACACAGAATAAACCTGTCACAATATGGAATGTTAGTTGGCTTTTCAGGTTCTGTCAATAACTCCACATGCTGATGTAGAAGCAAATAATTTAATTCTGACCCATAACCATGACAAGACCTGGTTGAATTTTCTTCTCATTCAATTATTTCCAAATTGGCCAGGGTGATATTCAACATTATGTTTTTATACTATTTGGAAGGTGGAGATATAACAGTCAAATTATTGGTTGAATATAGAGGATTTGAGGCAAAGAAATAGAAAATATCCAAATATTAAATCAGCAGTCCATAATGATTGTAAACTATAATGTTAGTGACATTTTCCTTGTCATCGCCAAATCTGCCCCTCTGTTTTCCTGTCTGTTCTCTCAGAGAGAGGAAATTTTCAAATAAATAACTGAATAAAACTTCCCAGAGCTTACTAATTTATTCCACAAATATTGGCTTGGGTTTTTCTAAGCTCAACACTAGCAATAAAAAAGAGAATGAAACAAAGATCTCTGACTTTGTGTACATTCTAGTGGGTAAAAGAAAAATGAATGTGATAGCTTACTAAATTGTATAAAATTTGAGAAGTTAACAGTACTATGAAAAAAAATATAGAGAATGGCAAAGAAAAGTTGGAGTCTTTGGAGCATAAAGTTTATAGCATTAAATATAATTGACCTCACAGAGAAGGTAAGATTTGATCAAAGGCTTCATTTTAAACAAAGATAAAAACAGATATTAAAACACCAAATTTAGCATCTTAGAGAAATCTAACGACTTCAGTGGGAGCAGATTCAGTGACACATAGGTGGTAAAAGAGGACATGATGACAGTTTTAGTTAAAATGAACTACTCACCGTTTTCCCTGTTTATCCAACCGAATGGAGCTATACAACCTGGACATAACTCATAGAACATCCCCATTGTCCTGCAACCCTCAGCTCCTGGGAACCACTAACCTACATTCAGTCTCTATGGATTTCCCTATTCTGCACATTTCATATAAATGGAATCATACAATATGAGTCTGGCTTCTTTGACACAGCATAATGCTGTTAAGATTCACTGATGTTGTAGCATGAATCAGTACTCAATTCCTTTATATGGTTGCATAATAGTCTATTGTATGGATGTACCACATTTGACCAACTGTTGATTATGAATAATAGCTAAAACATAAAATAGCTGCTATGAACATTTATGTATACATATTTGCTTTGACATACATTTTCAATCCTCCTATGTATATACCTAAGACTGGAATTGCTGGTTTACATGGTAACTCTGTGTTTAACCTTTGAGGAACTGATGAACTGTTTTCCAAAGTGGCAATGCCATTTTACATTCCCATTAGCAATGGATGAGGGTTCAAGTTTCTGCATATCTTTATCAATGCTCATTATTGCCCGTCATTTTTATTAGAGCCATCCTAGCAGGTATGCTTCATTTATTTTTGCATCTACCTTACACCCACCTAAAGAGCACCCTACATAGAATAACATATATTTTGACTGAGTAAATAGATAAATGATCAAAATAAATAACTACTTTTCATACCTATATAACCCATGGGCAACTAGAGTTTTTGTTTGAATTCCCTCATTAAAAGATTATTTTCTCTTCTATTTTATTATTTTTGGCATGGGAATCAGTCTGTTGGAAATATCTCTCTTGTAAATACCAGAATGAAGTTCAAAATTTTCACATTCATTCTTGCAGGCATTTCCCTTCATAAATCATGGGTTCCATAAAAGTTCATAGCCACTGAACGAAGTATTTTAATAAGAATTGTTTTAATCTATTCTGATTTCATCCCCTTATGTTTTCTTTTTTCCTTTTTCCTTTTCTGTGTCTGATTTTAACCATTATGTTCTGCTTTGTTTCAAATCACAGGCTTTTCAACAGGACATGAAAGCAAAGCAAAAGCAAATAGTCATTTGGGAAGATAGAGAAATCTGTTCCCATCCATCTCCCTTTTGTGGGTCCCTGTGAAACATTAATTGTGAGGATCCTTTCAAAGTTAAAGAAGTGCTTGCTCCTTAAACACCACTGCAGCCACCACAACACTGGAAAGCCCCATAGAGGGACAGAAAGATAGCACCTACTAAGTAGTAGGATGTGTATTACATTCTAATATATTGCTAGAAAAAGTTATCTTACACAAGAACATCTTTATGTCACACCAGTCAAGAATAAATCTAAGCTAACACCTATAGGAGAAAAAAAATAATGCATAGACTTCCCTGTTTGCTTTTTGTTTATGGGCTAAAGGGTTATTTATGGATTACAGGAACATTAGCTTTCAATAGTCAAGTAGAAATAAAAGGTAACTGATGACTTTCCTAATTGTTCTTTCCTGCTGATATATTAACAGATGATTTAGCAGACAATCTAATTATGATATGTTTTTTTAATCTAGTTGCCTGTGTTTGATTGACATACTTGAGTATTTTGATCATGCCAGATATTTCAGCCTTTCAGACAGCGCTGCCACATCTATCTAAATGTAATCACTTATCTATTTGTAACATAGGCTAGAGGGCTTGTAAAAACTTCATTGTCTCATAAGCCAAAGAAGTTTTCCATTTGTTATGCAAAACCATTAAGTAATTGCATCATTTCTAGGATATTCTGAATCAAACCATACTGAAAACCCTTACCATATGCCTGTTTTCACAGGGCAAGGTTTTTAGTTAGCTGTGTTTTTTTCTTATTTTTAAACATCTGTGTTTGTTTATTGGCAGTATAAATATTTAAAGAGAGGGGAAGAAACCTCAAACTCTAAGTGAAATCAGCTTTCTCAGCCCCCTGTTGCTTGAAATAAACTTCATGGAACTTTTCAGTGTGAACATGTAAGAACACTGGGCTGAAGTCAACAAAAGGATGAGTAATCTTTTGAATGCATTGTTTATTTCAAAAGTAAATGAAGAAGTGCCTCTCTTCAGAAAGAAAATACATTAAGATTTTACGGGGTGAGTAATGTTCTATAGTACAGGCTGTTCGCTTTAAACTCTACCCCAGTGTTGTTAGCCAGAGTCTGCAGGGACAAGCTTTAAAATATTTTTTTAAAATAATAAATCATAAAAATCTATCAGAAAAAGCATCTCTGAAAGAGGTCTCTGGTTAATTTGTTATAAACAAAAAGAGTTCTACAGAATTGCTCAGTACCAAGTCATTGCTTATATTTTTCTTCAAGTTTATAATGCTTTTCTGTTCAAATGATTACTGCTTAACCAAGTTAACCAGTAAATCATAGCATAATTTAGATGGGCATTTCAATAAGTCTTGCTTTGTAGAGCTGTTGGCTAATCTTTCCTGAATTTGTTTTAGTAGATAATTATATTGTAACTGGATAATGCTTTGAAGCTTGTGCTTCCTCTGTAATAAGTCCACGTGTAAGTTGTGTGTGTGTGTGTGTATGTAACACACACATACATACACACACACACACACACACGTCAACCAGAAATTGGAATATTGAGCTCAGATATTTTTCATATATGTCATATTTATCTTTCCCAGTTCAAATCAGAAACCTTATAAGCTGAAATACACAAAGAGGATTTGGAGTTTTCATACTATATAGAATTATATTAATAAATAGATCAATACTTGACATGTTGATAGATATCATATGTGTTTCAAATCTGTGAAGTAAAATCAACTACAGTTAGCACAGGGGAGAAAAAGTAATCTTTCCTCCAGGCAAGAGAGACCAAAATGAAATATTTTCTGCCTTTGGTTTTCAGAGGGGACATTGTTTCATTCTGTAGTGTCTTCAACATAAAGCTGTATCTGGTATTTATGTTTATAGAGCTTAAGGCAGTAACTCAACTCCATTATTTCACAGTTGAAAATGAGGCTTACATTTTTTAATATTCATCTGTGCAAGGTTGTGAAGGGGGTTACAGGCTAAGCTGTCTATTTTGTACGTATGTTTTTATTTATCTGTTCTTTTGACCAGCAGAGTATTTGTTATGCTAATAGATGTGTGGAATAAACACAAAGGCTTCATGATGCTAACAGATATATGAAAGAAAGCATCTCTAAATAATGGCTAAATCTGAAATTGTTTGAAGCTTATGCATGTTAATTTCCATAAACAGAATTATAATGAAAACTGTCCTTAAGTCCATCAAGGTGGTTGGAATCAGAAAACTTGAACTTTAATTCCAAATCTACCCACCACCAACTAGGTGACTTGGGATTAGTTACTTCTGTGCCTCAGTTTCCACCTCTATAAAAGGAAGTGTTTACAGGAGATAACTCTAGGTTTCTCTCCAGATTTCAGTTTATGATACAGGTTCTAATTATGTATTTGGTAGAATTGTGCTTCCTGGGGCCTTCTGTCAAAGTGAGTTAGTTCCTGTGAAGCAAGTTTCTGCCAGAGCCCAATGTCATCTACAGTTGAATAGATCCCACTGTACATATAATTAATGTTGCTAAGTGCTATGACTAGTATGTGCTCAGATTCACTAACGGGCCAGCCTTAAATCAACTGGGCATTTTCAAAAGAATTTTTATCTCATCAATCTAAAGAAATTCAGATTACTAGGTTTCCAAAGAGAAAAAAAATTGACTACAAACTGCACTATATCAGTGACACTATTCAAATTTAACTGAACATTTATTCATGGAAGCTTAATGAGTTTTTGACTGGCAGATGTAAATTAAAAGGTATATAAACACATATATTCTTTTTATGAAAGGTGCTTGGGTGGATTAGAACACAACCTCAGGAGGATATGATGCAGAACCTCTGAAGAGGTTCTCTTAGTGTCGGGATTTATACTTTTAATAGGATGCCACATTGAATGAAATTATCTTTGCCAAACCAATTCACATATATTCAAATAAGGGTTAGACTACAAATCTGAATGCTTGTGTTACAATACAAACCCTGATGTCAAATAGCAATTTAAGCATTGACAAAGCACCCAAAGTCTCTGTGCCTTAGAAATCTTGCCTATTAAATGGGTGTGTGACATCTGACATACTTACCTAAAAGATTTTGGTGAGCATTTAACATTATCTACAATATCAGGGGAAATTTAAAGTGATTTATGATGGCATGCCAATGTCCTCAAGAACAAACTTGTTAAACTTCCTTCTTTCATTTAGAGAATTAAAGTATTCCCTCACCCACTAATTTCCATTACTCTTCAGGGTAAAACTAAATTCAAACTCTAAACTAGGGTTCCACATATTATTATAATAATAACAAAAATAGCAGAGATCTATTAGCATATTGGATATACCAGTAATAAATGATTACCACACACACACAATTCTGCAAACCAACACCACTTGTACAGTTGTTAATTATAGAGACGAATCCAGACTACCTTCTCCATTAAGATAAAAACAGCCTTCATGGCAACTTCCTATTAAACCCAGGCCTTTTTATTTACATAAATGGAAGAAGAGGACTTTTCCCTTTGTAATGATTTTGCTCTACTGTGGAACATTTATTTCCCTCCATCCATGGTCCTAACTATCACCAACTCTTTGCTAATGATTTCATCTATAGGCTCAGATTCATTTAATTATCATTTTTTCCAAATCATTAAAAATAGGTCTCTTTCCTATGGGGTTTTCAACGAAGAGAAACTCAGTTCTCTCTAATTAAATCCAGTGGCCTGAAACTCCAAAGAGAAAAAGTAAATTCAGGAGATTCCAACAAAAAGGGACTGCTTAGATCAAAAGTGGTGCCATGTGGTACCAAGTTCAAAATGTGAATTAGAAAAATCCCTGGAGAAAACAAAAAGTATAGTATCCCCTAGCCTTCCATACTACATTTGCATACTTTATTAGCTACATGACTTAGTACAAGTCATGTTTCACCCCTCTGAGCCTGAATGTCCTCACCAATAAGAACAAGATGGTAATACCCAATTCTTAGGTTGTTCTTACAATGAAATATAGCATGTAGGATATGAAAAAGCAACCTTTGGTCAGTGTCTTTCATATGCCTCAATCTAGGCTCTCAAATATACATCTCATAAATCCTTTGAAATATTTGCTACTACATGCACTTTACAAATAAAGACAGCAAAACATAAGAAAATTTAAGAATAATTATTGCATGCTCACTGTCATACAATTAGTAATTGGAACTGAGAACCACGATTCAAAAGTGAATCTACTATGCTTCAAAATGCATGTTCTTTTCACTAACCCATGGCTTCATATGCAGTGCCTCCCATAAATGTCACTCGATTCATTTAGAAATCATTAGAATAAGCCAGATGAAAGAGCTTCAAAAAGTTCCATTTCTGCCACCCAGTATAAGCACTTCAAAGTAATAGTACCTAGATGATATATCAATCTTATGAGAAATACATTATAGTGGAAAGAAAAAAATGAGTTTGAAGCCAGCACATCTGATTTCATACCCACATTCCACACTGACCAGATTTAAATTATCTAAATCATTTAAATGATCTTAGTCTCAGTTTTCTCATCTGCAATGAGGATTCTAAAAGCCTTATTACAGCCCTACCATCTAAGGTCCCAGTAGGAGGGATGTTGTGGGATAGGTGGGCCATATCAATATATGTCAGCATCCTACAACTATATATAAAATTTTCTCAAAATATAGAGACTCATGTTACTTAAAATACTGATTATTTTATAATTCAAACTCATTCCATCTATTAGACTTTTAGGACTTTTTTTGGTGATTTTTTTCTCTAACTTGTCTATAGTCTTTTCATGGAGAAGATAATTTTGCATATGTTGTTGGTTGTATTTAGTTTCTAACCCTGTGAACCATAGCACTAAGTTTAGGACTCAATATAATTTGATAACAGCAACTACAAAATATTAAAGTTGGAATAAGTCTTAGATATTGCTAGCCCAATTTACTCATTAGGAAGCTATTAGCATTTTATGTGGGGCAATCCTTTATTGTTCAGCAATTTTCCACAAATAGTAGTACATTTAATGCACTCTTGAATATCCTTTATTAGAACAGTCAAAATACCCACAGATATTTCCAAATGTATCTTTTCAAATGAATAGTCAGGAAGACTCATGCTGAGGAAACTGAAGAAATTAGCCAAAATCAAATTTATGGCAAGTGCAGCGATAAGGCAAAAAATGTAATAATTTTAAAAATAAACCTTAATGGAGAAAAAAATGTTTTACTCTACTCTGCCTTAACAATAACTCTTATTAATAGAGATATGTATTTTTAAATCTGCTTAATTATTATATAGAAAATTTAATATGAATTGGAGTGGATTGCTTGTCAATTTGATAAAAAATTAACATGAAACTTACTCTACCAATAAAAATTATCATCTGGCTGAAACCGGTTTGGCTCAGTGGATAGAGCATCGGCCTGTGGACTGAAAGGTCCCAGGTTCGATTCCAGTCAAGGGCATGTACCTTGGTTGCGGGCACATCCCCAGTAGGGGTTGTGCAAGAGGCAGCTGATCGATGTTTCTCTATCATCGATGTTTCTAACTCTCTATCCCTCTCTCTTCCTCTCTGTGAAAAATCAATAAAATATATATTTTTTTAAAAATTATCATCTGAAAGAAGTAAAGTTGTTTTTCAGTGACATGTAACTTTGAGCCAGCAAAACAAGTCTTGCCAACATAATAGCAAACTTCTACAATTTTTTTAAGATTTGAGAGGATAGCACACACCACATTGAAATAAAATTTTAAAAACTAAAATATCATTATATAAATATCTGAAAAATATTGACAGTCATCCCAATCATTAACTTACTCAATGCACACCCTGAAAGTTGACAATACCCATGAAAAACCGAAATTCTCCTGGATGTGGATTTGTGGGTATGTCTGAGAGAAAAACTGGATGGGAAGCTGAAAGAACACAGATTAGTGACATAAAGTAAAACATAAGACTCCCAGAGACCTGGGGATAGGCAGAGAGAAATTTGAATTATCAATCTGTTAAAGAAACCCCTTTCTTCTATAGGTAGCATCAGAAATAATTCAGCACTGTTTATTTCCATGGAAGTCAACAAATGCATGGGAATCTCTAGAAACTTAGCCAGACTGAACATAGAAGCAAAGCCAGGCAATAGAGATCCTTTTGGCAAAAAAGGAATGCAATGAAGGGGCCACAATTGCTGGCTAAATAGAGTTATGTAGACCAAGTAGCTGTCAGTGTCTATATTTAGTCTAACCACTTAATGCTTAATATCAGTGTAATATTTTATTTTCTACTAATTAGACTTCTTAATATAATTAGTTGTAAGAGTGCTTGTCTAGTATTTTAGCTGTTGCTAGCAGTGCTGGGAAAGAAGAAATATGCCTCCTGGCAAAAGTCCATGAGAGTAATTATTCAAAGAAATTCATGCCACAAATACATACAATTGAGGTGTTATCTGCATAGGTGAAAACAAATCTCTTAATTGGATTTTGTTCAATTTTCATTCAAAAGCTACTGCAACACAAGGTTGTGTTTGAGTTGGTTTTGCTTTAAGCAGATGCTTTCATTTAAGGTTGGAAAAGAATATACACCAAGGAGGTCAACAGAAAGGAAAACTGATTCCCAAACAAATGATGGCCCATAAGAGAGCTCATAGCTCATTTAAGTTCCCCTCTACAGAGAGCCTCACTTCACCCAGCCCCAACAGATACACTCTCCTGTTCTTGAGATTCCAGTGCAAGTAATAATAGCAATCCTATATAATAAAAGCCTAATATGCAAATCAACCAAACAGCAGAATGACTGGTCACTATGATGCACACTGAACACCAGGGGGCAGACGCTCAATGCAGGTGCTGCCCCCAGCCCTCAGGTCCCAGGCCAGCCAAGTTGGGTGTAAGGGAAGGGGGGGGCTGATCACCCCACTGGTCACCCCACAGATTGGCCCTGATCGCCAGCCAGGCCTAGGGACCCTACCCATGCATGAATTTCATGTACCAGGCCTCTAGTAATAATAATAATAATAATAATAATAATAATAATAATAATAATAATAACAACCTTGTCTCATGTCTATAGATCCACTACCTATAGTCACCAA
The DNA here is from genome assembly GCF_951640355.1 of Cnephaeus nilssonii. NCBI lineage: Eukaryota > Metazoa > Chordata > Mammalia > Chiroptera > Vespertilionidae > Cnephaeus > Cnephaeus nilssonii. The sequence continues at coordinate 80,130,132 of NC_137082.1, forward strand.
ATAGACTTCTGATGCTATATGAGCTCTCATTATAGTAGATCAGGAAGCCTATGGGATGCTGGTTTCTAGTTCATTATAGAATTCTAACAATAGTATACTATGAAATACTAAACAGAAAAATTCCCCGCCTTTATGGATTTTTTCTGTTAAAGGTCTGAGAGTTCCTATAAAGGCCTGTGTGTTCCTTTTATAGTTAAGTCAATTATTAAGTTATAAAGTCATTTCACAACACTTTATGGAATGCTTATCTCATCTGTGTAAAACAGATCTTATAATTTCAAATATTGAATAGTATATTGAGCCCCATATGTGACAGATTTAAGTATCATATCCTAAGCTTGTATGTGGATGTGTTGGGATGAAAACCTTAGTCTGACTCTAAGCCAATGATCCTTCACTCTACTGCAACAAACTCTCTTTTTAAATAGAAATAATCTGACATTTTCACATTAAGAAATACATTAGATATTACCAGAAGTTATTTCCATTGATAAATTTTGATCCTAATTCAAATCTAAATAGCAGAATGTTAGGACTACAAGGGATTCTAGAGATTATTTCAGCCTAAATTACTCATTTTACAGATGAAAAAATAGAAACCCACAGAAATTATGTGAATTATTTCCAATCAGTGAAAGATCCATTGGGCCTCCAAATTACAATTCAGCCCTCTTTCCAGTACCTTATGAACACATTTCCCTAGCATTCGCATTCCTGCTATTATATGCTGTCTTTATTGTGTTTAATGGGGTTGTATGATGGGTTTTTATATTATAATAATCCAGATCCATTTGCTTGGATGACAAATTTTGTTCTCATCTTTTCTTTTATTCATCAAAATGCCAAAGAAAGCACATACTGAACTTTTACATATCCTAAAATGTTATTGCTCACATTTATGTTCTCTTGTTCCAAGAGGGGAAAACACTATTGAATTATAACAAATCTGTTTGTAATGTATTCCACAGCTTTACAATGACCTGAAATGTGAGCTTGGTGATAGGCATCTCCAAATAAGCTCACATCATTCCCTCTGCTCTCTGTGTATTTGGACAGTTGGTCAATGTCTTCGCTCATCTGTAAATACTATGCATCTGTGTTATACAGCATGATTTGTTTAAAACAAATAAATAACACTGCCTACTATTTTCTTAACAGGTTTGAAAGATACTAAACTGTGTTGGATGAATCTGCTTTAGTACAGTCGTAATTTGGTGTATTGTATATTGTGTATTTATGTACATATATGTTGTCATTCCCCTTTTTATATTCTTATGGCCATTACAAGCATTTTAGAAATACTAACATCTTCATTCATTTTTATTGTACTAGTTAAGAAAAGTATTTATATTTTCATCACTATAGAAAACCTTTTATCCCAATTTCATTCTAGTGCCCAAAATAAAAAGCTAGAGACATTCTTAAAGATCTTCAAAGTCAGATGACATGGATTTTACCGCTTTATCACTTACAATTATTTGACTTTGGACAAGTAACTTTGCCTTTCTCTGCCTCAGTATTATTATCTGAAAAATAATTGAGCCAATAATATTATTCTTTAGGATAGTTTTGAAGATTAAATGAGATAACCTGTGCATTATTTTTGGATCCATTCCTGGTACACTATATATTAACTATAACAATGATGGTGATGACAGTGATGTGACAAAGGTGAGGATTATGATATCATTGCTCATATTCCAAATATCCAAGTCAATGACAAATGACCCAGAATAATTTTGATAGTGCATATTAAGTGTTCTTCTACAAGGAACTCAGGTATATTTCTGATAACCATGTAAGGTCATCAGCTATGAACACATCATGTTAGCCAAAACCAGTATTACCAATAGTGGACCCCCAAAAGCAAAAATTAATACAATGTATTTGGAAAAGTCACTATAGGTGTGGATTTGTGATATAGAATGTTAGCCATTTACAATAGTATATAAATCCACCCCTTTCTAGTCAAGCAGGCCAAGTGGGGAATATGCCAAGAAAGAGAGCTGCTAAGTCAAGAGAGAAAGTATATTGGACAGTGTGCAAGGAAATAGGTGGGCGATAGGGTGGGCAGCTAAAATAATACTGTACAAAGCAAGATAAGGGAGGTATGGACATGTCAGCGACTGTGGAATCATAGCAGTTAGAGAATTGCACAAAATTAGAGTGAAAAGCAAGATAGGAGCAGCAGTAAGATGTGATCTGGCTTAGCACCGAAAAACACCTGAGGGAGTTCCTGACTTACAATTTAAAGGGACAAAGGTAGGAATAAGTGGAGCAGGAATTTTCAGCTGAGATCTGTGTAAATTCATTGATTTAACTAAGATAATAGAGCTCATTTGCTGATCTTGTTTAAAAACCCATAATCCTGAAGTAGTTCCATTACATCATATGAGAAATGCTAAATTACTATTATTTATTCCTTGTCTCAGTTGTGAATTTATTAAAGGCTCACTGATGATTTACCTTGTTTGAAACTCCTTCATGCCTAACATGGTGTCTTATATAAGGAAATATTTGTTGACAGATTTACTCTCCCAGTGGCTATGGCAAAGCAGTGCCGTCGGTTTGAAAGAGCATTTGAGTACAATAGGATAGCTAAATGGGTAGGGAGTCAGGCTGGAGTAATCAGAAGTTACAGCCTCCGCCAACAAACCTGCCTCTGAAAAATAATGATCTAGGTTGCCCTCAATCCCATTACAGTCTCCCGGAAAGATAAGTGAGTAGGCATCGTCTGACAGTGTCACAGGATGAAGTGAGAAGCTTTACCATTAAGTCCAAAGGCAAACTTTTATTCTTTCCCAATTTACATAACTATACTAAATCTAATTCCCATGTTTCATGAACAGGAGGAGCCTGGCTAAATTACTGGGGGAAATCTACTTTATTGCTTGTGTATCAGCCTTTAAAATGATAGTCTAGTCCAGAGTCAGGAAGGTGCGCAATCCTTCAGAAAAGCAAAAATAACAAGCTCACCAATAAGACCATGTACAATTGGGTACTCACTCTTCTGAGCTGTTTATCTCAATGTTACATCGTGCTTGTCATTTTGAAAGGCACTTTTCCTTTTAAAATCCTATCTGCTTTTGAAGACAGTAAAACTATATTCTAATATGGCAACAATTGCTATAAATTTTTGTTAGTTACTGAAATCACACTATTGTGTCTATTGTTTCTACTTTATATTCAACAATAAATTGCTTGAAGTGTGGGTTAGTGTATAAATATCCCACCAGAAATTAAATGGTTGTCAAAAATGTTTTGGGGAAATTGCATTGAAGCATAAACAAAAACACTGTGTGATTTATCATTGAGCCTGCTGAAATCTCTAGCAATGTATAGAAAGTCAGAGAGGGGAGCCCTTTCCCAAGCAGCTCTCTAAGTGTGTGTGTGTGTGTGTGTGTGTGTGTGTGTGTGTGTGTGTGTGTTTGTGTGTGTGTTTGTGTGTGTGTGTGTGTGTGCGCGCGCGCGTGTTTCCATGTATATCTCAGCCCAGTTGGAATAAAGAGTGTTAGGACTGAAGTTAATGAATGTTTAAGAGTGAACTAATGTAATCTGAAGGATAAAAAACTTCCATGGTTGTGAATGTGCTCTGAAGCTTAAGAAAAAGGAATTGCCATTGACCTTGTTAGTTTAATTAAGTGATTTCCAATTAAGATACTAACAGAATGTTGGTAGCTAATGACATGCAAACTAATATTGGCTCAAAGTGTATGCTATAATTCTTAATGGTGATTATGATGATGATGATGATACCAGTGATGGCTTATTACTGTGGAACAATGGATAAAAGGACAGAGCATTCTAAATATATGCATTTGATATTGCATGGAAGGAAAAGTAGCAGGCACATATCCTCTTTGGAAGGCCGTGAGGCCATAGGTACACTTGGGGAGAGAAGTAATAAATGGAAAATCAAAAAAGACAACATGAAAGTAACTTGTTCCAATAAAAAACAGTAACACCATTAACAAAACTTATCTATAGGATTTTTTTTGGCTCAATAAATATTTATTCTGTGCCATTTGATCGGCCAGTGGAAAAACATAAGTAAATTGTGCTCATTTTGTTTCCTTCTTGCTTCAATCCCAGCTCAGATGTGGCCAAATTGTTTCCTAAAGTAGAGCTATTCAAAGAGCAAGCCCAGCAAATCTAAGAACAATCAATGTCAAAAATTGTAGAGGATTTTTATCAGTATGTTCTCAAAAGATACTAGCTTCACATAAGCCATTTGTTAAAGCCCACAATTGTCTCCTAAAGATGACTCATTTTAATGCACGTGTGGCCTCAGATCACTGTTTATGTGATATGGCCCACAGACTCTAAGAGAGTTTGTGTCTGGACATCTTTCTCAAAGTTCTGGCTTTGCAGTGTTCTGTTGCCACATATATGCTTTTTGGAAACTAGTGCTTTCTTCTGGATATTTTTAACCAGAACATAGATATATTCTAATAGGGTTTTGAGATTTAGAATAAACTGTCATTTTTGCATTTCCCCCCAGGGATCTCCAAATACTCCCCTCCAAAGGTCTGGGATTTCTGGTAGAGCTGGAACAGTTTCATTTTCACAAATAAAACTTTATCTTCTTATGAATGATTACATGATGTACCCTCTTAATGGACAATGGCAATTACTTCATTAACAACTTCAGTAAGTCAGATGTGGCTCTGTCAATAAGTGGTACCTGAATATAAGGAGTAAGGTCAAGACCTGGAACTGAGAGCATCACCCAAAGCAGGGATAGGGTACCTTAGGTCATCAGAAGTAATGCATAAACCCTGAATCCTGCAGGCATGGAGGACCACATCGGCATAGAAGAATGGACCCTTATGCAGATGATCTAGACAGACAAAGATGAGTAACTTAGCCACTGTCAGCCATAATCTGCTCACCTATTCACCCAACCAAATCCTTCCATTTGCCAAAGTCTAACCCAAATGAGATACAGCTATTTCCATGGTGCTAACCCCATATCTACCCCAATAGTACTGATTGTCCTTAGCATTCTGTGGTACCACAAGAATGTATACCCACATAATATGATTATTTTTTGTACATTACTTTAAACATCTATATTGTAAGCCTTTCAGGAACAAGAACTGTGTCTTTATTCAATCTATCTTTGGACTTTCCATGATGAGATAAATACATATCTATTGTCACTCAATAAATCTGGATGAATAAAATGAATTCACGAAAGAATGTACATGCTCATTTTAATTTACCAAATGTGTTAGTCTTTCCTGGCCCTTCTACTTATAAATAAACACTCTAATAAATACTTCATGCAGGTAAGGTATCTCCAATATATGTGAGAATTGTGTAGCAAATACCCAGAGATGTTTTTGTTTTCCACAGACATGGAAGACATTGCCAAACATGCATAGTCCACTTCTTCTTATAGCCTAACAATGATGTAACCATTATTCTCAACCTAGCAATGCAGATGCTCCTGCTGAATAATCTAATTTAAAAACCCAATTCCACTCTGACTTTGGAGACTTCTTCACAAAACACATGCCATAACGAGAAATCACCCTCTAGCAGGAAAGTAACATTTCATGCAGATAAAATAATTAGAGGACAGGGCAAGATGAACTTGAAATTATCTAGTCCCTCCATCCTGCAATTCTTCCCTTATTTCCTGAACAATATGTTGGAAATAGTGACCGCCCCCTTCCACTTACTACCATATCCAAATGGTCCAAGTCTGTCAATTCCTGTACCTACATAATATCCTAGGAACCTGTCATCTTTTCTCTACTCCTAGTGCTATTTCCTCAATTCTGGTTTCAATAACTTCTCTCCTGAATTACTTAAATTATCTCATCTTTTTTTAACCCCAGTTAATGCCTTCCTGTAATTTATCTTCTATACAATTTTCAGGATAATCTTTTAAAAATATAAATCTTATTAAATTACCCCTCCATTTAAAACCCACGAATCCTCAAACTTGTAGAATAATATTCACAGCATTTTATGTAGAATACAAGGCTGTGAAGAATGAGGCTGTTACTTAAAAATCTATCATCTTTCTCTACCTTGTACATTTCTTTATGGCAAAATTCAACATCTGTTCCTTTCCTTACTATCTTTGTGAGGGCTATTGCTTCTTCCTAAAATACCTATTCCCTTCTTCATCTTGTCCATTGGTTCATTAATGTACTTCAGGTTCCTAGAAGCTCTGAGGAGCTGTATTAGGAACTAGAATGGAGAGGTAGGGAAATATATATATGGGTAGGGCCCACATATGGCTACACCAAATCATCTTTCAACTAGTCAGTTTAATTATTTTAGCTCTTTTACATATTGGGGTTCCATTGTAGGATTATGTTTAAAAAGGAGTCCTTTATATTAAAGAAGAAAAAAATTAATACCACTGAGAGTTTTCCTGACACCTATTAGATATACATACATTTCTGTTTATCTTATTTGGCCCACATGCAGAATTAAAAAACGGGACACATAAAACACTTTTGAAGATTGTCAAGTTTATATTAGTGAAAGTAGAAAACTCACTGAGATGGATCTATCAGTAATTGTAATTTCCTATTTAAGCTTGTTTTCTAAACCATGACTGGGCAACATTTTTGTAATCATGTCCATTATATTGGTACATTTTGATAAACTCTGAAACCCTAGGGATCTGATGGGCTTTAGAGAATTAGTGATGCACCTGAGGCATGTTGGGATTTTTAAAGCATTTCTGTGGGAAGAGCGTTCATAAGTTTATTAGAGTCTCAAAAAATCCAAGATGACAACATTTAAGTCCTTCTACTTTAGAGAGAAAAATAAGTCAAATAAAATAATGAAATAGAAATGTATTTCCCTCTAGAAATATAAATTCAATATAACAAAAGGCAAGAAAAAGATTACCCACAATAAAACACTTGAATGCAAATTAATTTTGCAATTTCCTTGATCTCATCATATCCAGTTTTGGTTCCTAAAAGAAGAGATTTATTCTATGACCCAAAGGACATGAGCATACTTATGTAAGTTAGTTCAAGAGATGGATAAGACTTACATAGTTAAACAGTACCCTGGAGGTCAGAGCCTAATGATCTTGCTTGATCACTCCCAAGAGCAGATAATAAAGTATCTGGACATCTATAATGAGTAAGAGATTTTTTTTCTGATATTCCAAAGGATAGATAGAATTTCTGTAAATTAAATCTCAGATACTTTTCATGAAATCTATAAGCAAACATGAAATTACTTTTAACTAAGACATAGAATTGTGGAATTTGGTTGCTTGTTAAAAAAACACAATTTATTTTTATTATGGTAAAGATATTCCCTCTTATCTAACAGCATTGTACAATGTTTGAGTCTTTTCCCATTCTGCTTCTCATCTGATTGCCTTGGAGGGTGAGAGATGTCAGCATAAAAGACATTTTAAATCCCTTTAGATTGGTGAAGTGACTAAGCCTCACAAAGTCAAATATTCTGACTCCAGACCAACTCTGCCCTTTCTGTTACATTACAGAAATATTTCCATACAACTTTTCAGCTGAAGTTAACTCTACATTAAAAAATATTGCATTTGCCGAAACCGGTTTGGCTCAGTGGATAGAGCATCAGCCTGTGTACTGAGAGGTCCCAGGTTCGATTCCGGTCAAGGGCATGTACCTTGGTTGCGGGCACATCCCCAGTGGGGGGTGTGCAAGAGGCATCTGATCGATGTTTCTCTCTCATCGATGTTTCTAACTCTCTATCCCTCTCTCTTCCTCTCTGTAAAAAATCAATAAAATATATATTTTTTAAAATATTGCATTCATCCTGGAAATTCACTGTCATTTGTCCAAAGGGGCTCAGAGAAAAGGATCTAGGTGACACCAGCAAAACTCCTGGAAATCCCAAACACAGACCCAAGTGCAACAAACTGTGTGCCTATGATCTACTTCAGCAATGATTATCTACTATATACCAGCTCTAGTTTCATCACTGTGCTAAGCACCGAAGATAATAAAAGGGAAGATAAGCCTGCTTTCAAGAGGTTCTCAATGAGTGAACAACAATTGAAAACCATATTTAAGTCAAGTGGATTTGCAGGATTGTGGATAAGAGAGAATTTGATATGGGCTCAAAAAGCCAACCAGTAAAGAGTATAACAAAGATACAGCATGAAATATAACTTGAAATTCACCATGGGATATGTTTAGATAGAAATGATTTGGTTCTCTATGTATCAGAAATGTTTACATGAATTTGAATAATAGAATTTTAGAAATGAATCCAATCATTAAGTAGAATATGGCTGGAAAAGAAGGATTAACAACAGCAAGATCAACTAGCAAATAATTATCAAAAATAAGTGAATCAAACAATTTAAATCTGTGTTAGAAAAGAATGGGACTGAATTGAGTAAATAAGGAAAAGTACTAAAAATCACATACATTTCAAGTTGGACTTTAAATCTCATGATATTCAAATTCAAAAATTTTGTAGACAGAAATAGTAGCCAATATCACTTAGTATGACAGAATTTAGAGTTGCATTCTTAGAGATTATGTTTAAAAAGGAGTCCTTTATAAGGAGTCCCATTTTTCTAATTTTAGAAATGTAGATTGAGGCTCTAAACTAAATTATTTACACAATATGGCAGAGCTTACTAACCATTTTGGGACGAGACCCCAGTAATAGTGACTCTCCTGGGGAGGGGTGGGAACTGGGTGGTGAGTCACAAGAGGAGGGAAATGGGGATACATCTGTAATACTCTCAACAATAAAAATTAAAAAATAATTGTTGATATATGTTGATCAATATATGTTGATCTGTATGCATCTGTAGCTTATTACAAAAGATATATTTGAAAGTCATTACAGTATTATGTAAAAGTCAAATAGTATTATTATGTCTTTCTCTGATCCACCCACTGAATGATTCCACTTTTCCAATCATCATAATCATCACCTTCATCATTATTACAAAGCTTCTGTTACCAGACAAATATTGTGTACCAAACAATTTTTTCTTTAAAAACAAACAAGTATTTGCTGAGAAATTTTTTTTGCAAAAGATGCGCAGTGACATTTTTTAAAATATATTTTTATTGATTTCAGAGAGGAAGGGAGAGAGAAAGAAAAATAGAAACATCAATGGTGAGAGAGAATCATTGATTGGCTGCATCCCGCACGCCCCCTACTGGGAATCGAGCCTGCCACCTGGCATGTGCGCTGACCAGGAATGGAACCATGACCTCCTGGTTCATAGGTTGATGCTCAACCACTGAACCACACCAGCTGGGTGCTTGGTGAAATTTTAATACTTGTATTTAGCATTGTAACACATGATGCAAATAATAGTGACATTTAAAAATGAAATGGAACACATAGAGTACCAGCCTTCAAATCTAGGATAGTAGAGCCATGAAATATGAGCAGGAAATACAACTGCATATGTATCTTTCACTCCAAATGAGTAGAAATTGAGGACTTCAGGGATGGAACTTATGATGTGACATGATGGAGGCTATTAAGAGGTTAACACAACAAGTAGTGTTTCAGTGTTTAATGTGGCAAGATTACAAATGCTAATGTATTATTTCTCATTTCTCAATGTATCATGAAGAGTTGTATAGCCCTACTACAATTGGAGCCTACGGCAGCCTGTGCAAGATACATCTCATCAGGATAAAACCTTTCTATTGAGGTCACCATGTAAACAGTTAATGAAGCAGAAACTCTCCAGGGATTCATTGGCTAAGCACATTTAGATGAGTTCGATAGAAATGTTCAATCGGTGGTAGGGGAATTACTTCAAATGATGCTTTAACAGAAACTGTGGATATTCAACCCTGCATGCATTCAATGAGGTGTTCATAATTAATTTCCTATTTTCTGAGCACATGTAAGAGTTTGACCATAATATTTTTATTATAAGAATTAACAGTTAAGCCAGAGGTCCCACAATATATTAACTACTCAATCCGATTGGATAAAAGAGATTTGTGTTGCAACTTCTTTTGGATTGGCTAGTCAGTTTCAGGGAAGTAACCCCATTTAATTCTGCCATGAACATGTAATGAACAATCACTAATGTTTTATTTTCACCATAATCACCATGATCAGCCTTGCAATGAGTATGCACTACCTGCACTACTAGGAGTGCATTGTACCTCTGTAAATATATTTATATATTACACACATATTATACTCATTTAACACTCAATCTGTGCCATGCACTATTGTAAAAACATTTGCTCAGTTTAGTAAACTTTTCTTATTATACATCCTCAAATCCCTTGTCACCAGAATATCTTGGTCCTCATGACACACCCCTATACTCCATGAGGGCTTCAAAAACTAGCCCAATTTTTTTCTTTCTTACCTTATCCACTGCCATGGTTCTACCTCATATCAACAGACAAACAGATGATCTATCTGATAAATGGATATAATTGTTTCTCAACTCCCTCAGATTAGATGGTCTTCAACTCTAATTGCATGAGCACAGCTATAATGGGATCTTACCTTAACTGGAAACATTTCCCCTTTTGAATTTCAATTAGGAATATTCCCTTAAAATGCTTTCTCTATTTTACCCTTTTCACTATTTTGCCTCATGTAGCCTTTAATTTACTCCTATCATGACCTTTTCCTGCTAAATTTTCCCCATTTTTCTTATTTGAGCTGCCTCATTATGACTGCTTTTGCTCCCCAGAACCACCTATTTTCTAACATTCACTGACCACATCTCAAGCTAAAAATACCTTAGAATTTCATCATCTTTCCTGTCATTGGATAGGGTTTGTGAAATAGTTGTAAATGGGAACTTGAACATGTAAATAACATGATCACACATCTAAGAAATGACTATGAATTTCACTATTATATTACTGCTTATACCCACCACCACTGTCACTATGACTATTTACTTCTTATTTTCATTGTGTTGGTCTCCATACTAACAGTTTGTATCTCTTATCTCAATTCTCAAAATAAACCTGTAAGGTTAATCTGTATATATAAAAGCCTAAGCGACCTATCCAACCGTCCAACCAGTAGCTATGATGCGCACTGACCACCAGGGGCAGATGCTCAATGCAGGAGCTGCCGAGCTGAGGTGACTTGGCAGCTGCAGTTCTCGGGTGACGCACACGGAACCAGAGAAGAGGGAGCCTAATTCCGGGGGGTGTTACCTGTGAACTGCCCTCTCACAATCCGGGACCCCTTAGTGGATGTGGGAGAGCTAGTTTCAGCCCGATCCCCAAAGGCCAAGCCAAGGGACCCCACCAGTGCACAAATCTGTGCACCAGGCCTCTAGTTTTATTATAATATCCATTTTACAGATTAAAATTGGAGGCTTAGATTATTTAAATAACTTTCCATAGGTCAGAAATATAGCCAAGGCTAAGCCACAAATTCAAACATAGATCCAGCTATAATATGTCATGTTACAATGTGGTACAAAATTCAGATGGTCCAATTGAAGCTATGCCAGTCATCAATATGGAAAAGGTAGTGATAACTGCTGTTAACATTTATTAATCCATTTCTTCACAGAGGTGAGATTTTCTTAACATGTGTGTCAATTGTGTTGAAATCAAAAACTAGTTCAGACAATTAGATGACACATTTATTGAAGCATATCTAGGAAAACTCAACAAGTGAAAACATTAACATACAAATAAATAAAACAGTGTGGCTCTCTTTGCTCTCTGCCATGTGAGGACACATGAGCAGTCAGCTTTCTGCAACCCAGAAGAGGGGGGTCTCTCACCAGAATCAACCATGCTAACCCCCGGATTTTATACTTCTGCTTCTAGAAATGTGAGAAGTAAATTTCTGCTGTTTATAACCAATAAATAAATAAATAAGTGTTTATTTATTCATATTGCAAAAGATTTATTTACTTGACATTAGAATTTGTGATGAGATGACTATTAATTAAAAATTATTTTGGTTTACTGATGACTAGGAAATCCATGAAGAAGTTGTTGATAAAAAAGCAAAAGAAGAATGGAGATTTGCAAAAACCCTTAAAACTCATGGTTTAGTCTGGCCGATGTGGCTCAGTGGTTGAGCATCGACCTATGAACAAGGAGGTCATGGTTTGATTCCCAGTCAGGGCACACACCAGGGGTTTCGGGCTTGATTCCCAGTGTGGGGTGTGCAGGAGGCAACCAATCAATGATTTGCTCTCATAATTGATGTTTCTATCCCTTTCTCCCTCTCCATTCCTCTCTGAAATCAATAAAAATATTTTTTAAAAAGGTTTATCGTTAGTCGATCAGAGTAGCTAGATATTCTAAAATAAATATAAATTATAACTTTTACAAGATCATAAAACACAAGGAGCTCAGCCCCTATCCTTGAGTAGTAAACACCTTAGTTGGGTAGAACATGTAAACACACTCATACACAGACACACATATGTGCTCACACACTACACAGATACCTTGAAGATACATACAAAACAATTTACAAGTTGAGTTATCAGGATATCACGGTAAATTGGCATAAGAAAAACACCATTTTGTAAAATAAAGTGTTTCTCAAATTTTTTTTTACTCCCTTCCTCCAATATCTCTTTTCATACTTTTTTTTCCTATTAGTCCCTCCACCATGAAATGTTAATACCAGATGTGTGGTATATCTGTTTTTATGCTGTGGGTAATTTGGAGGACCATAAACCATTGTAATATCTAAAATTTTTCCACTCCTCCAAAATAAATTTGCCCCTTTGGAAGGCTAAATGCATGTGTTAAAATGTTGAAATTTTGTGTTAGGTTGTAGTTATCAAGCTCTGTTTCATAATCACATAATTCTAGTTTACTACCAAGTAGAAACTGTGTTTTTAAAAAATATTTTGTGAATTTAGTAGAGTACATTAATTCATACACTTCATGTCCTTTATTAAAATTCTTTGACCTGGTAACAATAGATACCAGCAAGTGCATATTAAATCAAGTACTGAAAGTTCAAGTAGGTTAAAAATATAAAAATTCCCTTCAATGTCTTGGGAGTCAAGCTGGGTGTTGCATCAAATTTCTAAAATACCAGAAATTACCATTGCCTCCTGCTGAGGGCAAATCACAATAGGAACAACTAGTAAAAAATGTTGATTGTGTTTATCTGACTATAATTTGTATCAATCCAGCAGTATAATAAACATCAAAGTAACCTCTACATAATGGCAAAAACAAGGCATAAAATCGAAACTCCATATTCTGTAAATGTGTGCCTGCTGGAGCCCTGGAGATTGTCTCCAGACTTAGTAACACATCAGGTCTGGGGAAATACCATGAAAATGCTTCTTTCAGGCACTTGTAACTGGTATTCTTAAAGTGAAGGGAAGAAGATAAAGGGGATGAGATCTTTCGATTTTCTGCTTTTGTTTGGAATTGCTCCAAATCACAAGTAACTACAGGGCAAATTGACATCTTCTCAGTTGAGTTGTAACCTTTTCCTCCTCCATTTCTTTCCAAGGTTTGTAAATAAACAGGACATTCAAAAGTTGGTCTCAAACCGAACTTCTCATCCTGATATTTTAGGCTACACAAAATCTGTCCTCACTTTTTAAAAAATTTATCTTTAATTGTTGCAAGTATTACAGATGTCCCTTTTGTTTTTGTTTTTTTTCCCTTTGACCCCCTCCTCCCTGCACCTGCCCCTCCCAAGCCTTCACTGAACTATTGTCTGTGTCAATGGTCTATGCATATCCTATATAATAAAAGCCTAATATGCTAAGTGTTTGATCATCTGGTTGGCCATTAAACCAATCAAAGTGTAATATGCTAATGATATGCTAAGGCTGCTCAGCCGCTCGCTATGACGTGCACTGACCACCAGGGGGTGGATGCTCTGACCAGTAGATTAGCTTGCTGCTGGGGTCCTGCCGATTGGGACTGAGCGAGACGACTGGACACACCCTGGAGCCCTCCTGCGGTCCCTCCCTGGCTGGCCAATTTCCTGCATCCCTCCCTGGCCCCATCATGCACCGGTGGGGTCCCTCTGCCTGGCCTGCACTCTCTTCAGGCCAGGCCAAGGGACCTGAATTCATGCACCAGGCCTCTAGTATGCATATAAATTTCCTAGTTAAATCTCTAGCCTCCACCCCCTATCTCCACCTTCCCTCTGAAATTCATCAGTCTGTTCATGGTTCTATGTCTCTGGATCTATAATATCTAATAGTGTATCTATTTCATTTCCATTGTAAACTTTTAACCCTTTGCACTCGCTTGCTTTTTTCGGGATTCCTTTATTCTAATGCTAACCGTGTCCAGTCACATTCAACATCTGAGTGCAAAAGGTTAACTATGTTCTCTAGGTTTTTTTCAAATTACTCCCTGAGTGAGCCATGCTAATTTCTACCATGGCTCCTTCTCATTTCCTGGAATTTTTTTTTGCATTCCCCTCTTCTCTCTGCCTGCAGGAGGCATACTTATCCATCAAAATCCTTTAGGAAGGCCCTAGTCGGGTTGGCTCAGTGGATAGAGTGTCGGTCTGCGGACTGAAGGGTCCCAGGTTTGATTCCGGTCAAGGGCATGTACCTTGGTTGCAGGCACATCCCCAGTAGGGCATGTGCAGGAGGCAGCTAATTGATGTTTCTCTCTCATCAATGTTTCTGACTCTCTCTACCTCTCCCTTCTTCTCTGTAAAAATCAATAAAATATATATTTTTTAAATCCTTTAGGAAGGCAGTCTCAGAAAACTCATACTTGATCCATCTCTTCGCTTCCTGATAGTACTTGTTTTATTTCAACTGCCCTATCCAATATGTTATTGTTGTGGCAGATATTAATTAATTCAATCAGCAAACATTTAGTAAGTACTTACTATGTGCAGCATACTGTTTCTAGGCATTGGGAATACACGAGGGAACAAAACAGACGGAAATGTCTTCCCTTGAAGGATGTGTATCCTAGTGGGGAGAAATGAGCAATTAAAATATGATAGATAAAATAGTATATATGAAAATAAAACTAAAATATAATGTTTTAGATACAAGGTCAGCATACTGTTTCTATAAAAGGCCAGATAGTACAACTATTCAATCTTGCTTTTGGAGTATGAAAACAGCCAAGACAATGTATAAACAAAAATAAGTGTGGCACAATGAACACTAGAATTTGAATATAATAAAATTTGCCCTAACCAGTTTGGCTCATTGGATAGAGCATTGGCCTGTGGACTGAAAGGTCCCAGGTTCGATTCTGGTCAAGGGCAAGGAGGCAGCTGATCGATGTTTCTCTCATTGATGTTTCGGACTCTCTATCCCTCTCCCTTCCTCTCTGTAAAAAAATCAATAAAATATATTTTTTAAAAAGAATATAATAAAATTTTCCATATTATGAAATATTCTTCTTTTTCTTAAAAAATACATTTAAAAATGTAAAAACTTTTCTTAGCTCCTGGGTTATACAAAAGCGGAAGATGTTCAGGATTGACCTATAGGCATGGTTGCTACACCTGGGTTTAGATTATGACCAGTGTTCTAGAGAAAATTAAATCACAGAAGTGAACTAGGGAGTGTGGACAGGATAAACACAAATGGCAATGTAAGAAAAAGTGGCTCAGATATGGACCCACTGAAAGGTGACATTTGAATAAAGAATCCAAGGATGAGATGTAAATTTCATTTGACAATAAGATTTAAGGAATAAAATATTTTTTAAATTTTCTCAGTCTCCATCTCATTCATTATTCCCACAGGTTTTCACCTGCAATTAAAAGACCTCAACCCTTCACTCCCAAGAGGACCCTATCTATAGGAGAGTATTTCACAAAACTGTGGGGTTATTTTTGTCATATATATGTTATTTATGGATATAAAAATATTACATTCAGTAGGTTCTACAGCTTTACCAGAACAAAACTATATTTGAAGATTATTAATGGCCTGTTCCCAAAAGGAAAGATTGGAATTGGAATTTAGATGTCAGTATTATTAAACTGCTTCTTATATTTTGGGTGACCATTAATATGTCCTGCATAAAAGTACCTTTATATTACTTAGAAAAATGTACTTTATGGACACTCAGCTCCTCACCTCCAGAGTTAGTCCAGAACCTTTCCCTCTACTGACTCTAAATCAGCATTTCCCTTCTCAACTCCACTTCTCACCTGCTCTCACTGGCTTTTAACAATGTCTTCATTTGGCTCAACAGATCCCTCTTATAATTATTCCAAAATCCTCTCCCCTCATATTCTCCCACCACTGACAACCTGATAGACATTACTGGTTTGGACTTAGCACTGTCACTCAAAATACATTAATATTAGCCCGGCCGGCATAGCTCAGTGGTTGAGCGTTAACCTATGAACCAGGAGATTGCAGTTCAATTCCCAGTCAGGGCACATGCCTGGGTTATGGGGTGGATCCCCAGTGTGGGGTGTGCAGGAGGCAGCCTATCAATAATTCTCTCTCATCATTAATGTTTCTATCCTCTCTCTGCCTCTCCCTTCCTCTCTGAAGTCAATAAAAATATATTTTTAAAATATATTAATATTATCTGATCATGTCTAGCATGTGTTATGTACCAGGCTTTTCATTACACTTCCAATTACATTATCTTGCAACAGGCTATAATATATCGAAGCTATTACTCGTATTTACATTTACAGATAAGTAAACTGAGGCACAGAAAGCTTAAATAACTTTAACCCTGGTAATTCACCTAAAGAGTCCATGTGCTTAATAAATGCTCATGATTACATCCAAAGTATATAGTTATTCAATAGTTGTAAGAAATAAATGTATTTTGCTGTATAAAAGCCACAATATATTTTAAAAGGTGAGGTTTATTCCAAAAATGAAGAGTTTTTAACATTTTAAAATCAACAATACTAGCAAACTAGAGAAGAAAAAATATGATCATTTCAAATGATGCAGAAAAAGCATTTGACAAAGTGCAACATCCATCTCTGGTTAAAATTCTCAGCAAACTATTCATACAAGGAAACATCCTCAACCTGATAAAGGGCATTCATGCAAAATTACAGCTGGCATCATACTCAATGGTAAAATTCTGAATGCCTTACTCTGTGGTTAGGAGGAGGAGAGGAATGAGTGCCTATTCTCACCACTTCTGTTCATCATTGTATCGAAAGCTCCAGCCAGTGTAACCAGTTAGTGAAAAGAAATAAAATGCTTCCAAATTGTAAAAGGAGAAATAAATTGTCTTTATGTGATCTTCTATATAGAATCTAATGGAATCTACACAGCCCCCGCCCCCCCCCAAAAAAAAAAAAACCTACCGGAATAACTGACTTTAGCATTCATAGTTATTGACTCAAGAGAAAAGGAAATATATATCAGTACAAGCCTTGTTCATAAATGTTCACAGAAGCTCTATTTTCAACAGCCCAAAACTGGAAGTAACCCAAATACCCATCAGCAGAGGAATGGGTAAACATATAGCAGTATATTGGTACATGGAACACTACTCTCGGTAGTGAAAAGAAAGGAACTATTGCTACACACAATATGAGTGAATCTCAAAATAATAAGGCTGTGTGAAAAAGTCAAACCAAACAAAGTGCATGCTATATCACTTCATTTATATAAGAATCTAGCCAATATAAACACCTCTAATGACAGACAGCATCATAGGGGGTGTTTGGGGAGTAGGCTTGAGATGGGCAAGAAGCAGCGATTACAAAGGGCATAAGAAAACTTGGGGAGGGAATGATGTATTCATTATCTTGACTGTGGTGATGGTGTCACAGATGTATACACATCACAAAACTGATTAACCATGTACTTTAAATGTCTGGAGATTATTACATGACTATCAGATCTTCACAAGGGCTATTAAAAGTTATATCAATATTTATATTTATTCCTCTCTGTATCAACTAAAATAAATGTTATATCTGAGAGCTCATGACTTGTCATACTCTAAGCAACATCTAGCCCTGTGGTACATGTCAAAGTCACTTTTATTACTTAAAAATTGCCTTAATGCAATGCATAGACTCAGAAGGAAGTTTACTATCATACCCATATGTGCTCATACCACAATATTATCCTTCCATCCTGATGTCAACAACGTAATTGCTCAGTAATTAAAAGTAAAATCAAGGGTCCATTCTCTAAAGGAACATTGACTTAAGCTTAAATGAGCAATGACTATTAACCATGCCATTAGACTAACATTCAGAATGAGCTTAAAAATGGACTATAACACATTTATAAGGAATCAGATTCTCCAGAGGCATGGAAGAGGTGCTTAGTTTGGCACTGTGGGGAGCTGTAACAACCACGGTACTCAATAAATTTCTGCTTTAGGACACCAAAATGTATCCCGAAGGGTGGAAAAGCCACTATTACTTTCAGAACTATCTAACTCACTTCCAGGGATTAATTCCTAAATGACTTAATGTAGCCCATGTCACTGGCATAGCCAAGAAAATTGTTTTCAAACTTTTTAAGACACTAAAATTATATAGTTAAAAATTTATAGAATTTCATTCTCTCTATACATATTTATATGATAATAAACCAAAAATTGAATCCCCCAGTAATCTATTTTAAAGAACAATGATTCTGAATTTGATGAATATTTCCATAATCATCATCAAAGCCTAGACTTTTAAAACTGGAGGAGGCTTAGAAATGAGCAAGTTCAAGTTTCCATTTTAAAGATGAAAAATTGAAACCTGCAGTGATGTGCAAAATTAATATACGGAGATAACAGAGAATAGAAACTAAAACTCCCTTCATTGTCTCTCCCCTGATGATTACAAGCCAAGAGAAAAGACAGATATCGAGGTTTAAGAACAAAATGTCCTGCATCCCTGAGTTATTCAAATTATTATTCAACAAACTGGGTTATCCATTCCACAAATGCACTGGCTTCTACATCTTCCCATACTACAGGCTTCATACTACACACTTCACTTGTTTAAAAATGTCATGAATATTAAATAATTGACAGCTGATGCGTTGACCCATGCCTGAAGCAAGCACCAGGTATATTAGGAACAGTATAGTTCTACAAAGGATAGAAAGATAGAGCTAATTAAATCCTGGAGAACTCATCTGCAGAGACTGAGATGCCCTCTGGCATTTGTTATCACCAGGCAAAAGTCACTAATTATAGCTATACTATTCATGACACTGAAGTGCTTAGGACCCGTCTGGTATGCTTTCTGTGCCTGTAATTTTAACAGGAAATGTGAAACCATCAAGGAACTTGACAGGTGTCATTTTACTCAAATGGAGTTGCTTTCAACAAATCTAAAAAGGAAATGCATTTTCCCCATTAGATCAAATTAAACAATGAGAATACTTTCCTTACCCTCTTGTTAGTTGATCAGAAAAGGTTGATAAGGAATGACTCCTGCCTGGGGAATTGACAGTTAGACTGTTTGGGCAGTGATGTCACCTCTAAAGTATACTACTTTATCATTAATTGATGGACATTATAGAATAAAAACCAATTACATTTAATTTAATTCAGAAAATATTTACTGAGCCCTTGTGAAGGCCGGGTCTCTATGCTTTGTTCTGTGGACACAAACTATTTCATATTGAAAGCTTATAATCAAGTAACTTCAAATTATATCTGATTTAAAAAGATGACAGTACGTAGGTATGGTTTAAAAAGTGCTTAAAAGGATGTGTTTCACCCAGAATATCATAGTCATCTAGGGTGATGCCAAACTGAGATTCTTAAAGGTTAGGATTCCTTCCTATCATAAAAAGGAGGAATCTTGCTCTGGCCTTTGGAGCTTAGTTGGTCACAGGTTCAATTCCCAGGCAGCACATGCCCGGTTGCAGCTTGATCCCCAGTATGGGGTGTGCAGGAGGCAGCCAATCAATGTTTCTCTCTCACACTGATGTTTCTCTCTCTCCCTCTCTTTCTAAAATCAATAAAAAGATATTTTAAAAAATAAAAATAAAAGGGAGGAATCTTGAGCTCAAACAACTTATTAAAGTTCCCTCTTCACTTGTAAGACTGATGGCAGAGTCAGGGCACACTCACTCTCTGATTTCTTTCCAGTTCTTGTTTTCTGGATTTGTTTTTCCTAACCTGCTTCATTTTTCTTCATCCCTTAGGCACAAACACATCTTCTTAAGCATTGACAATAGATGAATAATTACATTCTTCTGAGACAGAACTGACCTTATTCTTCAACTTAATTCAACACCCTAAAAGTTAGGTAACTACATATAAATAGTAATCAATTTATACCTAGCAAGTTTGTGAGAAGAAATGAGGTAGCATTTTCATTAAGACCAGAGACTTTTAAGCAAGTTGGCTTGGATTTGAACCCCAGGTACAACTTTTACTGCTGGAGTGAATTTGGTCAAGTACTTAATATTTCTTTTTGCCTCAGTTTCCACACCATTTAAATGGAGATAAGGTACATTAAAATGTAGGATGAAATGAGATTCTACATATGAAACATTTGTCAAAATCCTGGGACACAGTATGCATTTCTTAAAAAAAAACACACAGAAAGTAAAAGCTTTATTTGGATATGCTGAGAAAGGCAAAGTCTTCAGATTTCAATCTTCATGTAGAACTCAATTTCATTCTAATAAAAGACAAATACATTCTATAACGTGTGTAGTGTCATTCCAAACTCTTACCATCAATTTTACTGAATCAAATTGTCAAAATAGGGATGAGACACAACAAATAAATATTTTTGGTAGAAAAATCACTTACTCTTAACCAATGCTTATGTGTTATAGAAGCTTACATGCTTAGGAAAAAACAAACAAAAAGGTTACCATATGATGACAAAAACTAGAAAGTACCTGAATAAGTATAATGTCACTATAATACATCAAAACTTGTGAAGTAAAAACAAAAAATTATATATAAATAATTTTTATACCAAAAGGTTTATATTTCAAGGGAATTAATACCAAAATTTAATAAATTAAATATCAAATACAAGATATTTAAAAGAACAACTGTATAAAAAAGCAATTAAAACAAAGTAATAAATGCAACAAATGATAATGCAATTAAAATGAAAAGAAAAAGGGTCAAGAAAATAAAAAGCAAATGGTTCTTTGAGAAATCTATTGAAATGGATAAATTATTAACAAAATTGACCAAAGAATAAAAAATGTATAAATAAGTGGTATTAATATGAAATAAGCAGATATATATATGTATATTTCTTTTAAATATAGAGAGAATTAAAATTTGAAACTTAAATGAAGTAGATAATTCCCTATCAAATATAAGATACCAAGTTTTTCACAAGTAGAAATTTAAAATAAGCTATAGTATTAGAACCATTAAAGGTTTGAATCTGTCATGAAAAATTAGTCTATTAGCATCAATATATAAAAGACTCAGAGTAATTTAGAGATGGTTCTACCTCATAATTAATGAATAAAAATCTCAGCCTCATGTAAACTCTTTCAGAAAATAGACTTTCATGTAACTTCTTCTTGCAAGATTTACATACCTAAATGGATACCTAAGCAGTCACTAGAACAACCTGTGGAACTTAATTTGTTAGTATGCACTCTTCCCAGATACTCTGCAATGGAAGAAAATATGCAAAAATTAGTGACTTAAAACAAGCACTTATTATTTTTTAATGATATTATTTTTTATCTAGTCTATAGTGGGTAGCTTAGATTACTCCTTTGGATTGCATGAATGGTCTAAGATGGCCTTCCTCCCATGTCAGTAAGCAGACTGGTTGGGTTGCAAAGCCTCAGCTGGGCTGGATTGTCTCTGCTCCGTATGGTTTCTGATCCTTCAAGGAGCTCACCTGCACTTCTGAACATGGCAATCTCCAGGCACAAAAGAGCAGTAAGAGACAGATAAAGACACAAAGGGCAAGTACTTGCCAACTCTTACTGGTCAAAGCAAGTTGCAAACTCAGGGCACAGATAGAAGCAAGAAAATAATTTATGTCAAATATTTATATCAATAGCAAAATAGATAATATTTATTGATTTAAGATTTTAATAGGGCTTGTGTTTTGAATAAAAATCTAATTCCCTGCCAACAGTGCTCTGTATATAGTCAATGTTGGGCATGTTGATCTTTTTTTTATATCTTATATTATCACTTACAATTTAATTCAGTTAATTCACTGATAGTCTCTCTGTGCTCTGATACATTTTTAACAAAGTAAAATATGTACATGGCCCTGACATTTAGTTGGGACAAGACACCATCGTTTGAAAAGTTAAAACACACACACACACACACACACACACACACACACACACACACAGCCTTAATTGTGCACACAGCTAAAAGGAAGAGACCTCAGCTTCAACAATAACTCATAAGCAGGAGAGCATAAGCAGTCAGGTGAAGGGATAGAAAATGCTTGGTTGAAAGAGGTGGCAATTAAGCTAGAACTTGAAGAACAGTAGAAATTTTCTAGAGAAGAGAGAAAGTAACGGTTTTCCTAGTGATCCTAGTAAGAGGAACAAAAAAAAGTTGTGAAAATAAGAATGATTTTGCATGAGCTGGAGATTTGTAGTAAAGTGTTGGATCATGCAGTGAAGAGGTGAATGGGAGTGAAATAGGTCCTGCATGTGATCATGGAAGACCAGGGTCTCTATTCCCTGCAGGCATCACCTAGAGTTGGTGCTGTAGGCCAGAACCCAACTTCTGAACCTCTTCCCTAGGTTTTATTTTCAACTATTTTAATCAAAGCATTAAAGAGCTAAGCAGCTTGAAGTTGTGGGTAGTAACAGAGTTGCTTAAGTGAGTCTACTTCCAATTAGGTGATATTTAGCAGGATCTAGGATACTTGAATCCTTTGCCATTTATCTCACAGAGTGCCAGATTGTGTGATAATGTATGCAGAGGAGATATTCTACACAAATCATGCTCTATACTGCCATAAGACTTTCGCCCCCACTTTCTATGCACGGTACTCTTCTGCAAACCACTCCTGCTGTTATTGGCTGCTCTTTGGAGAGATATCCATCTTATTCAAATAGCACTTAGGGATGCCAGGAAGGTCAATATCAAGGAGTATAAAACATGGATAGTCTACAGGGTTCCTTAATTGGGACTATAGGCACTTGAAACAGACCCTCAGGTATGAAGGCAGACTGAAACTGTATGACACGTACAACAAATGTCTTTATGGAAGATGCTTTCAAAGTTGAGGAGATACTAACTGCCTTAAAATGTAGGTAGTCCAGAGGATAAGCAATGAAAATCTGTCTTTAGACTTGACAATTAAGAAAGCAGGATGAATTTGTGATGACTCAACTTATGAAAAACAAGGAAGATTTTATAGAACAGTGAGAATTGGAATAAAATATATAAAGTGATTAGTGGAGCCTTAGAAAGAGATGAGAACATTTTTGATAGAATAACATAAGCAAAAATGCTGAGAAAGGGATTAAAAGACTGCATAGATGGAGAAGATGAAGGAGGTGGTAGAGGAAGAAATAAATTCAAATATTACAATTAAGTTAGTTAATATTAGTAAGTCTTTAGTGGAAAATTAGGATATTTGAATATAACAGCAATTTTCAATTGGTGTGCTGCAAGAATTTTTAAAACATGCAATACCTGACTATTTAGTTGGGGCACTGACCTCTTTTTCCTAAATTTTCAAATAAAAATATGACAACAGCCAATGCAACAATAGCTGTCCAGTGTAAATGAATCAAAATTATACATATTTATTTTTGTCAATCAGCAAAAAAATATATATTTCTTGCCGTGCTGCAGAATTTTTGTATTTTGTTTGTGTCCCATGAGATGAAAAAAGTTGAAAACTGCTGAAATATGGACAAATGCCAATAATTAAGAAAATATACCATATTTAAAAATGTTAGAAAGTGAGCCAAAGTGACCAACTAGGCAGTTTAAACATTTTTATAAAATGTTACTTCTAATATAGGCATTTCCTTTCACATCACTGCCCTTACAACTCACAATTCTAATTGAACTAGTACATAGAGACAAATGTCATTTAAAATGATTCTTTTTTACTTGTTCTTACCCAGCCTTTGTAAGAAACACCTTAAATTATTAAATTATAGTCTCATTGGAACTGCCAAACCTCCTGTCATGGAAACAATTTAAAATCCTAGAATTTGATGACATCGTCACATCAATCCCTCTGTCTTTTTGGAAGAAACACAATTTAACCTGCCCAAAGGAACAAGGCTTTAAGCTATATTCTAAGATATTTTTATTTTCCCATCTATGAAGCTAACCAATAACACTTTAGAATCTATACAATCTGTCATTTTTGTTTTATTAAAATCACCAATCTCTCACTTTATATTTAGCATCCTTTGTAGAAAAAGCAAAGTTCTATTGTCAATATTTTAGTGGCCTTAATACCCTCTTCTGGCCGAAAAGCATTAAAAATGACTACATTTTAAAAAATATGCGACCTTCAAAATTAAAAATAAAATTACTTTTTCCTTTGCTTCTTTTATATTTTCCCACTTGTTCATAGAATGAGTGATTGGACAACCAAACCATTGACTGAATTCATCTTCCCTTTTCCAACCTATTGTTCAGATCCAGTTTTATATGACAAGTTTTAAAGCTATAGCACATGGCCAAGACATGGAAGTCACAGAAAGACCCTAAATATTAGAGATCCAGGTGAGGGTGAGGTCTATTGATGTTACATGGAGGCTGGACAAAATGGATAGACAGACTAGAAACGTGATTCTTCCCATGCTGGTAGAGCATAAGGGTCAACTTGTTTGAAAATATGGAAAGAATACTGGGAACACGGGTAAGTTGTCCAGATGAAGTGAAGAGTAGTAGAGAAAATATTTGACAAACATATATTTGATAAAAGACTTTTATCCAAAATGTGTAATAATAATTAATCCTTATTAATAATCAAAATGTAAACAAATAGATTAAAAATTGCCAAAATTTTAAAAAATACTTCACTCAAGAAATGATACAACAAGTAAATATAAAATGATTCTAAGATTATAAGTCACTAGAGTAAATAAAATTAAAACCACATTGAGATACTACTACACACCTACTGGAATTCTGATGATGTCATATCTTGGCAAGGAGGTGAAGCAGCTGGAACTCTAACATATTGCTTTTTGGAATGGAAAATAGCACATCCACTTTGGAAAACAGTTTGGCAGTTTCTTCAAAATTTAAACATACCATTTTCATGTGATTCAGCCATTTTGTGCCTAGCTATTTTCCCAGGAGAAATATAAACATATGTCCACATAAAGACTTGTATTTGAATTTCCAGGCAGCGTTATTCATAGTGGTCCCAAACTTTAAACAACCCAAATGTTTATCAGCTGGTGAATGGAAACAAACTGTAAGATCACTACAGAGCTACTATTACTCATCAGTAAAACAGAATGAACTATGGATGCATATAATAATTATATTAAGAGAAAAACAGCATTCACAAAAGACTCCATACTGTATAATTCTACTTATTCACAATTCAGGAAAAGGCGAGATTATAGTAGCATATAAAGAAGACTAGAGGCTTGGAACTGGGGAAGGGAATTATCTACCAAGGAACATGAGAGAGAGAGATCTTTGGAGATTAATGAAAAAAGTAATCAAATTGTATCTTTAAAATAGATGCATTTTATTAAATATAAATCTTCCTGCAATTCTAAGATCATGCTTCCTTCATTACACAAATTCCTCATTTTTACACTGAAAGACCTTCAAAGGCTCCCTCATTCCATTCATGCTTATCTCCTACATGGTATAATCCAGCCAAACTAGATGGTGCAGCTCTTCCCTGAACACACTTCACACTTCATTATCTTCACATCTTTGCACATGATATGCATACTTCTTTGGCTTTAGCGTATGACATTTAAAATCTTTTAAGTGTACATTACAAATTATAAAATATTTTTGGTTAAGGAAAGTGACTTGTGCCCTGTCACAAATCTAGTTGTTACAGAGTCAAACTGTAACCCAGATTTTCTGACTCCAGATTAAATGCTTTGCTACCATCACAAGGCTTCCTCTGTCTACTTGGAATAAAACATCCTATGTCTCTAGCTGTCAATCGAATTTCATATAATTAGCACATACAATATTTTTCTATTTTTAAATTGACCCACTAATCTTACTCACTCTTTTTCATTTAATTATTTTACCTTGTTTTACATTAATGAATGCATATATCTAATTTCTCCATTAAATTATGGTCTGAATGTAGTGACATATCTTGCCTTTCCCTTCATAATGTCTAATAGATGGTTTGACATACTAATTTCACTCACCAAAAAACTATTTTGTTTCTTTTGTGAAGGGTTGTTGTGGGACACTAATTAAATGGATCTATGAGAGGAAGTAGCTTTACTTAAAATATAAGAGGACTTGCTCTATCTAATAATTTTAATCATATGGGTCAGGACCTCTTCTGAAAACCCCAATATTTTAACTGTTTTGATATAAGGAAGATCATTTCCATGATAAAATTGTAAATATATTTGTCTGATGAAGCACGGATATTTAAAAACCTTAAATTAAAAAAATAAATAAACTAAATGGTAAGACCATGGACCTCTGTGAGCTGTATTCCTACAGAGAAACAGTTGGCCTGTGTCCCATGTCCTTTTTCCATTTAATGGATATTTCAGTTGTTTTATGCATACAATATTGCATTAGTGAATGCATGTTTAATGTTCTTTTTTTAAATATATTTTATTGATTTTTTACAGAGAGGAAGGAAGAGGGATAGAGAGCTAGAAACATCGATGAGAGAGAAACATCGACCAGCTGCCTCCTGCACACCCCCCACCGGGGATGTGCCCACAACCAATGTACATGTCCTTGACCTGAATCGAACCTGGGACCTTTCAATCCGCAGACCGACGCTCTATCCACTGAGCCAAACCGGTTTTGGTGCATGTTTGATGTTCTGAAGCCAATGAAAATTGAAGCCATGAATGTGTCAACTCTGATTCTTTAGTTCTTACATTACATAAGTTTTCTCCAACTCTTTGCAATAGATTTTTGCAGGGGTGCTTAAAACCAGGTGAAATTAGATATTTTGTGGAATATAGGAAAGATGGAGAATGAGAAGCAGAAGTCTGAATCACTGAGTTCTAGTCCTCCCTTCCTGTTTCCTGGATACTCATTTCAACACCTACCTTAGAATTGAAATGCCAAACTCATTTTGATCACAATATAAACTTCTTTTTTTTATTTCATACATTTTTAACTTGCTGATATAACTTAAAAATTAGTCTTCCAAACAAACATAATAAGTCTTTAAGGAAGTTTGAAGAATTTGAGAGATTCTAGAAATCTGGAGAGAGGCAAATGTTTAAAGTAGCATGGATTACAGATTTGTGAGCTCAAAGGGATTGTTCAAAAGTAGACCAGAAAAGAAACAATGATTATTAGAAGCCCCATAGTTTTATTGAAATCACATCTTATCAGCTTCATGTAATTATTTTCCACTTTCATAAGTTTATTTTATATATATATATATATATATATATATATATATATATATATATATATATACATACACACACACACACACACACACACACACACACACACACACACATATATATCATAAAATGTGCCTTTGAAAAATTTGGTGTGCCATTTAACAACTTTTACTTAAAAGAAGTGTTAGATAATCTATACACTTCTAAATTAATAATTGAATAACTAAGTTTAAAGAATATTTATTACTGGATTGCTGTCAACTTCAAGGATAGACCTTGACATTGTGGCAGCAATATTTTAATCTACTAGTGGACCAGTTCACTGATTCGTGCAGATTGAAAGGAAATTAATTAGAATAATTAGAAGAAAGATTCGTGCAGTAATTACTTTGCTGCAAAAAATACATGTCAAAATAGTATATATAATATAGTATTATAAAATTAAAACACGCATTCGTTTGGTGCCAGTGAGAGCTTTATATGTATCTCAAATGCGAAAGTCAGCTTTTATTTTTTAAATTGCCAGTGCACGTCATATATACCGTTTGGTCGGTCATTTAGCCTTTTATATATATAGATGTGACAATAAGGAAGAGATATACTCAGAAAAGCAGCGAGTATACTGAATTGGAAAAGTAGAGTGACTATATTAGATGACAAGCTACAAATCTCAAAAGATTGTGGCAAGCCTGAGCAATGAACTGAATCTAATGGCAAACAACGTTTCCAGTTGCATCATGCAAATGGCAGAGTGAGAATTTTGCGGAAACAGCATGAAAGCATGCACACCACATGCCTGAGTACAACCCTTCAGCTGGTGGGGGCAGTGTTATAGTTTGGGGCATGTTTTCCTGGCATGATTTGGGCCCTTTAATTCGTGTGGAACAACATCTGAATAGCACAACATACCTAAGTATCGTTGCTGATCAAGTTCATCCTATCATGTTGATGGCGTATTGTCAGGTCCAGCCTGACGACTGAACCAGGCTGAGGTAGGGAGGTGGGATTTGAGAAGAGAAAGAAAGACAGGACAGTGGGATTTGGGAGGTCCACAGCTCTTGAGAAGCTCTGGCAACTTTTATTAGTAATACAGTGCTTTTTATACATAAGACACTAAGCAGGGAATCACTCACAAGGAAAACATTCTTTGTTTCTCTAAAATCACTACTGGAGGGATAAGTTGAAGGACAGGTTTCTTGTTACAATAAATCTCACTAGTTGGATACATATTTCTTGGTAAGCCATGAAAGTAGCTTTTATCCTACTGATAGCAGTCATATAAACAAACCCTGGGAAAGCTCTGTAGGCAGGGGCTGCTCTCGTTATACTGATTAGTTGCCATCCAAACAGGCCTGGGAAATCTGTGTGGGTAGGGTGCCAGCCTTGCTAGCCCCTACAGGTGCAAGGACCGTGTCAGCTTACAGCCTGTTCCCCACAGCGTATCTCAATGGAGATGGCTTCTTCCAACAAGACAATGTGCCATGCCATGGTGTTCATATTGTGCAGGAGTGGTTTCAAGAACATGAGGGAAACTTTACCTTGCTTAGGTGGCCCCCACCCCATAATCACCAGATCTCAATGCAATTGAGCATTTGTGGGACAAAGTTAAAAGAGCGATCAGGCAGCTGGTTCCACAAACATCAAATCTCACAGAACTGGACAGTGCTATTCATCAGGCATGGTGTCAAATTCCTCGCATCAGCTTTCAACATCTTGTGGAGTCAATGCCAAGAAGAATCGCCGCAGTATTGAAGGCAAAAGGTGGCCCAACAAAATATTGATGGGATGGTCATAATAATCTGGCCACTCAGTGTATATATACTGTATATACATTTTAAAGATGAGATCTCAATGAAGCAGTTCTTTTAAAAATATATATAAAATGGCATAAATTCTCAGAACAATTTTGAATCCTCAGTTAAGATGCTTTCAAAGTGAACATAAGTGGCAAGTAGCCAAACACTGGGAAATTAGAGTTAATTTTCTAGATTAGCCATAAGCAAAATGGAATTGATTTCTGAAGCTTTCTGGGTGTCATACATTAGGATGCTTTTCTGCTCCTGCCCACCTGGACCCAATCCACCAGTTGATCACCCCACAAGAAAGCCTGGCTTTGCAGGGCATAGTTACTGGGGAAGCTCATCTAGCTGGACTCAGTTCCACTTGTCCTCTGTGGCCTTCCATGTTAGGTGATGAGCAGGTGGGTTGGAGGCAGACATTTGTTTAGAATAGGAAGCTGAAACTTAAAGACTTATTTAAAAGCAAAACAGTTCTTTTTGAAAAAAAATTGGGATGCTCAGGGTATATTAGGTCAATGAACATTATGGGGTATCTAAAATCATATCACTCCATTCACACTTTGATACCCAAATTGACTCTGTCTCCTATTCAAAACTTCTTTCAGCCTAGAGTTATTTTGGAAAGGATTTGATAATTTCTACCAGCCTGTGGTGATAGGCAATGGTGTAACAGTTTACCACTGTCATGTGCATTATTATTTTATTATAATTTATATTAAACTAGAGGCCCGGTGCACAAAATTCGTGAACTGGAGGGGGGGTGTCCCTCAGCCCAGCCTGCACCCTCTCCAATCTGGGACTCCTCAGGGGATGTCTGACTGCAGGTTTAGGCCCAATCCCACAGTCGGACATCCCTCTCACAATCCGGGACTGCTGGCTCCGAACCACTCGCCTTCCTGCCTGCCTGATTGGCCCTAACCACTTTGCCTGCCAGCCTGTTCACCCCCTAACTATTCCCCTGCCAGCCTGATCAATGCCTAACTGCTCCCCTGGTGGCCCAATTGCCCCCAACTGTCCTCCACTGCCTGCCCAGTCACCTGCAACTGCCCTCCCCTGCTGGCCCGGTTGCCCCTAACTGCCCTCCCATGCCAGCCTGATAGCCCCTAACTGCCACCCCCTAACCCCCTGGTCACCCCTAACTGCCATCCCCTTCAGGCCTGGTCACCCCCAACTGCCCTCCCCTGTAGGCCTGGTCCCTCCCCCCAACTGCCCTCCCCTGCAGGCCTGGTCTCCCCCACCTGCTCTCCCCTGCAGGCCATCTTGTGACCACATGGGGGAGGCCATCTTGTGCAACGGTGTGATGGCCAATTTGCATATTACCTCTTTATTATATAGGATACCATGCTTTCAAACACTTACTCTAATAGCAATAGGTTTTTAGCCATTTTGGAGAGAAATTTTAGCAGAGGGATTCTTTTCTCAGTCTCTAACAAATTATGTCATTTTCTGCTTATTAAGAATCCTGGGAATCAGACTGGTGGGAGAGATGTGTCCCTTCCAAGAGAAGCAAAGTAAAATCTCATTTTGTGAGATAAAAGAGTTTTAGATCTTGGAAACAGCCTTAATGTTGAAAGAAGAAATAACTCTAAATTTCTAGAAGATATAAAAATTTCCCAAACAAGTAATATAGTTGTTTCCAGCTGTGTATTTTAATTCTTCATCTAAAAAAATAAATTTTTACTCTGAAATAAAATTTTGAACCTATTACTAATTTAAAATAATGATTTTAGTATGATTTCCCTTCTCTTTCAGGGTCTTTAAATGTGTATAGCCTGACACCACACTATGTTCAGCTCAAATCAACTCACTAATGCTAACACAAATATTCAGCTAATATATTGAAAAACATGAGTCAGTGAAAGAACTAAGTGCATTTTCTGGTGTCTTTGTAGAATAACCAATTTATTATTTATTTATATATTGTGAGAAGTAAATTAACCAGATGACACTGCTCCTTAGGTATATCTTTAGATCAAAATAATTCAGATTAAATAGACTACACAAAGCCATCTCTTAACATAACTGCAAAGTTGTAAAATTACTCAAAAATCTCTCACATGCATCTTGATACTCTTCTCCCTTATGTGGCTTCATCCATCCACCCAAGAAAACTAGGATAGAACCCCTGGCTTATTTGTATCACTCCTTCAAAGGACACACACACACACACACACACACACACACACACACGCGCGCGCGCGCGCGCGCGCATAGCATTCCAATTCTGTCAGCGATCCAATCTCTGGATTTTTTTTTAACTTAAACTTTAGTTTTATCTTCCTTAACTGTGGTTCAGAAGAATAGCTAAATGGGGATTAGAATATATTTCCTTTTATAATTAACTAGAGGCCCGGTGTATAAAATTTGTGCACAAGGGGGGGGGGGTCCCCTTAGCCCAGCCTGCACCTTCTCCAATCCGGAAATCCCTCCCACAATCCGGGACCACTGACTCCTAACTGCTCACCTGCCTGCCTGCCTGATTGCACCTAACTGCCCCCCCTGCTGGCCTGGTCACCCCAACTGCCCCCCCTGCAGGCATAGTCATCCCCAACTGCCCCCCCTTTGGTTTGGTTGCCTCTTACTGTACCTCCTGCTAGTGTGGTCACCTCCAACTGCCCCCCTGTGGGACTGGTCACCCCACGCAGCCTGCTGCTCAGTCATTTGGTCGCCCCTCACTAACCCCCCTGCCAGCCTGGTTGCCCCAAGCAGCCAGTTCAGTCGTCTGTTCGGTTGTTTCAGATGCGAGGGTCACTTAGCCTTTTATATATATAGATTATAAAAACCCATTAGGCACAGGATTTATCATTTTTAAGCAGTGATATCATGAAAACTTTGGGTGTCAGAGCAGAATAAAATGGTAGGAGTTGCAGAAAACACCTCTGTGTTCTTAAAATACTATTTGAGCAGCCTCCAAAATCCTATTTGTTTGTCAGGCCCAGTATGTAGAATGGGGCTTGGAGAAAGGAGCAGGCTTTCAATAGAAAAAGCCAAGAAAGACAGCAATAGCTTTCTTTACTAGATTGCTTCCATTGTATGGCCACTGATTTTTAGAGTACTCTCACCGTGTCATGGCTCTGCTCTCTTTTATGCTATTAGTGTGGTACTGTAGAGTGACACTTCTCCCTGGGTCACAAAGGAATCTCAAGTTCAACATTATGCATAAATAGGAGAGACAATAGTTAAGGGCATCAAGAAAACTACTCTTCCAAATCTACCATCCAATCTCCTTTGATTCTATTCTGAGAAAATAAAGCATTTCATTCTGCATTCAGAAATTAAACACTGATGAAATACTGACCCAATGATTCAGGGCCCTGAAACACAGCAGATTTAGGTGAGAGATTCAATACATCAAATTTCACCTTCATCAAAATTCTACATTTCAAGGGGAAAACTTGAGATCAACACTGCCTTTATACTCCTGTGGGCATTGGACACTAGTTGGCTTCATTCACACATTTTGACTGACATGACTGACCAAATTATATATTTTTCCTATTGTTAAGTGAAGAAAAATGACTGATTCATGTAAAAACATTACTCTTGAGAAAAACAGGAATACAGATGAATTTCCAACCAATTTGGGACTGGGTTTTTGTGTATTCAGGCATGTATTCTAATAAGCGACTTTAGTCAACCATTAGTTATTTCTCATTTCATTATTTCCAGTGAACAAACAGTGCCCAGTGCAATGGATGCATTTTCTTCTCTGATTGGATAGCTAAAAGCCCAGAAATAGAAAGCTTTTGTTGCCTTCTCAGCAAAGGATAAAATGCCATTTTGCAAGTTCTGAAAAACAATATTTATGTCTTCAAATTTGTGTACTGTGCTTTAACAAGAAAGTCAAGTTAGTTGTTTTCTAATCACAGCTTAAAGCACTATTTCAAGGAGAAGTGAGGTCTATATGACATTCTGAGCTAAGGATGAGGTAAGGCATCTTGGGGCTTCAGAAGAGAGGGGGGTCATTTGCAGTATGATAAGAATAGTAGATATTTAGTAATTAGTAGCTTGCCCTGCTCTACAAGATAGGTCAGAAGAGATTATTTCTGGTGGTATCTCTTATTATGGGCAAGGCCCCAAATTTTCTTGTGAGCCTGCAAGGTCTCTCTAGTCTTCAACTCAAAAATAATCCATAAGCCTGTTCTGAACCCCATCAAGATATTAGAACAACAAATAGTTTGTGGAGAGGAAGAGCATTTTGTCACTGAGATTGTTAGAACTGCTAGCTTATGATAATAAAACAAATTTTAAAATACTTTTGGTCACTTTTACTATTATATTTTATTTCTAAAGGCGTTGTACCCTGTTGCTTGCACTGTGGAGGGACCTCTTCCTTTGTAAACCACCTTACCCTTTGTTTCTTATTCTGACTAGATGTCATCTGTGGGGGACACAGTCAATTAACACTAATATGTCTCTTGAGAGCCTCAGTCTGCTTGAAACTTTTCTTTCCAGTTTATATTATATTTTCTCTTTTGTCATTATGTAATATGATTTATTCATTTAAAAATCTACTTTAAGTTCTCTTTTGTATGTTATCACAAAATTTTTACATCACCTTTCTTAGTCAATGTTTCATTGGATAGCTCTTATCCTCAATTTTAAGCATTCTTACGTATTTTTTTTCCAGTTATGACATCTTTGCACCATGTGGCAGACTACTTAAATCATTTGGGAGGGATGAATAGATTAATATCTTCTTATCCATTGTAACTATTGATGCATGTTAATATATTACACTAATATGTGGTGTGTTTTCTATTTTGAATTGTTTTTCTTTCCTTCAACTTCTTTTGGGGTTTTTTTTCTACTATCATATATCAATTAAGTTTTCATTGTATTCTACTCTTTTTTAATTCTCTTTGGATTAGGAACAATATATTATATTTATAATTAGTTATGAAATTCCCTTGATTATTTAGCACATGATTTTTAACATATATATTTTTTATAACACTCATATTCCTTTATGTGAACAGAATAAGGAACTTAAGTATATTTTACCTACTCATTGAAAACCTCCCTCCCTATCTTTTTATTGGTTTATGTAATTTTAGTTTTAAATTTCTAATACATGAATGATTATTATGAAGTTTTACAGTCTAGTTATATGAGTCTAATTGATTTATTAATTATTTGCTTGTGTTCTTTACAGTCTAGTTACATGAGTCTATTAATTGATTTATTAATTATTTGCTTGTGTTCTTTTCTATATCCTATAACATTCCAAATGCACTTTTCTTATTAAAGTTAATACTTTAGTAGTTTTTTTGCTCAAGACATGAGAATGATAAGTTCTGTTTTCCCAATATCTCCAATTTTGTCTTTATTTACCCTCATTTTTAACTATTCACCATTTAAAGAATATCCTTCTAAATTATCTGATTCCATGGGTGAATTCAAGCCTTTCACTGACTTCAATTTATAACTCTGCAAATTGTATATAATTGATAGCAATGCAAAATAACTCTTCTCTGTAGACATGTAAACTCTGTCCAGAGAGTCAATTAACTTCCCTTTCCCACTGGGAGAAGATAGCTATGCCTCCATTTGCACAGTCTTTTTAATATTCATGATCTATAAATGTGTCTGCTACGTGTATTGTCCTTTGAACTGCTTGTAACATCTTATTGATTTCCTGATTAGTAATGAGTTAAATACAATCTTTAACATGTGGCTATTTTATAACTCGATGGAAATTATGATTTTACTTTTATTTTGAAAATTATCCCTTAACACAGGTATTAAAGTTCAGCAGAAATAATCATGTTTGAGCATTATTAAGTTTTAAGTGTCTATTAGACAACCAAGAAGAGATGCTGAGTGGGCAGATGGATTTGTGAGTCTTGTTTGAGAGAAAGATCTGGTCTACAGCCACGTTTGTGTGGGAATAGTAAGCCTCATTTAAATTTGTATGGATGAACTCACCAAAGACGTGAACATAAATGGATAAATTAACTAAGAACAAAACTCCACCTTTGCTGTGGTAATAGAACAGCATTTTAAATATATTTAATTTAAACTATTTCAGTGCATCAACTCTGATATATTTACTCTTATCCCTTCACAATTAACCATATAAGACAGTAAATATTTGGTGAGTGCATCTAATCATTCATTTTATTATTAATTCATTCTTATACTAGAGGCCCGGTGCACAAAATTCATGCGGGGGGGAGTGTGTCCCTCAGCCCAGCCTGCACCCTCTCCAATCTGGGACCCCTCGAGGGATATCCAACTGCTAACTGCCCTCCCCTGCAGGTCTGGTCCCTCCCAACTGCCCTCCCCTGCTGGCCATCTTGTGGTGGCCATCTTCTGTCCACATGGGGGTGGCCATCTTTGACCACACGGGGGTGGCCATCTTGTGTGTTGGAGTGATGGTCAATTTGCATATTAACTCTTTATTATATAGGATTCTATCAATATTTATTGAATTAAATATTATCTCTCTCTGTTCCAAGTCTAATCATGTCACCCAAGAATTTATAATTAGTTAGACTTGTTGACAATAATTGGGTTCATTTGCTTCTATGCCTTAATCTAGTGTTTTGCAGATAATTGTGGACTCACTTAACAAAAGTTTGACTCTTAGAAGAAGACTGTTTCATATTATATTGTCTTTTGGCATGTGATTTTCTCAGAAACTCTGTATTAGCCTAATTCAATTCTATAGCAATAAATTATTATCCCAAATGTCATCTTACCTAATAATTATACATATAGACTGTTTACATCCTTTCAAGCTATTTTTTATACACTGCCAAAGCCATTTTGATCCAAACTTCCTAGATTAATCTATTTTATAGAGGGAAAATGATAGATAACTTGCACTGTTGTTTTTTTTAGGTCAACAATAAGGAGAAAAATAAAAGAGTCAAAATCATTTGTAACTATAATATTCTAAAATGATAAAGAAGTAATTTGCTTATATCATCCAATTTAATAAATAAATAATCAATGTCCCAAAGCTCAGTCTCAGTGATCTTTTCCTAAACAACAATATTGGTTTGAAAATATGCAGTCTTTAGCAAGCTCCACTGGGAAGGGCTATCCCACAGATATTTATTACATAAACTTACAAAAGTCACATAATCACTTATGCCCCACTTAGTGAAATCTAACAGAACTAAATTTCAGGAAGATTCTTGGTTACATCATAAGAAGCCAAAGAAGCTTCCAGTTGGGAGTCCATATAAAATCCACTAAGTCTCCTAATTGAAGAATATATCCAAGTACTGGGTAAGAATAGAACTGACATTCTGATGCAGGAAATATTTTAGAAATAGAAATGCATATTTAAAAAGAAAGTATTTAAGATAGAGAGAATCCTATGTCAAATTAAGTAATATTAACTGTTTATGCTGTCTTTTGCTTATGAAATAAATTTCTTAAAAGCCAGTATCTGACCTTTTTATCAATTTCTGTTTCACATACCTCTTTGTGGGTCCTACAACATGTGAATTTTCAGCTGTATTTCATTGACAGTTTTTTTTTTAATATATTTTATTGATTTTTACAGAGAGGAAGAGAGAGGGATAGAGAGTTAGAAACATCGATGAGAGAGAATCATCGATCAGCTGCCTCCTGCACACCCCCTACTGGGGATGTGCCTGCAACCAAGGTACATGCCCTTGACTGGAATCGAACCTGGGACCTTTCAGTCCGCATGCCGACGCTCCATCCACTGAGCCAAACCGGTTTTGGCTCATTGACAGTTTTTATCACAACACCAATTGTCCTTAAGGGTACATTTTAAGACTTAGCTTGCTTTTTGCCCTTAATAGGTATAATCAAGGAAGTCATGCACCCTTTAAGAGAATTACACAAATTTGGAGAATTCTCCACTTGCTGCTTCGGGCCTCTGAGCCTTTGCTCATGCTATATTCTCTTCCTAAAATGCCCTTTTTAAATTATTTATTTTGCTAATACTATTCTTAATTTTTATTCACTTCACTTATTCCCTACCTCAATATGAGTCAATCACTCTATCTTCTAATAGCAGTTTCTACATTGTTCCAACATTACTTGGGCCTTTGTCTTTGCTGCTCATCAGAGTGTAAGCTGTAAACTCCCTGTGAACATTTGCCATTTATTTTGGCCATCAGACATCTGATTAATTCTCTGTTTGGTGAATTCCTTATCTCAGGAGGTTTGGAAGAAGAAAATATGTCCCTGTGTAAAAGTTAAAAATACTGGATTATCTGCTTTCCCATTTCCCTTGCCTCTTGTGGCCTGAGATCCCACCAATCTGACCCACAGGTGAGACTTGGACTAACTTCAAACTCAAGAGACCTGATGGGAGCTCTTTTCCTATCTCTGGAAGTTAATAGATTCAAAGACTGAAAGATGGAGTTCTTAGCCCATAAATGACAAGGGAGTACTTTAGTATCTAGTTGTAATTTTGGCTGTTATAGCTGAGTCTGTTCTCCAGCCTACTCAATAGTTCTATGAGCTATCTAAAAAAACATCTAAGAAACTCATATTCATCATAATTAGCTGAATCTACATAAGTAGGGTGGGGCAAAAGTAGGTTTACTGTTTTTCATATGGAAAATAATACAAGAAGTAATAAATAATACAAGAATAAACTGTGTTTCACCTACTCACAGCTGTAAACCTACTTTTGACCCACCCTGTATTATGGTCCCCCCCACCCCCACCCCGGGCCACGGTCTCTCTACCTGTCTTTAGGTAATAGTAGACTTATACTGTGTACTGGCAAAGCAGTGATAGAGCAGTGTTGGGAAGAAGCAGCAAGAAATAGAAGAAAGAAGAAAGTAATAAGTGACAATTTGTCTCTGATAAGGTCACCCATAAGGTTCTTAGTGCCCCAATTGCTGTGTTGATGACTGCCACATTCACTTTGACATACAGATATGCAAATTTTATTTTATAGACCTCATTATTCTTTGGCTGGAAAAATAAAAATGCCACACACAACACTTGTTCTCTGGAAATTGAGCATTAGAGATTCTTCTGTCTTCATTAAGGTGTTAATGAGCTAGGTCAGATGTTTATAGATTTTCATCAAATTAATCAGACAAAGAACCCTGTAGTCAACTTGCCTTCCTTTTTTCCATAGTTCATTAAATTATAATCTTTGGCAATTAAATGGAGCATTGCTTATCTGTTGCTGGGATACCATTAACTCCTCCAGTCAAGAAGGTACTTATGATGAAAAGAGAGAGAAAAATAATGTTTGGCCATATGCCCATCTAGAAGGTATTCATTGTTATCAGAATATTAGCTTTCATAAACTACTGGAGCATACTAGAGCTGAGAAATGTCTCTTAGGGTTATGGAAAGTTTGTCCTAATGGCAAGAACTTAAATACTTAAGTTAACATGGAAAACTTAGTGGTAAAATCGGGGCCAATATATTGTATCATATTTTCATAAATTTTGCTCTTGTTCTTAAAATCTCCATTGTGGCTATACAATCCCCATTGTCCTCAGCAAACTGTGTTTAATTTCTAACTCTGCACCCTGAATTATGGACACTGAGGATAAAAAGTGCCTGCTCCCTCCCGACTCCAACTTAGTGACTATAGGTACATGATTTTATTAATAGTATTATTCCAGGAAACTCTTCCCCAGGAAAAAACTTAACTGTTCATTACAGGAACCATCATCAACTTTTTCTTTCTTTTTTTTTTTTTTCTTTTTTCTTTTTTTATAATCCTCACCCAAGGATATTTTTCCACTGATTTTCTAGAGAGAGTGAGAGAGAGGGAAAAACAGAGAAAAACATCGATGTGAGAGAAACACATAAATTGGTTGCCTGCTGCACACGCCCCAACCAGGGTCCAGGCTGGGGAGGAGCCTGCAATGGGGCTACATGCTCTTGACCAAAATCAAACCCTGGACCCTTTTGTCCTTATGCCTATGCTCTATCCACTGAGTCAAACCAGCTAGAGCATAACTCGTCAACTTTTTAATATAATTTTTTAAAATATATTTTTATTGATTTCAGAGAGGAAGGGAGAGGGAGAGAGAGAGAGATAGAAACATCAATGATGAGAGAAAAATCAATGATTGCCTGCCTCCTGCAGGCTGGGGGTCAAATCCACAACCCAGGCATGTGTCCTTGACCAGAATTGAACCTGGAACCCTTCAGTCCGCAGGCCGACACTCTATCCACCAAGCCAAACCTGCTAGGGCCCTCAATAGAATTTTTGTCTTGCTATTTTACCAATCCTATTATTCTACCAAAATCCTTATCAAATCCTAATCAAATTCACACTTTGAAATACCTCTATTAAACCAAACATTTTATACATGTTCTTTTATTTTGTGATATAACAATAATTTTATTCCTTTCCAATTCATAAGAATGTGGTTTCTTTTTTTCCCTTGTCCTAGCTATGACCTACAGTATGTTGAATAATGAGGTGATATTGGGTATCCTTGTTTCATTCCTATTCACAGAATCATACGACTTCACTCATATGTGGGATATAAAACTCATAGATACAGAAAGACAACAGTATGGTGGTTACCAGAGGAAAGGGGGAGAGGGGTAGTAAAAGGTAAAGGGGGCTAATTATATGGTGACGGATGATGTGACTTTGGGGGTGGGCACACAATACAATATACAGATCATGTATCATATAAATGTAAACTTGAAACCAATATGACCCTATTAACCAATGTTATCCTAATAAATTTAATAAAATTAAAAAGAAAAAAATCTATATTTTAACAGTGATGGCTTCTATTTCTTTATTACCCTAAACTCCCCCCAAAATTTTTATTTATCATTTTATTACCTCAAAAGTTGTTTTTGTTTGAGTTTTTTGTTTTGTTTTGTTTTGTTTTTAGTCTAATTAAACCCACTGGCAATTTAAGAGTCAGCAAATTTCTCAAGGGGAAGTTATGTGGAGATTATTGAACTCAATTTAGAATGTTTCCAGAATTTTGGCTGCTCAAGTCCTGGCTTATTTTGTTGCTTTTTCATACTTTCAAACAATATTCATTGATTTTTATTCCTAGTTCTTTCTATGAGATTTAATCTAATGCCAGTTTCTTCTTCACAGGGAACAGTTTATGTATATTCTTTTTTTTAACTTTTTAAAAATATATTTCTTTTTTTTAATTTAATAAATCTTTATTGTTCAGATTATTACAATTGTTTCTCCTTTCCCCCCTCCCCCACAGCTTCGCTCCTCCCGGTTCCCACCTCACCCTCTGCCCTTTCCTCCCCCTCACTGTCCTCATCCATAGGTGTACGATTTTTGTCCAGTCTCTTCCCGCATCCCCCACACCCCTTTCCCCCTAGAATTATCAGTCCACTCCCTTTCTGTGCCCCTGATTCTATTATATTCACCAGTTTATTCTGGTCCTCAGATTAAAAAATATATTTCTTTATTGATTTCAGAGAGGAAGAGAGAAGGAGAGATAGATAGAAACATCAATGATGAGAGAGAATCATTGATCGGCTGCCTCCTGCACACCCCCTATTGGGGATCAAGCTCACAACCCATGCATGTGCCCTTGGCCAAAATCGAACCTGGGACCCTTCAGTCCGCAAGCTGACGCTCTATCCACTGAGCCAAGCCGGCTAGGGCTATGTATATTCTTCTCCAGAATAGCAGCAACTATTCCTATTGCCAGAAGTTTATGAACTTTACCATAGCCTTACTTAGCTGCAATTTAACTGATATTGATAACTAATTAAAAAAATTTTTTTTTCTTATTACTGATGAGTTTCAATATATTTTCATGTCCTTGATAACTTTTGAGTTGTTCTTCTCTGTAAATTTCTGGTTTCAAAATAATTTATATAGACTCTGTCTTTTAGCTCTTCCATATATTCATCAAGTACTTCATTTAAACTATCATTTTCTTAGCTGTCATTTGATTGATGCCTCTTTCCTTCTCTAAGTGGCAGATTCTCGCTTGGTTTGGAAGACCCAGCACCGAGATCACTTTTTTGTGAGAAGCCTTCTTTGGCATCCAGGCAGAATGTTTTTTGGTGTTCGTTGGTTTTAAATATATTTTTTATTGACTTCAGAGAGGAAGGGAGAGGAAGAGAGAGATAGAATCATCAATGATGAGAGAGAATCATTGGTTGGCTGCCTCCTGCACACGCCACACTGGGGATCCAGCCCTCAACCCGGACATGTGCCCTGACTGAGAATCCAACCATGACCTCCTGGTTCATAGGTCGACTTAACTGCCAAGCCATACTGCCAGGCCAGAATGATTTTGATGGAAAGAAGATTGGTAGAGCATACAACTACTAGATAGGTTATGACAGAATAGGGCATGTGGTACTGTCACTGTGGTACGGGGGAGAAAAAGCAAACCTGGTTCCCAATCACAAATTTTCCAAGAAAAATCCCCACAATTTCTGTTAACAGCTTTAATTTATGTAGTCCCAGACTCAAATGTCCAGTTTTACAGAAAGGCAAATGCTGTGCTGTAATTATGATCCTCAGTATGGAGGTAAAGAACTACTTCTCTCAGGAGAGCTAAGTCTCCTACTGTAGTTAAAAATTCCTTGGCTGAGGCCCCAGCTATTTTGAGGCTATCCCTGGTAATAGCTGCATAACAAAGGTAATTCACTGAAGCCCACTTAAGAGAATTACTGGTAAAAGAATAAAACGTTTATCGAAATCAATTCTCTCTGCCCCAAACCTCTCAATTATAACTGGAGCTGTTAAAGAAATTGTTGCTGCCGAATGAATAAAACAGATTTTAAACAGATCTCTGAAAGGCCTTCCATTCCAGTCACATTCTGATTACTGGAAAGACTCCCCACCACCCTCACTTCTTGGCACTTGAACTCTCATGTTCAGTTTTAATGTGGATGGAGCAGAGCAAAAGGTTTGAAATCCAGAAAATGGCAAGACTTCCTGCTATTCAATGTGTAAATGTTCTCTCCCAAAAAAGAAACTAGAACTGCCATGGTGACAAAAACAGAATCTTTATATCACATTTGGTGACAAAAACAGAATCTTAGATAGGTGTCAATAGGTGCTCAGTAATTTACTCATGGTGAGAACTGAATTCAACTATTATTTTAATATATTTTCTGGAAAACTTGCCTGGATAGAGATCTATACAAAACATTCAGAATATGTCCAATCTTCAAAACTACAATATAAATGGATCAATAAATAGCTCCTAAGAAAGTTGTTATCCCATATAAAGATGCATTTGCTAAGTATTAAAAAACTGCAGAAATTCAGGTGGAAATTACTATTCATCATCTATTGACATGCTCAGAGAAGTCTTCATAGAGGAAGTGAGGCTACAATGGAAGACACTTTACCATTCACCTCATTTCCACCAACCTACTCCAGTACCTTTTAACATCAGTGACTTGCAGAAGTAATCCTAGTCTTCAAGGTATCTCATCCAAGGTTTTGAAATGCCCATCAGACCTCATGTATTTTGTCAAGTTTACTGTGTCCTTGCAAGGACAAGGATGGTGTCTATATGCAGAATATCAGCTTTTGATTTAGGTATTATTGAATCTGAGGTCCATTCTTAACACTACTTTGTATCTTAAAACCAATCGCTTAACCTAATTTGTGCTTAGTAACCTCGTTTTTCTCAACTAAAAATGCCAATACAGAAATTTACTTTGTAAATTTGCCATATTAAATTAAATAATTTATCTAATTCACAAGCTTGTTCATAGTCATTGCTCACTAAATGTTATTCATATTAGTTATAATTTTCATGTAATATTTTAAAATTATTTTTATTGATTTTTAGAGAGAGAGGGAGAGAGACAAAGAAACATCAATGTGAGAGCAGATCATTATTCAGCTACCTCCTGTATGCTCCCTACTGGGGATTAAGCCCACAACCTAGACATGTGCCCTGATAAGTAACTGAACTAGCAACCTTTTGGTGCATGGGACAATGTCCAACCAACTAAACCATACTGGTCAGGGCTTCATGTAATATTTTATCACAACACCTACCATAATACTCAGCCAACAGGCATTGTTCTAGGGGCTTAACATAATTTAACTTATTGTGCTCTCCAAAATTCTAATTATATGTAATATTAGTATCCTCTTTCTATCATATGTACAGTTGAGGCACAAAGAAGATCAATCATTAGCCTTGGTCATATATCAATTTAATCACTGGAGGTTAAACCCAGGGATAATAGTTAGCATTCTCAGATTCTACTTTATGCTTTATTTACTCACTAGAGGCCTGGTGCATGAAAATCGTGTGTGTGGGGGGGGTGTCTTTCAGCCCGGCCTGCACCCTCTCCAATCCAGGACCTCTCAGAGGATGTCCAACTGCCGGTTTAGGCCCGGTCCCTGTAGGATTGGGCCTAAACTAGCAGTCAGACATCCCTCTCACAATCCAGGACCACTGGCTCCTAACCACTCACCTGCCTGCCTGCCTAATGCCTCCAACTGCCCTCCCCTGCCAGCCTGGTCACCCCCAAAGGCCCTCCCCTGCCAGCCTGGTCACCCCCAACGGCCCTCTCCAGCTGGCCTGGTCACCCCCAACTGCCCTCCCCTGACAGCCTGGTCACCCCCAACTGCCCTCCCCTGAAGGCCTGGTCACCCCCAACTGCCCTCTCCTGCAGGCCAGTTTGCCCCCAACTGCCCTCCCCTGCCGGCCTGATCTCACCCCCAACCACCCTCCCCTGCTGGCCTGGTCACTCCCAATTGCCCTCCCCTGCTGGCCTGATCTCACTCCCAACTTTACTCCCCTGCCAGCCTGATCTTGCCCCTAACTGCTCTCCCCTGCCAGCCTGATCACCCCTAACTGCCTTTGCCTCAGCCCCCACCACCATGGCTTTGTCCAGAAGGAAGCTGGATGTCCGGAAGAAGGCTGGTCAACCCGGTCTAATTAGCATATTACCCTTTTATTAGTATAGCTTCACATCATTTATTTATTTTTTCATGTCTATGAGGATTACACAATTTTTAACCTATGTTATTTAGAGTGATCCAAGAAGCAGATGTCAATGTAAGATTTATTGTAGAAGAATTTTATTGGAGATGCCTGCATTAGGGAAAATAGGGAGAGAGCCAGGAAAGACTGTGAGGGCCATAAAACTAGGATACAAATAAGGCCCCAATGGAAGTAGAGAGGGAGTAGGTATTGGGTGGAGGTATCCTACACTGCCATCCAAACCAAAGAAAGTGTGGAAAAGTCATCAGGGAATCCCCAAGCCAAAGCCAGCCATCAGGGTTTCAGAAACAAGTCAGCCTTAGTAGAGTCCTGCTGAAGTGTGGACTTAGCAAATGCAGACAGAGATTCCAGAATGCAGCAGCTCTTGCTCAGTTATAGTCCCTGGAGTTGAAAGTGAGGAAGGAGAGTGAATTCTCTTAGCTCCTACCCAGTTTATATATGTTTCTCAGTGCAAATAGTCTGTTTTCATCTTTCTGAGATCATAGGGAAATCAGAAAGTATCACTAAATGCCATCTTCAACA
Source organism: Cnephaeus nilssonii (assembly GCF_951640355.1). NCBI lineage: Eukaryota > Metazoa > Chordata > Mammalia > Chiroptera > Vespertilionidae > Cnephaeus > Cnephaeus nilssonii. The sequence goes on from NC_137082.1 coordinate 80,174,687, forward strand.
AAGGAAAAACAGAAGGCTAAAAGATGTGACATGGTCCTGGCTGGGTGGCTCAGTTGGTTGAAGCATCATCCTGTACACCAAAAGGTTGCAGGTTCAATCCCATGTCGGGGCATGTACAGGAGGCAACCAATCAATGTTTCTCTCTCACATTGATGTTTCTCTCTCTCTCTCTCTCTCTCTCTCTCTCTCTCTCTCTCTCTCTCTCTCCCTTTCTCTCTCTCCTTCTCCCTCTCCTTCCCTCTCTCTCTAAAAATCAGGATTAAAAAAAAAGATGTTACATGATTGACTCAGCAGCTCACTGTGAGCTAGTTTTAAAGCTGGAACATGAACCTCACACTGGGCTTCCCAGCCCAGAGGTTCACTTTCCTGCTGCCTCATTTCCATGCCAGCTGCCTCACTTTATCTCTGACACATGAGATACTGATTTCCAGATTAAAACGTAAGCATCCCTCAAAACTACCCTTTAGCAAAGCAATCAAGCCTGACATCATTAACCGTTAACCTTTCTGTTTGCCTAGCAGAGGAGGTGAGAGAGGGCAGCAAATGATGAGGCCTTAGGGTGCTGGACAGGTGCCAATATAATTATGCTCCACTGGCTCTCTAAACTGGCAGCTGGGTCTGAGGTTGACAAGGAGGGTGTGTAAGGCATCCCTGGTCATCAAACTGCATGAGGAATTCACTCATCTGCCAGTCAGCTGGGACAATCAGCATAGCCAGTTTGGCCTGTGACCCTGTCGAGGGAAGGAGAGAAGGACTGGCTTACTGGAAAGCCCTAGTGATATCAGAGTTGCCTTCCTGCATCCCATATTGGCTGCTGCCCTCCACCTGTCTCTCCTGATTATTGTGAGGAGGACTGTGGGGATGATTAAATAGTGATGGCAAGGCTGCCACTCCATAATCACACCTCTGACCTATTGACGGGATGGCAATGATTGCAGATGGACTCCCACAAACATATATAGGTTAATCATCTTTTTCCCATTATGTAAAATTCAACTGAGAATTTGAAGGACTTGCTTATTCCACAACTCTATTTTTATATACTGAAACCAGTATCTCTGTCCTCAATGCAGAGTCTGATGATGGACTCAGCTTCAGGCAAAGAATATTTGCTGGCAGTTCTGACCTGTTCTAGAAGCAGATTTAAAAAAATACTATATATTCATCTGTACTTAACATGTATTAAAACTATATGGGATGTAAGAGCACGAATTATAGGAAAAATAAAATAGAATATCATAAAGTATTAAAGTAAATTTGAAGATCTAAAATGTATAGTAATAAGAACTAATGATAATGTTATAAGAATAGGATTTGTTATATGTATAAAACTTAGGAATGACACAGCCACTTCACTCTAGATTCTTCTCCTTACTAGAACTTCTGGAGGTGAACAGAGCAAAAATGACTATTTCTGCACTAACGATGAAGTTACTTTATATAAGTAGTTTTGTGCAGTCTCATGTAACTACAACATGACACACTTTGGACAAGAACTTCAGTTGTTTGACTCCTATTCTAATAATGTATATCATGGGAAATCACAGAATTATTATTGGACAAAGTTATCAGAATCTTTCATGTCAATGGTGGGAGTCGAGAAAATGTAATCAATCAACAAATGCTTACTCTGGGTCTATTCTTGTACTAAGAGCACTATAAGACATAAGAGAAAGAAGACTATCAGAGGATCTCTGTTGGCCCTCACTGTGGTGACCCCCCATGCAGGGCATACCTATGGGTCATTTTCCTGGAGGAGGCAGGTTATTTTCTCTAACTTCCTAATAAACCAAATCATAAAGATATTCCTTGAAAATTCCATAAGCTTACAATAGAATGTTTTAAAGGTAGAAAAATTTGACTTTCCTAGAATTATAATGAGACTCCAATCTCATAAAACCATTAGGGAAAAAAGATTATTAAACGCTAGGCTTGTAGTCAGGACTGAGGGGCTATTGAAATTCACGGTATTGTATTCAACAAATGCCTCTTCTAAGAGATGTGACATCAATTGGATCTTAAACAATAGGGAAAATTTAGACAGATAGGAAATTCAAAAGCAATTCAAGAGCAAAATTTGTGTGCAGTGAGAGGTGTTTAGTACCTAATGTGTGTCCATTGGTTGGGGAGACTAATTAGATGGGAGAATTTTAGAGAAAGACGTCTGCTGAGACAGTAGAGCAACAATTCTCATTAGTAATCTCAGGAATCCATGTTGTCCTGCATTTAAAATACTCTATAGGGTGCTTGGGGAATTGACAAGGAATATCTTGGTGATCTGGCCTATCAGATAGTTGGGACCAATAATCAACATGCCACTTCTAGGAAAATGACCCAAGGGGGATGTGCCCTGCCTGTGTGGGGAACAGCCTGTGTTACCTCAAGAAACAGCAGTGGAAAGAGAAAACCTGAATACTAGGAGTGTTCCTCTCTCATACTTTCATATTTTTGTTCATGATCAGGACTTCTAAAATAAAGGAATAAGAGAAAACAAAAAAAGGCAAGGATGGAATACTAGTCCCATTATTTAATACTAAAAGAAAAAAATATGTAATAAGCATATGTTTGTTTCAATAGCATCCCATGTGCACTGGTCACTCGCCTACCACTCCCCACAGATGCCTGAAGGTGCCATGATGTTCCATACCTGCTAAAGCATCGGATGAACAAATCCATGCCTTGGTGGCTCCTTGGGGTAATGGAAAAGGCTACAGGAGTGAAAAAATCAGCAAGTGTAGTATCCAGTATTAGTAACTGCTTATAGGATTTTAGGTAAACTAACTTCTCTTTGGGTTTTAGTAAATTCAGATGTTGGAGAAATGATCTCTAAGGAATTTTCCAGCTATAATGCTTTTTGATGTTACAAGAGAGATGTAAGTTCCAGATGAATGAATGAATATAAAAGTGTTTTGCATAGTAAAATGTATTCGATAAATGAATGTTATGAAAATCATCCCATGAAGTGCACTCACAATATGCTGAAAGGAACAGAATGCTGGAGGAGACTGACCAGAAATGTTGTTGCTTGCTGGCATCATTTGTTCTGTGGCCTCTGGCATTCGACCTGCCCAGCCATGCGCATTGCCTATTTTGCCCAATTCTCTCTTCCAAACATGTGGGATTAATCCCAGTGCTAAAGCCTCATGTGGCCACAGGGCTCTGTCTCCAAAGAGACTAGGGCAGGAGCTTTTTGACAGATCACCTCCAGCCATGGAGATCAGAGAGCCATCCTCAGATTGGTTTCATTCTTTTTTTCAAGACAAAATTGAAAATTCAAACATCATGTTACAGGCACTGTGTCTCCAGGCTGCCACACTCCCACCTCCTTCCTTGCTGTCTGTCTCTGTGCTGCCTGTTATTTCCATCATAATGGAGCAACGCTAACAATGCAGGCATAGTGCCAGCTCCCACTTCTGCCTGATGCTCTGATGGGCTTTGGATGTATGCACATGTTGAGGGGACAATTAAATGATGTTTGCGTGCAGCACAGTCATAAACACAGCATTTCCGCACTGGCTGTTTTGATCTCTTAAAAGCCAGCTATCACAATACAAGACAATATTTTAATGGATATACATAAATTTAGGTGGCTCCAGCCTACCCCACGGGGCCTCATGAGGCCCCACTGGCTCATCCAGGTTTGCCTTTTCCCAGATTATAGTGGGCACAATTATCACATTTCAAGTAGGCTTTGGGTTCCTACCACAGAACAGAAAGAAAGAAAGAAAGAAAGAAGAAAGAAAGAAAGAAAGAAAGGAAGGAAGGAAGGAAGGAAGGAAGGAAGGAAGGAAGGAAGGAAGGGAGGGAGGAGGGAGAGAGGGAGGGAGGGAGGGAGGGAGGGAGGAAGGAAGGAAGGAAGGAAGGAAGGAAGGAAGGAAGGAAGGAAGGAAGGAAGGAGCGAGCTTTTTCTATTAGGATAATGAAAGATCAGTGTTAGAATTGGGGTGGGTGGGGAGGCAAAGAGAATCACAGTTTCTCCTACTAAAAAATATCAAGGATAGCTTCCTGATTCATGGATTATTAGCAGCTCTGGGGCAAAACAAAATATATGCTTGACTTTCGTTTGAACCTGATGCCAGTGTCAACATGCAGACAGCAATGATTTGCAAGCATGCCACAGACTGCCACATTTAATTGAAGCCAACCTGGAAGTGAGAGCAATTCAAGAAGGAGCAAGAATCAGAAAAGACTTCACAAAGGAGACTAAACTTTGGGTGATATACATACAATGCAATATAAAGATGATTTATTATAAAACTAGAGGCCCGGTGCACGAAATTCATGCACGGCGCAGGGGGTGTTCCTCATCCCAGCCTGCACCCTCTCCAATCTGGGACCCCTTGAGGGATGTCCAACCGCCCTCTCACAATCCAGAACTTCTGGCTCCCAACCACTCGCCTGCCTCTGCCTGATTGCCCCTAACCGCTTCTGCCTGCCAGCCTGATCACCCCCTAACCACTCCCCTGCCAGCCCGATTGCCCCTAACTGCCCTCCTCTGCTGGCCCAGTCACCTCTAACTGCCCTCCCCTACTGACATGGTCACCCCCAACTGCCCTCCTCTTCTGGCCTGGTCACCCCTAACTGCCCACAACTGCCCTCCCCTGCAGGCCATCTTGTGGTGGCCATCTTGTGTCCACATGGGGGCAGCCATCTTTGACCACATGGGGGCAGCCATCTTGTGTCTTGGAGTGACAGCCAATTTGCATATTACTCTTTTATTAGATAGGATTGTACACTTGAAACTTATGTAATGTTATTAATCAACATCACCCCAATAAATGTAACAGTAATAATAAAAATTTCTAGTTGAAGTTATTGTGGAAAACATAGGACTAAAAATAAGGAGATGAAAGAGACTTGATGAGAAGGTACATTGTGTGCATCTTGTGTCTAATATACCCATAGGACATGGATATAGAATACTTAGGTTGTTGCTAGAAATACAGGTCTGGATGTGATGAGAAAAAGGCTGAAAATATGATTACAAGAGAAGTACAGAGACTGGAACTTAAAATTTGCATAGTTGGGAAAGAATTGGGAAGTTTCGAGGATAAGCCGGTAATGGGAGTGATCTGTGTAGTAGGAAATGAGCAGTTGAAAACGAAGGAGAAACAGGTGTGTAGGACATGGAAACTAGGATAGGGAAGCATTTAATATGAGGACATTGTTGAGTGCACTCAACATCACAAATATCACAAAGAATTCCAATAATATGAGAAACAAAGAGAGCTGTTGCATTTGGTAAGTAGAGGATTACAAGTACAAACAGGAGAGTAATTTCACTCCTGAGAGAAAACAGACTAGAGATTTAGAGTAGAACGAATCTTTAAAACACGTTTCAAATAGAGCAATAGGATGAGACGTCTATAGTTTGAGCAGAAGGAGATTATAGGTGAGGGGAGGTAGCAAGAGAAAGGAATTTTTGAAATATATCACAAGTGTCAGTTCAAAACACGAAGACTCTGATCATCTCTGTAGAAGTTTTGGAAGAGAAAGCATCAAGTATTCTAGGTGATCACCTTGGCTTCCATTCCTCAAATTGACTCTTATAGCTGTTACTAACCACCTAGAAACATTGAGCACAGTTCCCATCAATATACTATAGCATCCTCCACCCAGACCTCAAGCAAGAGGACATTGTGGACTTTGTCCACATTCCATAAGCAGATGGGTGAATCAGTCTCTACTAAAATGTTGGATTAACTAGAGAGAAACAAGAAAGGAAATCAGAATCTGAGCTGATGGGAGGTGGCTGCTGATGGGAGGTGGCAGCTGATAGGAGGTGTTAAGAAAACTTGATGTAACATCTGAGTTGCCATGTGCTCAACACAGAGCATAACAAACAAAACAAGAGATCTAGAGCATAGGGCTTCTGATCCTGGAGGCAGACAAAGGATCAGGAATCAGGATGATCTGGCAGAAGGGAGAGACAAACAGACAAGTCTAGAACCAGACTGGAACAAGCAAGTTGAAAATACTGATGTCCACCAAGCAAATGAGTTATTCAGAAAGAAGCAGTTATTTAAGGTATCCAACAACTTTTTCCTCTGTAGCACCATAGTTGGTCAAGTGCCAGGAAATCATTTAAAATTGAAATCATGGAGGTTTTTATAATATCTCTAGAAGCATGTCAAATTCACTCAAAGTAAATTAAGGAGAGCTGGTCATGGGGACAAATACAGGCAAATGGGGAATTTGGAATAAAATGGATGAACTTTGGGAACAAATACCTCTGTGCTTTTGAAGACTGGCACAGATATGACCAAGTGCTGGACCTTTGTAATAATAATACTTTTGATTTATACACATTGTGTTTAACTATGACTTCCTTTAACTGACCCACACAATAACAATGTTAGCAAAAGGAAGGGAAGAAATAGCTGCCATTTGCAGATAAGAAGAGGTTGAACTAGCACAGTGATGGGCAACCTTTTGAGCTTGGTGTTTCAAACTTCACCAAAAAACTGAGCATAACTCAGGTAGTGTGTCACTTTGAGGAAAAAACATTATTTCGCGATATTTATAGTTTAAATAACATAAATGTATAATTGTTATATATAATTGTATTTAATAAACCAAAAACTAAATATTTAACTTACCTGCTTAGTGACTTCTTTGTTCATCTGTCAGTCAGTTTCTTTTGTTGGTCTTGATATTATTTAGCTTGTGTGGGGTGCTGTGAACTAAGATAAGTGAGGGGGAGGGGGGATTCTTTAACTAACCTGCCTATTAGTGACTTTTTTGTTGCTGAATTTCATTGGCTAAATCTTCAATTGAAGGTTGGTATTTTGTACACTTCAGGCCCAAGCAAGTGCTACTAACTTCATCTGTCAATCTGTTTCTTTTGTTGGTTTTGATATTATTTAACGCTGAGAATAAGGCCTCACAAAAGTATGTAGAGGGAAAAATTGTGAGTAAAGCCATTGCTATATTTTTCAGGGTGCTAAAAGTGTCTGGTAGTCGGTTCCAGGCACTCCAAATTTCCTGTTCGTAGTGGCACTCCTCTTGATTCTCCAAGCGGCACCTTTCCAGATTCTCAAGTTTGACCTCAAGTCGACAAACACCTGAGCCCAGATACTGTCTTGAAATTCTGCAAGTTGCATCTCCAAATAATCAATTTGCATCCATTGGAAACCATTTAATTCCAAACTACTGTAGACTACTACATCAGGATACTTATTTTCATAGCCTGTTCTAGACTTCTAAATTGACTAAATCTATCACTAAACTGGTCAAGTAACGAGTCTAAAACATGCTGGTACTTCATATGCAAGAGTTCCATTTCATTTTGTACAGCTGCACTGGCCTTCTCAAAATACTTTGTTACTCGAGGAAAATACTTATAAGTTTTAGTTTCTACATCTCGCTTGAAAATTTTAACTTTACTTTCAAAAGCTTTTATGTATCCAAACATAACGTCAATACTTTTGCCAAAACCTTGTAACTTTAAGTTCAGTTCATTAATATGAACAGAGAGATCTGTAAAAAACATCAGGGTGTTGACCCACTTATCATCATTAAGCTGAGGAAAGTTTCCCAGATCCTTATGGTCAAGAAATACCTTAATTTCTTCAAAGCACTCGACAAAGTGCTCAAGAACTTTGCCTCGGCTCAGCCATCTTACATTATTGTACATCAGCAGTCCACTATAGGTGGAATCAACCTCCAGTAAAAGTGCTGAAAATTCTCGCTTGTGAAGGGGGCGAGCAGCTATTAAATTAACTATTTTTGTAACAACTGACATTAAGTCGTTTATGTCGGTGAATCCTGCCTTGGCACATAAAGCCTCCTGATGGATAATACAATGAAAAGGCACAATCGGATGTCCAATAGCTTCTGTAAACAATTTGACAAATCCGACTTTTTTCCCCACCATATTTGGTGCCCCATCTGTCCTCACTGACACAACTTTAGAGATATCAATGCTTAGGTCATGAAATGTTTGTATAACAACCTTACATATTTCACTTCCTGATTTACTTGTTGACACTGATACTAACTTTATCAACTCTTCTCTCATTGTGAGACCATCAGAATATCGACCAATAATGGACAACTGAGCATGTGATGTGACATCAGTAGTTTCATCAAGAGAGATCGAAAAATATTTACACTTCCTTATGTCTCTCTTTAATTGATGTTGTACGTTTGTGTTCATTCTCATTATTCGGTCTTTTATGATATTTCTACTGAGTGGTAACTCAGATATTCTCTTAATAATTGCATCTTTATTCTGCATATTGTGAAATAGAACTGGTGCACATCTTAGGAGAGTTTCTTTAATAAATTCTCCCTCACTGAGCGCTTTTCCATGCTGAGCTATAGAATGAGCAATGCTCAAACTTGCAGATGTTAAATTTGTAGGGCCTTTCATAAATTTAAGGATGGAATTAGATTGGCTCTTATAAAGGTGTAGCTGCCTGGAAATGTATTCCTTCCTTTCATCCTCACTTTTTTCCAAGAGCTGCGAATGATTATTTTTAAAATGTCTACTTAAATTCCACATTCTGCTTACTACCGTTTCAGTATATAGAACGCAAAATTATCTGCCATTTTTTTCTATAAAGCCATACATCTTGGTCCATGTCTCTTGAAAGGGTCGGCCACTGCTACTACCACTTCCTTTACTTAACCTTAGTTTTTTTTTTTTTTGGGTTCTCCATCAGGGGGGCAGTGACAGAAGATAAAATTATAGATAGCTTGTTAGGCCTGCAGGCAATTAGGGGTTAACTAGCCTAACTAACCACAAAATGGTGTATATAACTGTCTTTTAGGAAAGGGCAGGGTTAATAAGCAGAAATGGGGATTAATAAGGATGCACCACAGTAATAGTGGTGAAATGGAGTCTGCACTATGGAGCAAGATGGTGTTCCTTATGTGAATTAAAATGGCTGCCACTATTTCTAATGGCGGGAAACGGCACCCATAGCACGCCACAAACCCTTGCCTCTCCCAGGCTCCCCCTCACTTATCTCAGTAATGATGGATTAGAAATCCATGACACCCCAGAACAGTAGATAACGGTTGCTGTGGTTAACTGTTATTTGGTTACTGTTAATGGCAAGGCCCCCAGAGATGCGTCCCCTGCTGCGTTCCGCTGCTCCCTGCTCTGCCGGCGGAAGTGAAGGCAAAGATCCCGGCTTAACCGGAAGTCCCAGAACTACACGCTCTGTGCCGGACTTCTGTTGTTTTGGCCTACAGACCTCCGGCACAGAGTGTCCAAGACTCTAGTCGCAAATGTTTCATCCTCAGGAGTAGCAAATGTTTCATCCCTGGCATGCGGCCACCTTAGCGGCCGCGTGTCATCAGAAATGGCTACGTGTGTCAGACACGCGTGTCATAGGTTCGCCATCACTGAACTAGCATATTAAGGTAATTACCTCAAGATCTTTAAATAATTGGCAGTGTCAAACTATAATGCTGGTAAGTCTTGATCTAGGGGTTTTTATTTAGTTGTTATTTTTTGGTGCCCTATTTCTTTATAAATTCCCATGAAGTTGTTTTTTTTTCTTCTAAATTGAGTTTAAAGCAAAATGATTGAATATCCTACTATGATAAATACAATTCTTTCATTTTCTTTTTTCTTGTCTTCTTTTCTCAGGTTAATGATGTGACAGCTTCAAAATTCTACATTCCAAGGTAAAAAGCAATTCCCTTTCTTTTGCCAAGCAAACTTCTTAATGAAAGGCTAATGGGATAAAAAAAAGATTTGAAACAAATCCCATGAGAGCAAGATTCACCTGCTTCTCCCTGAGCATTCTCTCCTTGACCTGCAAACGTTCCACACCCAAGGCCAGCAGCCAAGGCACATCTCTCCCATGCCCAGCTTCTCCCCATCCTTTTTCTGGGTCTTTAGTCATTTAGGAAATTAGACTAAAATAATGAAACATTCCATGTGAATAATCCTGTAAATGCTACTAGCCTAGTCACTTAGAGCAATAGTTCTTTATCTCTGTGAGGGAAATGAGTAAGTTGGGGAGGGGTTGAGGAGACAATAGAAATGACCAGCTAAATCTCAGGGTACTTTATTTTTATGACCGCAAAGAAAAGAAAGATTAACTGTTCTCTGAATGGTGGAGCCTTCCAGGAGACCAAATAAGTCTTCTATAAACTGATTTGCCTTCCTGACTGAGATTTACCAGACTGACACCTAATTTGTTCTGAGCACAGTTGATGCCTCAGACACAATGGCGGATGACAGCCCACATAACCTCTCTTTCAGCTTTCATCTCATATATTCCATTTGAAGTTGAGTTCCGACAAGAGAGAGGCACAGAATTAATATTACCTTGGATCAGCTCCGTCTCCAGAGGGAACAGCAAAAGCCTTTCTGGAAACAATAAGCCCTTTAAACATGACAGGGGGAATGGGACCTTAGGAGGTCTCTGAAAGTATCCATTATTAAAGAAAAGGGGGGGAAATCCTCGTGGACAACTTTGATTTTTTTTTTCTCAGCAAAAGCAGTGATGAACTAGAGCCAGTTTTACATACAAATTTAAAGATCTGGGATGGTTTATGCTAAAAATCTCTCTTTCCCCTGTGCCTCAGCCCATGTAGTAGAGAAAAGGAATTCATTATGAACTATATTTGTTATGACATTGATATTCCATTCTTGTTTAATCTTTTACCAAGTAAAATTAAAATTAAAATTGATCACAACTTCAACAATAAAAATCCAGAGGAAAAACATACTGTACCTGATTGTATAGATAAGGTCAGATTTAATTATACAAATGTTCATACAAGAAGGAAAACACACTATGTCTGATCATACATATGAAATAGAATTATCTGAATATACACCAAGAGCTATTTCTCAAGATTTAAAGAAAATTTTAATTGAAATTTAACAGTGTGTACTGCTATAAGCTTCAAACAGAAAAATAACTATGCACATATACAAACATGTCTATAAATATACATATATGTATATATTTGCATATATACTAGTATATCCATATGTGTGTGCTAATAACAATATCTTGCATTAAAATAACACGTGATTATAATTGAAAACAAGTACATTTACTCACTTGGCACTCAGCACAGATGATCTGATATTTTTCAAATAACTTTTTGTCAAGTAACTTGTAACAGCTTTCCTACCTATTATATTTAAGAGCAAAAAAAAGCTTCAGTGTAATATTGAACGTAGTTTAATCCTGGTGAGCTGACGTTAGCAATTTCTCTCAAAAAGCCAATCCTGAACAATCCTGTAATTCTTACTTATGCAAATTGCTTATTTTTTCAGGATCACAATGCCTTTGTCTGTAAAATGGGTATAACAACATGCATCTCACAACATTCTTGAGAGGATCAACTGGAGTTATTTATATGAGTGTTCTAAAAAATCAAACATCCCTCCTGGGTGAGCTGAGGGACCACAGGGCTCAGATTTAGGATGTTAGGAGCATGGGATGATAGGGCTGAGAGACAGAACAAGAAGGTCCTGGAGTCTACGTTCTGGGTATTGCTGCTCCAGGGATGTAATGAGAAGGGACAATGATGCTGTCCCACTAGAATTGGAGACACTGAGTGTTTAATGATCTATTTCAGGACAACAATTTAGCTCAAAATTTTATGGCTTAGAACCACAGACATTTATCATCTCACAATTTTTGTGAATTGGGAATCCAAGCTGGGAGCCTCTTACTCAGGATGTCTTATAGGCTGTGATCAAGGTAACAGCCCAGGCTGCAATCATCTCAGGCAAAGCTGGGAGGGAAACACATCCAAGCTCAGTCACTTAGATGGTGAAGAGACTTCAGGACCCCTGTCAGCCAGAGAAATCAGTTCCTAGCTGCTTAGCTACTACATGGGCTTCTCTGCTGTGCTACTGACAACATGGCCCCTTGCTTCACCAAGAGCAATGGCTCAAAGGAGAAGCCAGTTTTTATGTAACCTACTTTCTGCATTGGCTTCCATCATTTCTTCTGGGTTATATTTCTCAGAATGGAATCAGAGGTCCAGCTATATCTAAGATGGGGGATGCACAAAATAATAAATACCAGCTCAAGGGATCTATAGGGAAATGTTAGAGGCTGCCTTCTAAACTGGGAAACAGGAAAGGTTTGGAAGAACCCGATGGAAAACACAATGCAAAACCCAGGAGAGATCTACTCACAAAGAACAAAAAAGTAAAGCACGGAGACTGGGAAGTTAGAACTTAGGGAGTTAGGACCACTTCTTGTCACCACGGGGCACACAAAGGAAGGGAGATGTTTGAACCATTGGAACTCAGAAGGAGCTATTTTACATTCTCCAGGGTCCTTTCACTCTAACTAGATTTGTTCATGTTTGGGGATCTCGTTTACCTCAGTTTTGAAATTAAATCATGGAGATGTTCTCTGTTTGAAAGATGAAGAGAGAGTTTCTGAGATGTCCAACCATTTGCCTCCAACCCCAGTCAGTGGTTAAGCCTGATATGAATCCCAAGTGTTCTCATTCCCATTCTGTATTCTTCTGAGGTTGTTACACTCTCCTTAGTGTGAACAAATGAATCTGTGCTGATGCTTGATGTTTATTAAACAGACAGCGGGGATGAGAGCAGAGATGTTCAACATCTCACTCTCTTCTTCTTGTTCCTATGGGACAGGTCATTCAATACAAAGAGTTATTCTAAGAAGAGCACTGCAATTCACCTTCACTTCCCAGGTGCAATGAAAGAGCAATGAACTAGAATACAACAGCAATGAACTGGAAGACAACTGAACTCAAGCTCTCAAATCCCCCATTCCTCAGTATTTTTCTTGAAGGAGAAAGTAGCAGATTACAGTAAAGTGAGCTGACATTAGCAATTTCTCTCAAAAAGCCACTTCCAGGGTATATCCCAGGGTGAGCACACACTAACTAGAATTTCTTACATACTGTTAATTGATATCCCTAAGGAATTACAAACTTATTCATTTATTCAAAAGAGATTTAGTGATATTCACCAAATAGGAATTAATGAGGCAAGAACATAGAACCACACATCTAAGAAAAGTTTTTGCAGCCAAATTGGATTAAAAGTAATTGGGATCTGGGAGTAGATCTGTTTCCAGAATACTAAAGTAAGATAACCAGAGACTAAAAAAAAAAAAAAAAAAAAGATAACCAGAGACTACCATAAAGGATGTTTTATGTGTGAAGAGTTTATCTCTTAACTATCTTCAATCGTCTAAATTCTTCAGTTTAAGAGTGATAACAAGGATTTAAAATTTAGTTAAATCAAATTTAACTAAAGTTTGTTTATTTTTCCAAAATCCATGCCTTCCATTTTATAAACATTTTCTCCAACTAACTTCAATCATAGGCACTTATTTGCCCATTGCAAAAGGTCATTAGAACTTTCCCCAACTGAAAAGCTTTGTCTAGATTTCCCTTTCTTATTACCATCTATATATATAATCTATATATATGTGTGTGTGTGTGTGTGTGTGTGTGTGTGTGTATATATCCTATCTAATAAAAGAGTAATATGCAAATTAACCATCACTCTGCTACACCCACAAACCACGCCCACAAGTCACACCCACCAGACAATAAGGAGCGAGTATACAAATTAACCCAACCAAGATGGCTGCGGCCATGGAGAAAGCAGGAGGGAGGCTTGGGTTTCCCCGGTGATGGAGGAAGCCAAGCTTTCCGCACACCCTGGCTGGCCCAGGCCTCCACTTAAGGCTACAAAGTTTCAATTATAGAAGATAAATAAATCCCAACAAAAATGGCAGCAGCCACAGAGCTGGAGAGAGCAGGAGGCTAGGGTTGCCCCCAGTGATGGAGGAAGCCAAGATTCTGCAGCCCTGGCCTGCTTTGGCCTCCACTTAAGGCTACAAAGTTTCAATTATAGAAGATAAATAAATCCCAACAGAAATGGCTGCTGCCACGGAGCGAGCAGAAGGCTTGGCTCCACTCCAGGCTACAAAGTTTCAATTGTAGAAGATAAATAAATCCCAGATACCAGGGCCTCCGCTTGGGTTGCCAGGGAGTGTGGTCGACCTGCAAACCACCACAGGCCCCTCGCCCAGGCCACCACATGCCCCAAGGGAATCTCCACCCTAATCCAGGACACCCTTCAGGGCAAACCAACTGGCCCCCACCCATGCACCAGGCCTCTATCCTATCTAATAAAAGAATAATACGCAAATTGACCATCACTCCAACAAACAAGATGGCTGCCCCAATGTGGTCAAAGATCCTGCCCCCATGTGGACACAAGATGGCCACCACAAGATGGCCAGCAGAGAAGGGCAGTTGGGAGGGACCAGGCCTGCAAGGGAGGGCAATTGTTTGCGATCAGGCCAGCAGGGGAGGGGAGTTGGGAGGGACCAGGTCTGCAAGGGAGGGCAGTTGGGGGCGATCAAGCCTGCAGGAGAGGGCAGTTAGGGGTGACCAGGCTGGCAGAGGAGAGCAGTTGGGGGCAAACAGGCTGGCAGGAGAGCAGTTAGACATCAATCAGGCTGGCAGGGGAGTGGTTAGGGGGTGATCAGGCTGGCAGGCAGAAGCGGTTAGGGGCAATCAGGAAGGCAGGCAGGCGAGCAGTTGGGAGCCAGCAGTCCTGGATTGTGAGAGGAATGTCCCAGATTGGAGAGGGTGCAGGCTTGGCTGAGGGACACCCGCCCCCCGCTGTGCACGAATTTCGTGCACTGGGCTTCTAGTATATATGTAATAGAGAAATATGCTAATTAACCGGGACACCGGAACGGGTCGACTGGACATAAGGAGGTTGTGTGTGCAGTGTTGGGGGTGGGGTGGCAGGAGTCTCCACGCGCCTGCGCTGGGGGAGGGCCTGATCAGCAGTGGCTGTGGCTGCTTCAAGGACTGGAGAGCGAGGCAGGGCTGGACCGGCGACTCAAGGGTGGGCGGTGCCGTGTGATTTCAAATCGCGCACTGGGCTCCTAGTACTACATAATTACATTCCTCTCAACAGGAACACACACACACACACACATTTCCACACCTGACCAACTTCTATTAATATCTCAAACTCAATGTAGCCTTCATTTACTCTAGGGTCATTCTCCTGCTGATTGAACCTTAGAATCAATTGGAAAGGCCATTCCCACACCAATTATATCTGGCAAACCAGAACTTAAATATATTCTCTCTTGTGAAAATTTCCCAAATTCATGTATCTGGAATGTGAGCAGGTATAAGACAAAGACTACTGTATGCCTTTTTGTTTTTAATAGCTTGTAGCTCCAGCATATCTGTGTAATGAGCATTAATAGACTTTCACAAAACTAGTTGTACATTAGAATTTCTAGGGAAGCTTATGAAATATAGAAATTTCTAAGTCTGACTCCAGAGTTTTGGGAATCAGGCAGGGCTGATAATGTAGACTGAGAAGACATTAAGATATTATGACTTCATTATAAAGAGACCCAGGAGCCCTAGCTGGCTTGGCTCAGTGGATAGAGAGAGGCCCATGGACTGAAGGGTCCCAGGTTTGATTTTGGTGAAGGGCACGTACCTTGGTTGCAGGTTCCCTGGCCCTGGTCGGGGTGAGTGGGAGAGGCATCCAATCGATGTGTTTCTCTCACATCAATGTTCCTCTCTGTCTCTCCCTCTTCCTTCCACTTTCTCAAAATCAATGAAAAAATATCTTTGGGTGAGGATTAACAACAATAAAAATAATATTGCAGAACAGTGTTGTAGGCGATAAGTTTCTCCAGGAATTAAGGGGACCAACCATATTGGTTTGCCCGAGACTTTCTTAGTTTTAGCACTGACCATCTCATGTTCTAGTCACCCTCAAAGTTTATTGGACAATACTGAGATGGCCAAGATGATTTCACCAAAAAGATGTTTTATAAACTTTGCCATTGATGGCCAATCTCATGCTGTGTGCATGCAGAGTTTAAGGCTCCAGAACATATGAAAAAGGTGATTAACCCTTTGCACTCGCTTGCTTTTTTCTCGAGCTGCTACCAATGCTAACTGTGTCGAGGTCACACTCGACCTCCGAGTGCAAAAGGTTAAAGATATGCTAGAATGATGATAAAGACAGACTTCACCAACTTTACAATTTCTCTTACATTATCCTATTCATTATTTCAGAATGATGCCGTGTCATCGTTACCTAGACAGGTATTCCAGATACAGTCTTGGGACAGACTTAAAGAAATTCTCAGGCTAGAGGGAACTCAAGTCCAAAAAATGGTTTCACCAATCTCTGTTGATAAGAAAAGAGTTTATTAAATTGCTCAGTCAATTTCAAGATTTAAGAGGGAAGATTACTAGGAAAAGAAGACTCTGATCTCATACTTAGAGAGAAGGCAGACATGATGTGAGAAAGAAGACAGATGTGATATGATGCCCTAGAATTTCTTAGAATAGAGTTTAATGGAAATCTCTCTTTTAAGTGGCCATGCTAGTGGGATTTTTAAAGTTGATTAGTTGACAAGACTACTTAGCATATTAGAACACTGGGTATGCCAAAGTTAAAGATTAAAAAGAAGTTTTTCTTCTACTGTCTCTCACTTAATTGTTTTCTGCAGCTTGTTTGAAACAGCTGTCTCCTTATCCTACCCTAATGAGGCTCGACCGCTGGCATGGAATATTCAATGCCATTTTTCAAATGTGATCTGTGAAAAAATAAAAATCCCTTTTCTATAACTTTCCTGGTCGACACAAAGAATTTGGGGACGTTGGCTCAAGGGGAAACATTAGGAACTCACACTACTTGGGAGTTGCGTGCTCTAAGAGTAAATGAAAATATCATTACACAGTTTAACATTAAAGTAATAAGAACTTATTCTATTATTCCTTTAATAGATGTTTTCATTTTAAATGATATTTGAAGAGGAAGGACAGTGCTTAATATAAAAGAATCATTTTTATACTCTGTCAAGTTGGAAAAGTGCTGAAGGAACTATTTCAGGTGCATTACGTCATAACAACAAGGGCTGATTTCCAGACAGGTAGTACTAGAGACCATTATGTTTATTTATGATTTCTGTTATTCCTAATTTATTATTATTATTATTATTATTAACAAATATTAACAACAATTCATTCAGCACGTGTATGAGACAGGCACTATCCAAGGCATTGAGGATGCCACAGGAATACAACAGATTAAATCCATCCACTTGTGACACTTTTATTCTAATAGAGAGAAAACCAATAAATGGACAAGCCAATACTCAAACAAGAAAAATGCCAGTTGATGATGTGTTAGTGATGGAGAGGAACTAGAGTACTATTATTTTATTTTTTATCATAATTTGGTTGCCAGAATCATTTTATTTTTTCTTAGGATTCCTGAAAGCCAATAAACTGAGAATAAAAGAATTCATCATTTCTACATTCAACAAATATTGAGTTTTTCCTACAAGGTAGTTACTGTCCTAGGTGCTGGAATCAACACTTTCTATTGAGTTGTGCTTCAATAATTCAGATCCTCAACTCCTTTGGGAACCAATTGATTTGACAACCTGTGAAAGTGACATGAGAGACTCCCTGTCCAATTCTCAATGCTGATTTCCCATATTAGAATGTTCTCTTTCTTTTGTTACTTTTACCACAATCACTAAACTATAATCCTGTTGCTGACTGTCTTTTGGCTGATGGTTTTATATTTTGACTTTCTCTACATAAGTTTTTACTTCCTCTATATTCTAAAAGTCTTCACAGGACAGTGTTCTTCCCATAATTAGATGGATCATCTTGATTTTCATAACATGACCCAAACTGGCCAGTTGTTTTGCCTGAGTTGTCAGAGGATGGTCAGTGTTCTGGTTCAGTGACTCCCAGTTCTGTTCAGACTCTGGTCTGGGAAACGTATTTCCTAGTAGGGGATAGTGATATAGATGCCTCCAACCATGTAGGGTTTTCTTGACCTTGAATTTGGTGAAGAAAACATGAAGGATTCATCATGGGGGATCTATTCCTTCATGAAATATTTAGTATATTTGTCTTACTAGAAACTGACCAAGGCATTTGGGATACAGCAATAAAATAAAACAGACCAACAAAATAACCAACTAACCAAGTCCCTGCCCTCATCATGTTAACTTGTTTACTGGCAAAATTTGTGATGCTTGAAAGCTTTTTCTTAGTTTTAAAAGTGGTTTCTAAAAAACGTTTTTGCTTGCTTCTTTATTTTATTGCATATTTATTTATTTTAATATTTCCAGAAAATTCTGCAAACACTGTGTAACAAATAGTAAAGACATTCCCCATAGCTTTGGTCAAAATCTGTTTGCTATGCAAAACTAAAAGAACAGAACTGAAATGTTTATGATGATATTTTAAAAAGTCCATTCAGTCCTCTTTCCAGACAAATGTTAAAAACTACTGATTTCTGGTTTATGTCTGCTTATGTGAATACAAACTTTTGTGTGTGTATATATATATATGCCCCGATTAAGTATGTTACCATTTAGTATCTTCTTTTGAAAGCTAAAAACAAATTTTCAAACTTATATAATTATCTCCCAAACTCAATTAACATAAGCTCAGGACAAGAGTCATATGAGTGTTGTTAGTATTCCTGCTGTAAGATGTCATTTTATTTATATTTATTCAACTCATATGTAGTCTATATTTCAAATTTATTTATATAGCCACATAATTAAGGTGCCACACACTATTTTACCTTAGTTTCTTTGACTAATTAGAGTAACAGAGTCAGGCTAATACATAGGTAGAGTGAGAGGTTCCCTAAGGAAGAAATTTCCAAATCACTTGGAAACTGAGGCCTCTTTAAAACACCTCTTTGGGTAGGCAAATAAAGACTAACACTAAACTCTTTTCACCATTAGGAGTGTGCCCAAAATGGGCCCTTCCTTCACCAGGAAAAACAGAGTGACTTCCATTCAATTTGAAAGGTCAGAGAAATGTCCCAGGGCTTTTCCTGACACTGTATTTTGATGTTCAAGAAGAAGGCAGCAACAGTAACATAAACACATACTAGTACTAGTATATGAGAAACACCAAAATTTGGAAGAAAATATTCCTTAGAAGAGCAGAATTGAGTACATCTGATGTCTGCACTAGTGTTTTACTGATACCAGTTTGAATGCCTAGACCATGAGCCCTTTATGGTTAGGTCAGAGGCACAGAGCACCTGGCTAGAATTGGGGTGGTCAGACATTTGTGAGGAAGAAACCGCTGCACTCACCTGTCAGGAAATGGGAAAATGAGTGCCTTCCATCAGGTGACATTATACAGGCTGTGAGATATACTAAATGCATAATGTCACACTTGCAGGGATTTATTTATAAAACACTCCCTCCTCCTTCTCTTCATGGTATGGAGAGATCAACTCAGAGAACACACACTGAGCCCTTTATAAAAAGTAGATCAATTAGGTTTTCTTGAGTTTAATATATAAAGAACATGTTCATTTTAGACAATCACTGTAAAAGTAAAATGATAAAGAAACATAAAATAAGCAGCTGTCTGTGCAGGCCAAGAACCTAAATATATACTGTGTCTACTTAGCTGCCCAGTGGGTAGGAAAAGGGTGAATGAGAGCTGTGTTGGATGGAGAATGCTGAGAAGGTTCAACAGTGTCCATCCCAAGTCCCAACAGGTCCTAGAGGTGGAGTTCAGAGGACGCAGTGGAGGAGGTTGAAGAGTGGGGACACAAGAGACCCATGGCCCTCTTCCCTGATGTCATTCTGGGAAGCAGCAAATCTTGAGAGTCTCAGAGCCCATGCACAATAGAGAGCAGAAAACTAGGGGTGGCTGTAGGGCTTTGATTTTAGATTGCTTTATTAGTCCTCACTCTCTTTTTCTCCTGAAATATCCTCATATAGCTATATGCTTTCTGTGGTTTCATGAAGGTTGGAGTCTACTGAATGCAGGCATGGCTATAAAAATAGCTTTATCCCATGAGATGTCAGCAACTGCAACCTGAAAAGATGCTTGAAAATACAACTTCTGGATGAATATGTCCTCTTACATCACTGCCATTTACTATGAGAAGAAGATCCCTTAGCTTGGGTAACTTCATGGAACTCCTCTGCAGTCTAAACTCATTGTACTTCAATTGACTCCCAGCCTCACCTGAAATCATTGCATTTCAACTGACCCCTACTTATGAGCAAGAAATAAATGGTCATCATTCTAAGCCACTGAGTGTTGACGTGGTTTGTTGTATAGCACTACTATAAAGCTGACCAGTCAACTGGCCTGAAACCATCTCCAAATTCTCTAGCTGCCAGTGAGGTGAGGGAAGACACAAATGCTTTCCTGTAGCCAAGAAAGATAAACATGAGTAGCAGGGGAAGGCATCTTCTAGTGGAATAAGTTTTATAATAGAAAAGCAATGTAAATCACACTTTCTGTAAACAATGAAGCTTAAAGTCTTCTTACCAAGATAATTACATATCAGAATTGGTGCCCTACAATAAATTAAAAAGTTGGTCTAATTGAAAAATTGGGGCACACCAATTATGTAAAATTACAGTGTACTGACCTTCAAAGTTGACTGGTCCTCACAGTTTTCTCTTAGGAATATGAAACTGAAGGAACCATGTGGTTGAGTTAGAAGGCAACAAATCAATGCAGTGACTGGGCGTGGGAATTATGAAAAGCTAAGCACCCTATGAAGGTCAAAGTGGTAATGAAGTGAAAACAGTGAGTTCGCCGAGATAGCTGGTTAGGAGAGAGAAGGGATTTGAACTCAGAAAAGAAAATTAGAGATGCAGTTAGGAAGAGATTTAATTTTAGACAGACTATACACTGAGTGGTCAGATTATTATGATCTCTGAATGCATAATAATCTGGCCCCTCAGTGTATATCCTATACAATAAAAGGCTAATATGCAAATTGTCCCCTCGACCAGGAGTTCGACCAGCAGGCAGGCTGGCCAACCGCCCATGTCCCCTCCCCCTGGACAGGCTGGCCGGACCCCACCCATGCACGAATTCATGCACTGGGCCTCTATATATACACACTGAGTGGCCAGATTATTACGCGTTCAGAGATCATAATAATCTGGCCACTCAATGTATAAAAGCTACTAGGATTCCTAACAGATTTATGCTTGCATTTATGGATCTTTTAATATTTATTCTGGCAATAAAATCCCCATTACTTAAGTTGACTGGTTCTTTGTTACCTGAAGGACAAAAAAATGAAGGTGCTTGTTATTTAGGTACCTAACATTTTTTAAATAAGGCTAAAAATAATAACTTTGATTCTAAAATAACGCATTAGAATTGGTTAGAGTTTTGCTCGGGGTGACTGAGGGAGCTTTTTGTCTAATTACAAATGGCAACAATTTGTTCCAAGGGCCTCTCTTCATGAGTGCGTCTGTGTGAGTTTCTCCAATTTTCCAGTCTATCTCAGAACTGTTATAATTTTACTTGGGCCTCATCCCAAGACAGTATGCCATTTCTAGGAGATAGTATGCTAATACAATTCTCCTTAATTCGGCCCATGTTTTCCCACGCAGCAGAATGGAAATGCCCCCTCCATTTGCTAGCACCGTTCACTCTTTAATTAAGAGAGAACTAATTGCCACTTCTCCATGGTGGAGGCTTCAGCCCCTTCTCAAAGCAGCCACATACTAGTAGCTAGGTCAACGAGGGGAATTTGACCCAGTAACTGTACTCTATTAATTAGGGTTGGAGTAGGAAAGAAGAAAAAGACAGAGAGAAACTGCACAGACTGCGTATGGAGTATAAGCAAGCCATGCAAACTCATCTACATATCTAAATTTAGCCAACTTTAAGCTCCTAACAGGCTCTCTTCCTTCAACTCAGCACTTTAAAGGGATTTGCAAAGAGGTTCCCTGAAGTGAAATCGACCTGAGAGTACACAGTGAAATGTGCTATGCTTTCTCACTTAAATATTCTGAAG
Organism: Cnephaeus nilssonii; assembly: GCF_951640355.1. Classification (NCBI taxonomy): domain Eukaryota; kingdom Metazoa; phylum Chordata; class Mammalia; order Chiroptera; family Vespertilionidae; genus Cnephaeus; species Cnephaeus nilssonii. The sequence continues at coordinate 80,196,486 of NC_137082.1, forward strand.
ACATATACTTAGCCTATATTTTTAATTTATGAAGTACTCTTAACAATACTCTATTGCTTATATACATTGACACAAGAATTTCATATTTAATACTAATATTGGCCTTGCTAAATTATAGGAACAGTCATGCATACACCACTGGCATATAGCATATGACTGCAGCAACAATAAAGATAAATTATGCCCCAACCACTTCGTTTGCTTATCTATTTCAATCAAATGGCCTAGACTACACCAAACACACAATCCAGGTAATAAAGGGTTGATAAGCTAAACATTAAAATTAAAGTCTCTGCCCCATGAAAGACACTGTCAAGAGAATTAAAATTCAAGCCACAGACTGGATAAAGTTGTAAAAGGTATATTTGATGACAGCTTCCTTAATCAGACAGATTTTGTATATTTGGATCACAAATATTAGGAATATGAAACTAATAAACCATTCTATAGAACACCTAAAGTAATCTTAGAACTCAACAATAAGAAAGCAGACAATCTGATTTTAAAAAAATGGCCAAAGACCTCAACAAATATCTCACCACAGAGATATACAGATAGCATCTTAGCATAGACAAGATGCTCACATCCAATGGCATCATGGAAATGCAAATTTTAAAAAATGAGCTACCACTACACACCTATTAGAATGGCCAAAATAAAAACACTGACAACGTCAAAGGCTGGTGAAGATGTGGAGCAATAGGAACTTTCATTGGTTGCTGTTGGGAATGTAAAATGGTACAGCCTCTTTGCAAGACAGTGGCAGTTTCATACAAAACTAAACAATACTCTTCCCATATGATCCAGCAATCATACTCCTTGGTATGAACACAAAGGTTTGAGAAAAGTTATGTCCACACAAAAGTTACACAGATGTTTATAGCACACATTTGTAAACACATGGATATTTATAGCAGCTTTATTCATAATTGCCAAAACTTGGAAGCAATCAAGAAGTCCTTGATTGGGTGAATGGGTAAATAAACTGTGGCACATATAGACAGTGGAATATTATTTAATGCTAAAAATACATGGGTTATCGATTCATGAAAAGACAGTGAGAAAGCTTAGATGCATATTACTAAGTGAAAAAAGCCAATCGGAATAGGCAACATGCTGCATCATTTCAACTATTATGACATTCTTGAAAAGGCAAAATTATGGGCACAGTTGAAATATCAGTGGTTGCCAGCAGCTAGGGAGTCCAGGGAAGGATGACTAGTTGGAGCACAGAGAAATTTTATGACAGTGAAACTCTGTATGATACCATAATGGTGGATACATGCCATTATCCATATGTACAAACCAATAGAATGTACAACACCAATAGTGAACCCTAATGTAAACTACCGACTTTGGGTCCATGTAGGTTCATAAGTTGTAACAAAGATACCACTCTTGTTTGAGATATTGATAATGGGGGATGCTATACATGTGTGGGGACAGGGAGTACTTCATTAATTTTCTCATGCTAATAAGACCTGGTAAGCAGGATGTAGCAAGACATTTCATGTCTTGGTAATTTGCATTTGTTACATTCAGAGGTCAGAAGATTAATTCCATAAAAATTCAGGGATCTGCCACCTTTGTGAAACTTTTGAAATAATTCATTTGTGGCCTGTTGGGGTATTTCTCTTGAAAGAAAAGAAAAAAAAAAACTGTAGCAACTTGTAGCCACAACTACTAAAAAATTTTTACTTTTTTTTTTTTTTGGTAGGAATCTTAGGATTTTAGAGGCCACATCCTCTCTAATAAAATGGTAATATGCAAATTAACCATCACTCAGCTACATAAGCCACGCCCACCAGCCAAGCCACACCCACCAGCCAATCAGGGCGAGTATGCAAATTAACCCCAATCCAAGATGGCTACAGCCACAGTGAGCAAGGTTTCCCAGGTAACAGAGCAAGCCAAGCTTTCCATAGCCGTTGCAGGCCTAAGCCTCCACTCAAGCTACAAAGTTTCAATTATAGAAGGTAAACAAATTCAAACAAATGGCGGCAGAATGGAGCTTGAGAGAGCAGGCCAGGGTTGCCGGCGGCAACAGGGGAAGCAAAGCTTTCCGCCCACCCTGGCTGGGCTCACCCGCTTAAGGCCCCCTCTTGGGTTGCCAGGGGGCGTGGCCGGCCTGCAAACCACCACAGGCCCCTCGCTCAGGCCGCTCCACGCCCCAAGGGAACCCCACCCTGATCCGGGACACCCTTCAGGGCAAACCAGCTGGCCCCCACCCCTGTACCAGGCCTCTATCCTATCTAATAAAAGAGTAATATACAGATTGGTCATCACTGCAACACACAATATAGCTGCCCGCATGTGGTCAAAGATCCTGCCCCCATGTGGACACAAGATGGCCACCACAAGATGGCCAGCAAGAGAGGGCAGTTGGGAGGCACCCGGCCTGCAAGGGAGGGCAGTTGTGAGGGACCAGGCCTGCAAGGGAGGGCAGTTGAGAGAGACCAGGCTTGCAAGGGAGGGCAGTTGGAGGTGATCAACCCTGCAGGAGAGGGCAGTTAGGGGTGACCAGGCCGGCAGAGGAGGGAAGTTGGGGGCAAACAGGCTGGCAGGGGAGCAGTTAAGCATCAACCAGGCTGGCAGCGGAGTGGTTAGGGGGTGATCAGGCTGGCAGGCAGAAGCGGTTAGGGGCAATCAGGAAGGCAGGCAGGCAAGCAGTTAGGAGCCAGCAGTCCTGGATTGTGAGAGGGATGTCCGACTGCCCGTTTAGGCCCGATCCCGGTGGGATCGGGTGGGATCGGGCCTAAACGGGCAGTCGGACATCCCTCCAGGAGTCCCAGATTGGAGAGGGTACAGGCTGGGCTGAGGGACAACTCCCCGCCGTGTACGAATTTCGTGCACCGGGCTTCTAGTATAATATATTTGGTTGTTTTGCTTCTAACTATTTATTGAGAAATCTACAAACTGGCAAATTTGAGTACAATCCAGAGAAAAATAAACCTTTCATCTGGTCCAGTATGCAATTCAAGCAGCTGGCCGGTGATCTCACCATGGCAGATGAGAATGTTGTGTGCAGGCTCAGAAAAGCCCTGCTAAGTATCATAGTGTGGCTGCTGGAGGTTTGGAGCAAAGCTATGCTGTCCTCAGTGCATAACTGGGAGTCTTTAGAGGAGCTGTTCTCAAACTTTTTGGTCTCAGGCACCTTTCCATTCTTAAAATTTATTGAAAAGCTCAAAGAGCTTTTGCTTATTTGGATGCATATTTTGACATTTACTGCATTAGAAAGTAAAATTGAGGAAAAATTAAAATTTAATAATTGAAAATAATAATAAACTCATTCTATAGTAACATAAATGATATATTTTTTATGAAAGGTTCACTGGTTTCTCAAAAATCTTGTAGACTAGATACTCTTTCCTCTTTTTTCTTCAGTATGTAGGAAAAAAAAACATACTACTGCCACACTCACAACGCTGCAGACACCAGCTCTGTGGGATTTGCTTTTTCCCTACACCAAGCAATTCTGTTACATCAGGTGGGTATCCTACAATTCAGTTCAATTCCAACATAACAACAGTTCATGTAGACCATGCAGGTTAAGGTCTTAGTTCCACAAGAATGCCCCCCACTTCAGAGGCCAATCACAAGTAGAATGTCCCCAGGTTACCCACAAATTCTGTCCAACTTGGCTACAAATAGGAGATTCCCATGACTTCACTCCTGTTAGATTCAGTCAGTTGCTAGCACAGCTCACAGAATTCAGGGAATCAATTACTAACATGATAGTTCATTACATAATAAAGATAGGATAAAGGATACGTATGAATAGCCAGATGAAGAGATACATAGGGCGAGATCTGTGAGTGCAGAAGCTTCTGTCACCATGGAATTAGGGTGCACCCCCCTCCGGATGCATGGGTATATTCACCAACCTGGAAGTTCCCCAAATCACACAGTATTGGGCTTTTTATGGGGGCTTCATCAGGTACGCACCATAGATCTTTATCTCCATTTCCAGCCCCTCTCCCAGTTATGGAGAATGGGGGGTGGGGCTGAAAATTCCAAGCTTTAACCAAGTCCTGATCTTCCTGATGACCAGCCACCCTCCAGGAACCCGCTCAGAATTGTCTTATTAAAATAAAATACACTCCTATCACCCAGGAAGTTACAAGGGATTTAGGAGCTCTGTGTCAGGAACCCAGCTCAAAGACCAAGTGTTAGAACAAAAGATGCTCCTAGTACTTTATTACTTAGGAAATTACAAAAGTTTTTCTTTTCTTTAGCTTTATGCAGGGAACTGGTCAAAAACTAAATGTTAGAACAAATGATTTTCCTAGCATCTTTGTTTATAAGGGTTTCAGGAACCCTGTTTGGGGAGATTATAACTATATCTATATGTACATCTGTTATTATTTCACACTTAGAAACCTCTGTTCTGGTTCATTTGATGCCTGAAATGGACACCAAAATGAAAATGAGATAATTTATTTATGGGTAAAAAAAACCATGGATGCTTCCCAACAAGGCCAATCTGGACATTACTACTGAATGCTCAATCTATCAGCATATCCAGGGGGACCAGCCAGTCCTCCGCTGCCAGAACAGTTTTATTGGAAAGCATCCATCATGGATTACGGATTGGGCAGTGATTTGTCTTCATTTGGAATGCACTTATATTGGATGTGGATTTGCATTGACTTCCCCACACACATCTGCCAGCAATACTATCTATGGACTACCTGAATGACTTATTCACCACCATAGTATCTCAGACTCCATTGCTTTTGATCAAAAAATTTACTTGGCAGCACAAATAGTGGAGCAATGAGCTTATGCTAAAACAATTCATTTGTATAACTCAGAAAAAGTGGACTGATACACAGTGAAATGCCCTTTATTTAAGGAGTGACTTTTAATATATATATGTGTGTGTGTGTGTGTATGTATGTATATACATATATATATTAAAAGTCACTCAATAATATATGTAAGTCTCAATAATATATATATTTTTTATTGATTTCAGGAAGGGAGAGGGAGAAGGAGATAGAAATATCAATGATGAGAGAGAATCATTGATGGGCTGCCTCCTGCAAACCTCCTACTAGGGTTTGAGCCTGCAACCTGGGCATGTGCCCTTGACAGAAATCGAACCTGAGACCCTCTGTCCACTGAGCCAAACCAGCTAGGGCTGGAATGCCCTTCTGAAGAATTAGTTACAAAGCCAAGATGCTTTCCAATATATAATGCTTTTCGCCCTCATTACCACAGTATAATCACATAGAAACACAGAATGGAAATGAGATGTGTACCTCTCAGTATTACATATAATGAGCCTTTCACAAATGCTTGCTTAACTAATAATTTGACTCTAGGAACTTCAGATTTAGAGGTCTGCATACCCAAGATGAAACCCTTCTTTGGCAAACAGTACAAAATATTTTTTTAATTAGAAGTTTAGATTGCCACCTAGCTATTTTTGGCTCCTCATGATATTGAACCATGAGACACAAAAGGGACAATGTTTGTTTGCCCCCTATGTTTGTAATTAATTTTTACTATTATAGAAAAATTGATGTACTGATATGGAATGGAAGGGAAGATGGGGTATGCATGGAACACAAATAAGTCCCTGCTAGTACTGCCCTGTCCATCAGTAAAATTCAATGGAGTCATATAGAAACCCACATACTAGTATATGTAGGTGACCAAATGTCCTGGTTTGCCAGAGACTGTCTTCATGTATATATTTTATAGCAGCATAGTTATTAACATAATATTATACTCTTATACTCAAAAGTGTCTCAGATTAAAATATAAAGTATATGAGTGATGTTAACCATCAGATTCAGATTCCTCAGTATTTAAGATATAGATTTGTTCCTCTAGTAAATGATTCCTGACAAATTAGGTACTGATTAAGAGCAAGAGAAATATTGATTGGGCAGTAGAGAACGTAAGTTAAATACAGCTACCGGGCTTTGTGGCCAGCTGCAGAAATGACAGCTCTAGAACCTACCCATTTTCCTGTCTTGTCCTCTGTTATCTATCATCTATCTATCTATCTATCTATCTATCTATCTATCTATCCATCCATCTATCTATCTGATCAATATGGATATGTATTGATATGTATCTCCACCTATATCTATATATAGAGCATGAGATGCATACATAGAGTATATCTATATATCTAGGTTATATATATATATATACATATATATATATATATAATCATATACACACACACATATATATGTGTGTGTGTGTGTGTGTATATATATATATATATATATATATATATATATACACATACATACATATAATTTAGATATATAGTTATATAAACAGATCCAGATACTATTATATAAAATTAGTGGCCCGGTGCATGAAATTCATGCATGGGGAGGTGTCCCTCAGCCCGGCCTGCACCCTCTCCTATCTGGGACCCCTCGAGGGATCGGGCCTAAACCAGCAGTCGGACATCCCTCTTGCAATCTGGGACTGCTGGCTCCTAACCACTCGCCTGCCTGCCTGCCTGATTGCCCCTGACTGCTTCTGCCTGTCAGCCTGATCACCCCCTAACTGCTCCCCTGCTGGCCTGATTGATGCCTAACTGCTCCTCTGCTGGCCTGATCGCCCCCAAGGCTTTTATTAGTATAGATATGACCCTTCACAGAAAATTTCACTAACCCTTCTTTACAATAAGGGCTTGATGACTGAATCATTGGGGCCAGACACCAAGATTTCCTTTCTTTGAATAGTGGAGGGAATAATTATCTTGTCTTTAAGTTGCCCTGAACATCAAATGAGATGATGACTTTGAAAAGTATAAAAGCACCATATAAAGACAACTGTGTTTTTCATGTACTGAAAAGACAGTAAAGTGGTACAATGAAAAACACTTTTTATTCTCCCCTTTTCTTCCTTTATACCCTTTATTTAAACTTTGAAATTTATAAAAATTTCACTCCTATTTTCATTTCTTTACATTCAATATTATTTTGTATTAGTTTCAGGTTTTATATTAGTTACAGAAGAGTGGTTAGACAATCATATACTTCACAAAGTGTTCCCCGATATTTCCAGTACCCACCTGGAATAATACCGTCATTACAACACTATTGACTATATTCCCTATTTAAGTGACAATAGGTTTACAGGTTCCTTCCAATCTTTCTTTTGTGTTGCTTGTCCTTTCTTTTCTTTCTTACTTCTTCCCTCATTTTCTTTATATAGAATCTCAATTGGCCCTCAACGCTCAGCAAAGACACTGGGACATGCTTAATCCATTTTACAGACCAGGAAACTGAGGCCAATTCCAGTTGGCTGCAGAACTTGACTCAGCGCTACCTCTGCCCTTCCTAAGGGGCAGCCATGGGGCAAACAGAACAAACCTTCCCCTCAGGCTTCCGAGCCTCATTCTCAAGCACCTCTTCATCGTGGATGCTCCACATTCTTTCCTCTCCCCCGCTCCCTGCCCCCATTCTTTACTGCCCCCCCCCCTTTCTTAGGGGCAGGTGGTAGGCTTTGCACTAACCGCACAGCCACCAGCCGCTGTGGGGTGGGGTTGGAACTGGGGGTGGTGTGGGTGTGGGCTTGCTTTTGGGCCAAGGTGGGAGCAGGAGTCTCTGTCTCTCAAGTGCGCAGGCACCTGGCAGTTACTGGTCTCGCCATGGAGCGGAAAGGTGAGCGGTGAAGCGGCCTTCGCCATGAGGGGCAATAGCCGCCGGGGCGAGGCCTGGTTAGTGCCAGGAGCTTCGCTGAACTGCTGCAGTCAGGTACCTGGCAGTGCAGTGCGGCGCCCCTCCACTGCGGTGGCACCACACCTCAACCCCCGCCTCAGGGCTGCGGGTCCACACCCCTCCGCACGGGCATCCTTCCACGCTGGCAGTCATCGCCCCTTGTTCCCCGCTGGGCCGACCCGCATCTTGGGGCCACTACAGAACCTCCCTCTCCGTGGGCGAGGCAGATCCCCGCCCGCCGGCCCCCTGCCCCAGCCTGAGCCCCCTCCAGTGCACCCCGCCTCAGCACCGCTCTGCGCCCCTTGGGCCTCTCGCCTCCTGGCCAGCCACTTTGCCAAAGCCACTGCGCTCGCCCAGGAGCCGCCCCTTGGGCGGAGGCCTCTCCGTGGGCCTGCGGACCCCTGGCTGGGGCCACGGCAGAGAGGCTTCTCCGCCACGGCCCCACCCCCGTCCCCGACGCTGCAAGTCCCAGCTCACCTGTGACTGCTGCGCAAGCAGCCTGCTGATCAGTAGTTACTGTGATGGTGTCCTGACCAATTTGCATATTGCCCTATTATTAGTATGGATTACATAAAATACCTGTCTGTATGTGTATATGTATATGCTTTATTTTTCTTATCATTTTTATAGGACATGTTGATTGTGATTAACTATAACTTAATGCAAACTTTATTGTCTATAAAGACAGGATTGACATTAATTCTAATTCCTAGGAAAAATAAGAGATGAGACTTGGGCCATTCCATTTGTAGGAGATGGTAAGTGCATTTTCATTTGTTTGAGGCAGATTTGCACTTTGTCAGGAAGCAGGTTCTTGCTACTATTGGAAAATTAAGTATGGAAAGAATATATAGATCCTGTGTCACACCTCCACACTCAATTCAGCAGGTCTGGCAGTAGGGCCTGTGATTTTAACCATCACACAAGAAACTGGAAGACAAGTAGTTCCCCAGTTACCAATTGTGGGGGTGGGGGGACACTATGTTCGGAGAATGAAGTGAATCTCAGCAGAATTGCAGGCAAGTTTAGAATTTGCTATTCAGTGGGAAGCCAAACTTGAAGAGAGATTTTAGGGACCCACTGCTGTGCTGAGAATATAACAAGTGAGTGTCCTGGGGTCTGCACATCTCCCCTCTCTCCTCCTGTGGCATCTGACTCTGTGTGGTCATTTGCACAGAGGCTTTGATGACCCATCTCAGAGGCATGCTAGATGCTTGGGGCTAAGCAAACTGCAGACTATACACTTTTCTGCCAGCCCAAGTAAGCCTTTCTCTTTGATCAGCAGCATGGGGGCAGCCCCATCAAGATTTTAAGTTTTTGCAACAAGGTGGACAAGATCAAACCAGTTATACTTCACCATCTGGGCTTTCCTTAATTCAAGTTTGGAGTATAATTGAGGCTCCAGGAAATAGCAGATACTTTTAATTTGCTTTCTCTCTTCTCTGCTGCCTGTTGGAACACTGCCTTCGGTGAGAGAAAGATTCAGAAATCATAGGGAAAGAAAATATATTTTCTATACAAGTGGCTGAGTGCAGCTGTCATTTGGACTGTTGAGCAATCTAGTGAACATTTAAATACAGAATATGTATTGTTTAACCACTATTACCACTTCATGCCAGGACTTTCCTGGTTGAAATGAACTGTGGTTGGGAAGGAAGGAAGGAGCCTCTAATTGATGTAGATTGCTTTGGCTGTTTGTTTCAATTTTTTCCAGTCTTATAGAGATATAATCCACATATGACAATGTATTAGTTTAGGGTGTACAACCTAAAGATCTAATCTATGTATACATTGCAAAATGATTAGCACAATCAGTTTAGTTACCATCCATCACCTCACATCTTTATAAATTATTATTTTATTGTGATGGAAAATTTTGAGATCTACTCTCTTAGCAACTTTCAAATATACAATATTACAATAGTCACCAAACTGCATATTGCATCCCCAACACTTATTTATCTTCTAAGTGGGTGTCTGGACCTTCTGACCACCTTCCCCCACTTCCCCTACCACCCTCCCCTCAAGTCATTGAGTTTAATGATTGTACCAAGTAGTTCTAGATATTACAAGGCAAAAAGCTCAGTAATCAAAACTGTACACAAACTTTGAACAACAGGTGGCAAACTTTTCATCTAAAGGCTATTTAGCCTTCCTTCACCTCATAATAAGAAACTCAGCAAGGGGAAGGAGGCAAACTATTATTTTTGCTCTTAAATAATTTCTTCCTTGATAAGGTAGAAAATGTAGAATCATAGAGTCATAAAATCACAGATTATCAAAACTAGAAGAAATATTAAAGAACATTTGCTCCAACTGTTATTTCATTGCTGAAGAAAAACATGTAACTTGTTCCCGATAAAACTGCTAGTTAGATTAAAATGGGAAGAGAAATAATGTAACTACTGATAACAGAGTTGGTATTTCAAACCTCTATTTAAGACTTTGTTTCAGAAAGACATCATATGACCGCTTAAGTAAAGATTCTGTGCTTGATGAAAATAACAGTTCCCTAGAAACTTGACTAGCATTGTAGCTCTGGAAGACAAGAGATAAGTAGATATGGGACTAGAAACATATGCTCTTTATTTTTCCTCCCAGCTACTTATAAACCAAATGAATTTAACAGAACTTAATTAAAATGAAGATTATTAAAAACGGCATACATTTTTTTACTGATCTTAACAAAGAATCTGCTACTCATTTTATTCTGTGACCTGCACATAAAAATGTGCATAAAAGATGTCATAAAACTATGGTGAATAAGGAAAGGAGGAAGAGAGGAGACATACAAGTAACATGATTTTGCACTAACAGCTGCAGTTTCCGCAAAGGAATTAAACTTCCTCAACACATTTGATGTAATAGAGGTGCTGGTTGTGAGCTTGAATACAGTTGAAACATCCTGCATGATTCCAATTATATTTCAGCCAAGTAAGTCCCAAAATGCTCCATTGGAATGTCATGCTTCTATTGTTTATTGTTCAATGGTGTGAGGGATTAGACATAAAGATCATTTGTATCACTTAGCTGAAATAGGTTAAGGGAATCAGTTGACTTGAACATGGCTAGCAGAACTTAACTACAATTAAAATCAGACTCTGGGTAGGACACTGGTGAAAGTAGAGGGAGACAGAGTGAAGAGCTTAGAATCCTGAGATAAGAAATGACAGTGAATTATACCAGAGTTGAGTAGTGTCTATAAAATCCTAAGGATTAGCATTATAGAGAATAGTTTTCTTAACAAAGCAGAATTAAATTAATAAGAAATGCTTATTAAAAAAAAAAAAACAATACCCAAAATTTGGGGGAAAAAGTCCGAAACACACCTAGGTACTGAATGGGTCAAAGATGACATTACAAGAGAAAATTTTCAAAAATATTTAAAATAAGATAGTAAAATATATTTCTGCTTATTAGTTTTTTTCTTTTTAAAACAGCTTTACCATAGTATAATTACACAATAATTTGTTAGGTGGGACCAGCGCAGCATTTAGTCTAGGGCTAATTATATTTCCCACTAGTGAAGCAAGATCCTTATGGGTTTTCCCCCCAAATCCCTGTGAAACATGAAGTTTTCCATTATGACTTGTGGAAATGGGCATTAATTTCCTCACCTTGTTTCAGCACTAGTCACTCTTACCTACCTGGTCTTCAGTAGTTCCCCACATGATTCACTGGTTATCTCTCTGCCCTATACTTGAGGGGAGCCCCCTGCAGACCTCCAAAGGTTTCTCTCTCTGACATCCTCTTTTCACTGCCGTGCTGTGAACTTTAGCCTCCTTGGTCTCCTTGGATACTCAGCACTGTCTCCTCAACTTAGGGAATCCACAGGGCTTGGCCTGGGTTCCATCTCCTCTTGGTATGGCCCAGAACCTCTCAAGGCAGTGAGCTGGGGTAGTCATAGGGTTTACCTCGTTTTGTTTTCCATTTCACAGGGGTCACTGCCCTTTACTGCCTATGTGCAGAGCCCTTTGGGGGAGTGGTGGAAGTACAGCTTTTTCCGGTGATAGGATAAACACAATCTCTGTTATGTTACTTTAAGTTGGTCAGAAGCAAAGATCTGCCTTCCATTACTCCTAAACAACAGTATGGTGGTTACCAGAGGGAATGGGATTGGGGGATAGTAAAGGGTTAAGGGGGTCAAATATATGGAGATGGAAGAAGACTTTGGGTGGTGGGCACACAATGCAATAAATATACAGATGGCGTATCGTAGAATTGTATACTTGAAACCTATATAATTTTATAAAGCAATGCCACCCCAATAAAGTTAATTAAAAAGGGAGAAAACAAAAAAAAAAATTGAATTGAATTACCAACTAGATACAAAGTTGAGTTACCAAGTAGGTACAAAATTCTGCATTGTGTGCTACAGATTCGCAACATTTTTAAGGTAAATGTGAGAAGGTAACTCTCTTCTAGGGAATATAAGACATGGAGGTTAATAATTGTAATAGATGGGCAGAGAAGAATAAGCATCCAATCAATGAGAGCAAGGGTTATGAAAGTTTGGGTCTGGCGGCAATGATAGATTGCTCCCAGCTTATGGCATTATGGAAAGTTTAATAGAGGAAAACACTTTTGAGTTGGATGGAAACAGTAAGATACCTAGGAGTATGAATGATGGTAATTATAAAGTAAAGGTAGATTGGTAGAAAGCCAAGAAGAGCGTTAGATGCAAGACAAAAGAGCCGGATGCCAGCAAATTCTATCAAATATTTATGAAAGAAGTAATAAAAGCCTTTAACAAACTCTTTCAGAAAAGACAGAGGAGGATCCTTTCCAACTCTTTTTATGAGGTGATCATAACCCTGATACCAAAACCTGACAAAGGCATTGCAGCAAAAGAATATTACAAACCAGTATCTGTTATGAATATTTACCCCAAATCCTCCAAGCAGTATTAGCCAGTTGAATCTAGCAGCACATAAATAGAATACTTCATGGCCAGTGTTGTACACCCCAGAAATGCAAGATTTATTCAACCTTTGAAATCAATAAGTGTAATTCACTACATTAACACAATAAATGATAAAAATTATCTCAAAATATCTAGAAAAATCAGCTGACAAAATTCAGCACATATTTTGTGATAGATTAAAACCATCAGTAAACTAGAAAACTAAATCAATCTGGTAAATGGCATCTAAAACTCCTTTAGCATATATTATTCTAAGGAGTAAAAAACTGAACACTTTACCCATATGAAAGGGAGTAAGAAAACTATGAATGGTCATTAAACACATATAAATGTGCTCAATATTATTTGTTATCTGATATATGTGAATTAGAATCACAATGAGGTCTTACATTTCTACTAGAATAGCTCAAATTATGAAGAAACCAAAACCAAAATTTACTGAAGATAAGAAGAAATTGGGACTCTTCCACAGGTAGGATTGGATCTTTGTCAGTGTCAACACCACTTTAGTAAACTGTTTGCTAATTTCTGAAAATGTTATACCTACCTTATGATCTAGTAATTCTGTTTTCATGTATTTTCCCATGAGGATTGAAAATGTATTTTTACACAAATATTTACCCATAGATGTTCACAGCAGCTTCATTTATACTAGTCCAAAACTGAAAAAAAATACTCAAATGTCCATCAATAGGGGTATGGATCAACAAATTACAGCATATTCATACAAGGGAATAATACCCAGCAATAAAAATAAATAGCCTATTGATAAATCAAACACCATGAATTAAAGTGGCTGGACATTAAAGAAAGCATACCCTAATAACTCATTTGTATGAAACTTGTGAGAGGCAAAACCAATTTACAGTAATAGAGTTCAGAGCAGTGATTATCTGGGATACTAGGAAGGAAATAAAGGAACTTTCCGAAATGAAGGAAATCTTTGGTATCATCCTAACAGTGTGAATCACACAGGTGTATGCACTTACCAAAATGCATTGAATTTTACAGTTAAGACTTATGCATTTTACTTTTGTAAAGTATATCTCAATTTAAAAAAAAACAACGAATGGAAAGGATGACACACATATTTTCATGAGAATGGCAATAAATATTACAGAGTCCCAAGAAAATGAGGAAGAATTTCTGTATTCAACAGAAGTCGGTGACAGTAATACTCTAAGAAATAAAGGAATGTAGGGCTGGCATATTTTGTTTATAGAAATCCTTGAGAACCACGCAGAAAATTTATATTATGATGCCTCATGAAAATAGGACCCACAGATGCTTTTTTAACAGTATCATGTTAAAGCAGTGTTTTTAGTTACATGCAGTTGCAAGGACATGTGTAGAGACTAGAATTAGATTGTGGTAGAAAGGGCTCTCTGCCCTATAAAGCCACAGCCCAGGGCTGCCTGTAAGGGAAACTAGGCTCCTGGACCACTGCAAGCTGCTAGGTTGAAGGCCAAGGAAATAGTGCAGTGTATGATCATCATGGAACATGAATAAGTTCAAGGACATTCTTTCAGTGAATGAAGGACTCCATTCATTATTGGAATCTGGGTAAAGGACTAAAGCCAGTAAGTATTCACACAGGAGCAGCCAGTCTATATCTTAACAACATAAGCATTGAATTAGCCTGAAGGCATGCAGTCAACACCCAATTACTGAGGGAAGTGCAAAGAGAAGGGACATTGCAGTGCACTGAATTTAAATGCCTAATAAATAGATGCCCTTGCCTTTTCTAAAGATGCAATTAAGGACCTTCAGTTCCAATAACAACATGCTCTGAAATTAAAATGTTGGTTTTTTTCCCCTCTACAGATGAAAGATGTTCTAGTACAAGTTTCATTCTAGCACATTTTAAAAACAGATTAAGTTCACCATTCAATCTATAAAGTATAAAGCACATCCTATATAATAAAGAAGTAATATGCAAATTAACCCTCATGCCCTCACAAGATGGCTGCCTACAACCAGGCCGGCAGGGCGGTTAGTGAGGGACAACCAAATGACTGAACAGCAGGCTGCATGGGGCAACCAGGCCGGCAGGGGGCCGTGAGAAGCGATTAGGCCAGCAGGGGGGGCAGTTGGGGGCAAACTAGCCAGCAGGGGGGGGCAGTTAGGGGCTACCAGGATGGCGGGGGGGGGCAGTTAGGGGCGATCAGGCTGGCACACAGAGGTAGTGAGGGGTGGTCAGGCCAGCAGAAGGGAGCATTTAGGAGTGACCAGGAAGGCAGGCAGGTGAGCAATTAGGAGCCAGCGGTCCAGGATTGTGAGAGGGATCCTGGATTGGAGAGGGGGCAGGCTGCGCTGAGGGGAACCCCCTCCCCGAAATTCGTGCACCGGACCTCTAGTTATTCTATAAAGTTAATCCTATATGTATACAGGAGTCACAGTGGTGATTAAAAATAATAATCAAAATTGTCCCTCCATAAAAACCTAGAACTTATATTTCAATTGATGTGACAACTCATACTCACAAATGTGTTTTTAATCATAGATTTGACATATCCAAATGAATCTGTCCTTCTAATTTGTCCTTGGAAGCTACATGTCTACATATTTCATTATTGGGCCATTATTGGACACCTTTAATGATTGTGCTCTAACCTTTGACATGTTATTTTACTAAATATCCTAAAGAATGATAAATCTTTGCTTTTTGAAGATGTGTTCAATTTTTTAAAGAAACAGTTGAAAGTTCCTTCAAAATAGGTATCTACTTTAATAAAAGAGAAACATGCAAATTAACCATCACTCTGCTACACCCACAAGCCACGCCCACAAGCCAATCAGGAGCGAGTATGCAAATTAACCCAACCAAGATGGCAGCTGGCCATGGAGCTGAGCAAGCAGGAGGCTTGGGTTGCCCCGGCAATGGAGGAAGCCAAGCTTCCCACCCGCCCTGGCCGGCCCTGGCCTCCACTCAAGGCTACAAAGTTTCAATTATAGAAGATAAATAAATCCTAGATACTTTGCTTCCAGCTGGCCCTGGCCTCCACTCAAGGAGGCGCTGAAAAAAAAAAAAAAAGAAAAAAAGGAGGGGCTTGGACCTTGGGTCACCGGGTGGGGTGATCAGGCCAGGATGGGACTGCAGGGGCCGTTGGGGGTAAGCAGACCAGCAGGGGGGCCAGTTGGGGGTGAGCAGGCCATCAGTGGGGTCAGTTGGAGGTGATCAGGACAGCGGCGGGGACAGTTTGGAGTGAACAGGCCAGCAGGGGGGCAATTGGGGGTGAGCAGGCCAGTGGGGAGGAAAAGTGGGGGTGAGCAGGCCAGCAAGGGGGCAGTTGGGGGCAAGCATACAGCATGGGGGCAGTTAGGGGTGATCAGGCTGGTGGGGAAGCACTTGGGGGTGAGCAGGCCAGAGGCGGGGGGCAGTTGGGGGCAAGCAGGCCGGCAGGCAGGCAGGTGAGTGGCTAGAGCCAGCAGTCCTGGATTGTGAGAGGGATGTCCGACTGCCAGTTTAGGCCCAATCCCTGTAAACCAGCAGCAGGACATCCTTTGAGGGGTCCCAGATTGGAGAGGGTGCAGGCCGGGCTGAGGGACACCCCCCTCCCGTGCATGAATTTCATGCACTGGGCCACTAGTTTAAAATAAAGAGGGTAGGAATGCAAGATAAACCCACCATGGTTTACAAAGAAAAAGAGGTGTTGACAGAAACCAGCTTCCTTGTATAGAATATGTTCTGGCTCTGAAGAGAAAATCATTTTTTAAAGGAACTGTGCTATCAAATGTCTGGATGTTTCTACATACCCAGCTGTTTAGCATTATGCGACTCCTTCAACCGGTTGATTGAACATTGAATGTTTCTCTTTACATCTGCCTGTTTGCTGCTGCGTAAATACTACAGTTAGCTTTGTTATCATTGCTGCTGCAATCTGACCATGCAAATAAATACTGCCTCATAGAGTTCATTAATGTTTTATACTTTTCCAAGGATTACTTATCTTCTGTGTCCTACAATCTTATTAGGTAAGTGTGTCAGGTATGACCTGACCCACTTTTTGAATGAGACATGGTCTGTGCCTTGATCTCACTCCCTGGCAACTCGTGACGGAAAGAGGGCAACTGGGCTGGTGCCTCTGCTGTGAGGAAGGAGCCTTGCCTTCTTGCTGATTTCCATTTTGTTCCCTAGGGCTGACTTTGAGGGAGGATCATTTCTGAGTGCCTCCTTTTCTGCACTTGTGCTCCAAGTATTGTTCTACATCTGTTAAACTATCATTGCATTTTCTTCAAGATCTAATGTTTCCCTTTGTGTGAGAGAGAACTGAATATAAAGAATATTTTCACCTGTATCTTCTACAGGCAGATGAACCATTTGAATGTTTCCATCTCATTTCACATCTGAATCTCTTTTTTAAATCCTTCTTGCTTTGTCTTATAATTACAAAACAGTGTTCTTATTGACATAGGTATCTGAGTGAACTGACTCCCAAAATTAGTATTCTACTTATGGAGAGAATTCCTTCTTGGAAGATTGAGGACAAAGAAAAAATAAGATTATGTACTGGAGTTAGTTCAATAAAGTAAAAGAGCACCATGCCCTTCTAAGGCATACAAAGATTTTTGCAAGTGAAATCATACAATAGACTACACCAGTAGCCTCTTATTAATTCAGTAATAGAAGTCACAGAGAATCCAAGTTGTCTGCTCTAAGATCTTGTAGAAAAGGACATACCTATTTGGGAATGTAAATTGAGACCCTCTGTCATGATGCATCGTTTCCCCAGTGTTTTTTTTTTTCTTTTAATTGAATTTATTGGGGTGATATTGGTTAACAAAATTATATAGGTTTCAGTTGAACAATTCTATAATACATCATCTGTATATTGTATTGTGTGTTCACCACCCCCAAGTAAAGTCTCCTTTTATCCTTCTAAGCTCAAGTTCTTATTTTCTCTCACAGATTTGTTAGAGGCACAGTTTTAAAATTTAATTTTGCTAAACCTGGCACATCCATCTAGTATATATTTAATTTAGCTCCCTAGGGTATTTTTAGTTAACTATTATTATTTGCTTTTAATGTCTCATTCTTTTGCCTAAATTGCACTTAAGCTTTCATAAAAGGGTATCCTGTAGATCATATCAGTGCTTTCAAAAGCAGCACGACAAAGCTTGTTGAGAAGGTGGCAAGATTTTCTCCTAATCCATGTTACTAGCGGAATATACATATAAATTTATTTTTAGAGTTTTCCAAATAGCTACCCCGTGATAAAAAAATAACACTTATTACCTTTATGCAACAAAGGTAGACCTCAAATTCTGCCGTGAGCATTGGGGGTCCTCAATGATTTCACACTACTTCCCTTGGATGGAGCCTAAGGGAATAAAATTATTTCAAATAATAGTCAAATAGCTAAGAGTTTATTATGAAGATGACTATGAGAAACTAACTGCCCTCATGACAAACCTGTCCCTTCTTAAAGAGAAGAAAGACATCTGCCCAAGGTCTCTCTATTGTTGGGTGGTGACAACAAGGTCTCTCTGTTGTTGGGTGGTGACAACAAGGTGACAACAAGGTCTCTCTGTTGTTGGGTGGTGACTTTGTATCTCAGAGTTTAATCCTGAAACTATGTTTCAGGATTAAACTCTGAGATACAAAGTCACGTGGCCACCCTCTTAGAAAAGGAAATGCAACCAGTACATATGCTCAGGTTCTTATCCATTTCCAATAATGTTCTCACAAAGTGCCTATTTAAATGCCAAGAGCTTCTCCCTGGTGCCAGAGTGTGGATCAGAGAGAGAGAATTCTAATATAATTTTTGAACTAACTAATGCAATGCTTTCTTATCCATTTGAGAAACATTTATCATGTACATACTATGCTCCTGGCACATAGAGGTGAACATTCCAGAAAGAAACATAGATATACAATGAGGCACAACACAATGTAATATGTGTTACCACAAACCTGTGAGGAACTTCAGCCCAGGAGGGAATGAACTCTGGGTTCAGCCACAGAGATAAAGGTACATCAATGCCTAATTTCACTCCCTTTAGCCTACTTTCCAAACTGTTCTACCCTCTCCAAGTGCTCTCTCCCCCCACCCCTCGCCGCCCCCGCCCTTGCTTTTCTGAAAAGATCTAGCTCCTCCATAACAAGGCTTTCAATTCCCTTCTCCTCACCAAATCTCTCTATATCACCACCTGTCCTTCTTTTCTGTTTTTACTATTATGGGATAAATTTGCCCATCTCTTCCATGTCCTCCAGGATTGGTCCTCATATTGTTTCTTCTGAATATTTTTCCTCAGACTACAGATATGCCAAAGTATCCTATATGCTTAAACACAAAAGATACAACAAAAATAACTTTCATCTAGCCAATGAGGTTAAGTTATTTTTCTCTATATATATTGTCTTCTCCAATAACCACACCTAAAGCAGGCCTAGGCTGTCTGCTGCCAATTCCCTGTCCCATTCCACTTTCTATTCAAATTACGCTACACAGAGCCTTTTATGAGTTCAAATCCAATGGATAGTTCTCAGCCACCATTCTGTGTTCAACTTCACCAACATTTGACTTTGGCCCAATTCCTTCTTCCTTATTTCCAAATTTCATAAAATTTCTCTTAAACAGCACTTTCCTGAATATGCTTCTAGTGGATCTCCTGTACCCTTTAAATACGTGTGCATACATTCTTCCTCTACCTCAAATCAAACATTGCCTCTGCTTGATATGACCTTCCTCTCCTCTGGCTGCTGAAATTCCATGCATCATTCAAGGTCTAAAGTGTTACCCAGTCTATAAACCCCCTCTTTTACCCAAAAGTTAGTGTTTTCTTCTATTATCCCATAGCACATATTTTTCACCTTCTGACTTTCGGTGTTGCTTCTTAAAATTATGGCATTTTCACAAGTAGAGGGGAAAATATGATAGACATTGATGCTTCAACAAATAGTAACATTTGTCATATTTGTTTCAGATATATTTCTTAGGTAAAAAATTATACACGTGACAACACCCTCCTGATTTCCCAGAGAAATTCACTGCTATAAATAATTCTACCTAGAAGCAATAGACTATTTGTCCTATATTTTGAATGCCTATATGTTTGTATGTGTATTTATATATGCATAATAAATACAGATAAATATGTATGTGTATATATATGCATATATACATATGTACATTATATATAAGTACTTAAATATATAATATCGATGTCTATGTTTAATTTTTTATATAAAAGGGTGATGTACATAGTGCTTTATAACTGGCTTTTTTAGTAAACATTATGTTTAATCATTTATATATATTTATATATAGGTTTACATGGTAGAATGGATCATTAATTTTAAATATGCATATGAATCCAATCACATCTATCCATTGTTCTATCACTGGACATTAAGAATTTTATTGTTTTTGTTTGCTCTGTTTTTCTATTACAAGCATTGCATAAACATTTAGCACACATTTCTTTGTTCATATCTACAGCCATTTCTGTGTAGTATACCTATGGTGCCACAGTCTTCATTTCCTGATAAGAAGTGACCTGTATGTATTTTCCAAAGCTTTGCAGCTATTTTTCTAAAGCTTTGCAGCTATTTTTTTATATAATCTGCATCCAGATTTTACATTGTTAAAGGTGCAAATGTATTGATTTGGATTGGAGATAGAAGACTGGAAAGAGAATGGTAAATTTTACTTTTATTTTACTTTGATACATATCTCTATGAAGATGTTCCTTAAATAACAATGAATGTGGATTATTTTATCCTATTAATACAAATTAAGTTAAGATCCAGACATTTATTTCTAAAGTCAATAGTACCAAACACATTAACAGTGTTAATTCTCGATGCCCTGAAGAGAATAAATAAATAATTAAACACTGTACCATTGTAAGAGTTATAAAACTACTACAGAAAATTTGGAGGAAGCATTGCTTGTAATTCTACCAATGGAAAAAAATCACTTCAAGCCATTAGATAGTCTTCTTGAAATAGCAGTGACAGAGATCATAATCAAAATACCTACATAATTTTGTATCCTTCATGCCTCAAATATCAAATTTTTCTAAAATTACTATGCATCTAAGTGTGTGATGCATGTAAGTATGTTGCAAAGGATGGATCCATGTCAGCTATGTGCTAAATCAAAGATTCTTTTTTTTTACATTTGCTATCTCCATTATACTTAATGTCCTTGAGAAAAGATACAATATGTTGGGCATCTTTGTAAAAGCCAAAATTCTGAGTGGAGGTACCACACAGTATAGGTGCTCAATTAGAACTGAATCTTGTGTACCCAAAATACCAGAGCTTGTAGAAATGGGACAGATAATGAGTATCTCAGAATAAGAAGAATCAACTCTATGAGAAATTATCTGTTTTTACTGTTTCATAAATTCCTCTTAGACTTTGATGTTCTTGGAATGTAAATTACCAGCATAAAAACAGACATATTCTGATGCTTAGAATCACGCATTTCCAGGATTAGAACTTCCATTACCCTTTCACAATGAGAAATTCCTTTCCCTGTTCTGGAGGTTCACCAGGTGTAACCTTTTGATTCTCATATTATTTCACCACTTTAATAGAATCTCAAATACTCAATTCTCCTTAGAAATAAATGTCATGATATTAACCATGCATATTAATAACAGCAATTAAAACTTTCCCAAAGCTTCAGCATTTCAAAACAGCACCCTGAAACTCTCACTGTGGAAACTGTGCTAACCTTAAATATATATTTATACCTACAGATATTTAATTATATTTATTTTTGATGAACCAGAGATAGTTATGGAATAGTTACAGGTAAAACTGGACTTTTATGTATGTAGAATTATATAATGTGTGAGCTGTTGGAACTCCTTCTCTCTAATATAAATTTATCTCCTCACTTCCAGCAAATTCACCAGGAGGTACTCCCACCTGCCAGGTGGCCAGGTTAGCCTGACTGCAAATCCTACAAACTACACAAAACCATGGTATCACCTATACAGGTGTCATTAAATGCTTCATGCTTCATATACATAGCAAGAATAATGAAACAGGGCTCAAAAACATGGGTTGTACAGATTTCCTCACCTACATTGAATTCTGTGACCACGGCCAGATGAAATAAATATCTGGACTTTAAATGATCCATTCTTTAAATTAGGATAATTCTTATTTCCTAACTATATCAATTATGTTATGGATGTATGCTTCAAAAAAATAATGATTGTGGCCCGCCAGTGTGGCTCAGTGATTGAGCGTAGACCTATGAAGCAGGAAGTCCTGGTTCAATTCCTGGTCAGGATACATGCAAAGGTTGCAGGCTCAATCCCCAGTAGGGGGCATGCAGGAAGCAGCTGATTGATGATTCTTTCATCATTGATGTTTCTGACTTTCTCTCCCTCCTCCTTTCCACTCTGAAATCAATAAAAATATATTTTTAAAAATAAAAAGGGAAAAACTGATTGTGTAAACAAGTTTTTTTTCTACTCCCCCCTTCTCTATCCACCCCACCCCCATAAAAGAAGTCTGAATCTAGGATTTCCAGGAGTATTTTATTAGTTTGCTGTAGACTTAGGCTTCTTCTCGGTCTAAGATAGTCCATAGTACTATCAAATAGTTGCTTAAGTTCCAGCCTTGACATTCCAGGTAACAAGACAATGGGAAGGTCAATAAAAGTATGCAAAATAGCCTGGCTGGTCATGGTTCCATTCCCAGTCAGGGCACATGCCAAGATTGGGGGTATGCAGGAGGCAGCCAATCAATGATTCTCTCTCGTCATTGATGTTTCTCTCTCTCTCTATCCTTCTCCTTTCCTCGCTCATTAAAAATCAATAAAAACAAATTTTAAAAATAAAAGGAAAACATCACTTTTTAAAAAAAAATCTGCAAAGTAATCCACCTATATTTTAATGTGGTTTCTAAGAAGCTTGCGCATAATCTTTCTGCTTACACTGACCCATCTTTTTACCATCCAATTTGTAAGGGAAGTGAGTAATAAAGTCTTAGGGGGCCACATGTCCGGCTCCAAGTTGGGCATCTATCTCTAAGAAAGAGGGGGTGAGGACATCTTCGTTTAGTTGATGACCAGTTGCAACTCTACGGCCTGGACAAACAGTAAAGTGTAACTTCCATGTCTTAAGAGTTACAATTCTATAATCTTCATCTATACAAACATGTAAAAGATCCTCGCTATATGCACATGCACACATATATTTACCCTGCCTGTCAAATTTATGAATATGAAAATCTAGCATAAAAACACAATCTTTTTAATATGCACAGCTTTTTAAAAATAACATTTCCATGAGGCACTAAAGCTTTAATATCTACAAAGTTCCTAAAAAGGGAAAAAAAAAACATACACATACCACAGAGCTTAGAACCTGCTATCAATTCCATTCACAGTGGCAGAATGGCTCTAATAGCAAAGACATTTATGAGTCATAAATTACCATTTATAAATGCAGTGTTTAGTGTTCATTTCAATGGACGACATATGGTCGCAACATTTCCAAATAGCTTGAACTGATAAATAGGCCACTGAAGTGGTTCAATTTGTTAAAATGCTAACACATTAACTCCTGCAGGAGTCGGGCTGCAGTTTTGCATCTGAAATGCTGAGCAGTGACTTTGAGATTGCAAGATGCTACCTTTGGAAACTGGGCCAGGATTTATGAAGTGGGCCTTGCAGTCCATTTTTCATCATGATTTATATGATTCAATGCGGAGAGACTTAGTGATCCATCAAAAAGAACCCCACTTGTTTGCCTTCATGTTTCAGAATGAAACTGCCCTCAATAACAACAATGTCCCACTATTTTAGTTGAACTGCTTCTGAGTTATATGTAGTGGGCATAGAGGCCAGGATGTTCCCAGTTATTTTAATACAAATTAGTGAAATTCTTTAGCCCTTACAAGGGCTAAAAAAAAAAGTACAGTAGAAAGGAGTCTGATCTATATTTGGCACATTTATAATAAAAATGCACTTAGTCTGGACCATAAGGAGTTAACAACAATAGCTGAATAAACTGAAAAGAAAAGAAAAACACCACAAAAAAACTCTTCTCAGATACGTCAGAGAGCTTAGGTCACAGGAAGAGCTGCTGAACCCAAAACTGGAGAGTTAGCTCAGCTGGTGTTGCTCAGTAGTTGCATATTGACCTATGAACCAGGAGGTCATGGTTCAATTTCTGGTCAGGGCACATGCCTGGATTGCAGGCTGGATTCCCAGTAAGGGGCATGCAGGAGGCCGCCCTATCATCATCGACGTTTCTCTCTCTTCATTGATGTTTCTCTCTCACACCCATCCTCTCCCTTCCTCTCTGAAATCAAATTTTTTTTAATAAAAAGGACAGATAGGCAGGTAATGTAATTCACAACTTGCCAGAATGGAAGCCCATAGCAGAAGCTCCTGCAGGAACCAGTACCGAAGGAGGAAAACCTGAAGTGCAATTGACTAATTGCTAGGGCCTCAGTGTGCACTGAGAGTTGTGAGCTCCAGGAGGACCCAACCTAAGGGGAGCACCCCAACATTTTTGTGAATTTTACCTCCAAGAGTTCTACCAGATTCTCACTGTGAATATCAGAGAAAAACCCTCCTGGGCTTCCATCAGGGAGAGAGAAAATATAATCATTCTGAAATATGCAAGAGCATTCTGTTCTTGATAAGGTCTGCCCTTAAGAGAAACTATTTTACCAGAGAGAATGAAACTTTTGGGGGATTTATAAGAGCCTAACTATGTTGGGGAAGAGAATTACCCAACTCCAGCCTGCCCTAGCTTTCCCCACGGAAAAATGGAAATACAGAAATGCCCAATTCCAGCCCCTCCTACCCCTGCAGTGGAGGAAGGGCAATACCCAACTCAGCCCCTTCTAGCCATCCTGTCTAACTTCAGGTGAGGAAAACTTAGAAGCACATGTGAGATTCACCACCCACAGCACAGCCTCACTAAGAGCCTGAGACCTAATCATAGAACTGGAGAAGGTTCTCCTCCTCCCACACCTTACCACTCCATTACTACGGGCCTATTTACTGCAGTTCCTTTTACACAGTTACCATGTCGGGTGTCTGACAATGAATTACAAGGCATATTAAAAGGCAGAAACACAGTTGACGATACAGTGCAAACATCAGAACCAGGCTGGGGTATGGCAGGGATGTTGGAATTATCAGATGAGGATTTAAAAATTACTATGATTGCCCTAACCGGTTTGGCTCAGTGGATAGAGCGTCGGCCTGTGGACTTAAGGGTCCCAGGTTTGATTCCGGTTAAGGGCATGTACCTTGGTTGCGGGCACATCCCCAATAGGGAGTGTGCAGTAGACAGCTGATTGATGTTTCTCTCTCATCAATGTTTCTAACTCTCCCTCTCCCTTCCTCTCTGTAAAAAATCAATAAAATATATTTAAAAAAAATAAAAATCACTATGATTAATAGGCTAAGGGCTCTAACAAGAATAACAAAAAGCAGATGCTATGCAAAAAGAGATGGACATTATAAGCAGAGAAAGAATTTCTAAGAAAGAATAAAAAATAAGTGCTAGAGGCGAAAAACACTGTAATGTAAATAAAAATGTCTTGATGTACTTATTAGTAGACTGGACATGACTCAAGAAAGGATCTCTTAGCTTGAGGTTATGTCTGTGGAAATTTCCAAAACTGAAAAATCAAACAAAAATGACTGAAAAAATAAAGCAGAATATCCAAGAAATGTGGGACAGCTATAAAAGATCTAACATATACATAATGGGAATACCAGAAGCAGAAGTAATAGAAAAAAATAATGGAAAAACATTTGAAAAAATAATGACTGGGAATTTCCCCACATTAATGTCAGATATCAGTCCACAAATCCTGGAAGAGAATACCAAGCAAGAAAAAAAGGGTGAGGGACTTACATCTAACCTTTTTAAAGAAAGGTTATTTGTAGAAGAGCTATTATAACATTTCCTCAGAAATAACTCAAGCAAGAAAACAGTGGAGATATTTAAAATATTGCATGTGAAAAAAACCAATAACCTAGAATTGTGTATGCCATTAATTTATTTTTTAAGTGAACAATAAACAAGAGCTTCTCAGATAAAAATTGAGAGAATTTATTGTCAGTTGACCTGCCTGAAAAATATGTTAAAAGGAGGTCTTCAGAAAGAATAAAATTATATGGGCCAGAAATTCAGATCTACATAAGGAAGAGTATAGCAGTAGAGAAGGAATAAGTTAAAATAAATTTAAAATTTTATTTTTTATTCTTAATTGATTTAAGAGCTAACAGCTTGTTTAAAATAATAATAGCAACAGGTATTAGCAACTAACACACACAAATAAACACTTATGTATATGTAAAATGAATGCCATTGATGATACAAAGGACAGGAGGAAAACATTAGGAATTTTTTGTTATTATGAGGTACTTAAACTACATGTCACCTCAATAAACTTAATAAAGTTATTTTCATTAAAAAATTTAAAGCATAATACTATTTACATTAAAACCACTGAACTGAAATACAAGGTATAAATCTAACAAAATAAGTATAAGATGTTCCACATCATCTTATTGAATAAGATGAATATGATGCCATCAGGGAAATGCAAATTAGAATAATGAGATACCACTACACATAAATTAGAGTCTCCAAAATCTATAATATTGATAATACTAAATACTGGCAAGGATATGAAGCAATGGGAATTCTCATTCTTTGCTGGTGGGAATGCAAGACAGTATAGCCATGTTGGAAGATAGTATAACAGTTTCATATAAAATTAAACATATTCTTATGTTCCTTAACAAATAATCTAGATGCTCGTTGGTGTTTGCCCAGCTAGGCTGAAAATCTATTTCCACAAAAAATACCGAACATGGATGATTATTGAAGCTTTAGTCAAAATTTAGAAGCAACCAAGATGTCCCTCAGTAAGTGAATCCATGAAGAAACGGTGGTCATTCCTGGAAATGAAAAATTATTCAGTACTAAAAAGAAATAGCTAATCAATACATGAAAAGACACAAAGGAAAAGATGCATATTACTAAGTGAAAGAAGCCAATCAAAAAATGCTAGGTAACTATATGATTCCAACTACATAAAATTCTGGAAAACTCAAAATTATGGAGACAGTAAAAAGATCAATGGTTGTCAGGGGATAGGGAGTATGAGGGATGAACAGGTAGAACACAGAGGGTTTTCAGGGAGGTGAAACTATACTACATGTCTGATACTATAATGTCATTATACATTTGTCCAAACCCATAGATTTACAACACCAAGAGTGAACCCTAATGTAATTATGGATTCTGGATGGTTATGTTGTGTCAAGTGGGTTCACTGGAACAAATGTAGCACTCTAGCAGGTCATGTCAGTAGTGGGAGTAATTGTGAGTGTGTGGGGACAAGGGGTATGTAGAATATCCCTGTCCTTTCTGCTCAACTTTTCTGTGAGTATAAAACTTTTCTAAAAAAAAATAAAGCCTATTAAAAATTAATTTAGTAAGGAGGACCTGGTACTTGGCAAATTTTATAGACAAGTACTATCTCATCTTGCCCATCACCATAAAAGTCACTCTGTCTACCTCTGCTATGACAGTCTCTCATTAAACCTACCATCTCCTCTCAAGGTCTGATTCCCAGCTGATCCTCTTCATCATCTAAAATTTCTTGCAAGAAAGCCTGTGATTTATCCCACAAAATTTATTAAATGCCTGTTTTCTCCTTCCAGAGCCCTCATTCTTTTTTTTTTTTTTTCCTGAGAACAAGAACCATGCTTCTCTTTCTCTCATCCCATTGTAAAGAGGCAGTGTGGTGTAATGTTTATGCAAAATGACTTGGGAGCACATTGCTTAAAGTTGAATCCTAGCTTGAACACTCATTAACTGCATGATGCTTGGCAAGTCATTTAACTTCTCTCTGCTTGTTTCCTCATCTGTAATATGGGGATAATAATAAAATCTCCTGCAGAGGGTTGTTGAGCAAAGGAGGAGAAATAAGAAATGAAAAGTGCTTCAAAGAGTGAATGACATATAATAAGCCATCCAGAGGTCTTAGCTTTTATTATTACAACACTTCACTTGGCCATGATGTTACTTTCCCTAGGAAGACTCAGAATGTCATTGTTCTCTCTTGTAAAAGAAAGGGTTTTGTCCCGATAGAAAGATTATATGCAAGTGATGAGAGGCCTTTGTGGGGTGAAGGACTTTCTCTGCAGCCCGGAAATCATGTTACAAGGAAAATATTTTCTGTCTTCCTTTCTATCTCGGAGACTCCGACCTCACTTGAAGATTTGAAAAGAGATTAAATTCCTCACAGCCTAGTGTTATCTTCTGCCCAACCCAAAGTCAAAATTGTTCATAATGGTCAGCTCTTGCAGGAAAGAAATCACTTTGTACGTTTAGATTTCATCAAGTGGACAGATGTGGTTGCTCCTAGTTGTGACTAATAGAGGCAAGGAAATAGTAGGTGAAGAGAGAAGTCATGGACAAACAGAGTTCTTTTATAAAAAAATCCCATGCTGGCTGTGTTCAATCTCCAGGGCAGTCATGCAGATCTCAGGTAGCTGTAGGCAGACATGGTCAGGAGAAATATGACCCTAAAAACAAAAATTCAGCAGGAAGAGTCAGGACTAGGAACAAGGAGGCTCAGGTTCCAGAGTATATGGTTCTAGATTATACAGAACCATAAGGGATGATTAGAATCAGAGACTTATTATAGAGATTTGACCTTCTCAACCATGAGAATTGGTAAAGCAGCATTTGGTTCAACTGTTTTTCTACTTTTGCATCTTAACCTGAGTCTGAACTCACAGAGCAGGCAGCAAGGAAGAAAAAATGAACATGGCTCAAGGGTAACTTGAATCTGTGCCTCTATCTTACCAGGGAGTGGGCCTAAGCTGGCAGTCAGACATCCTTAGTGCTGCTGTGGAGGGAGGAGAAGCTGCCGCCACCTCCACTGCCTCGCCAGCCATGAGCCTGACTCAGGGCTTCTGGCTGAGCTGCGCTCCCTTGTGAGAGCACATTGACAACCAGGGGGCAGCTCCTGCATTGAGCATCTGCCCTCTGGTGGTCAGTGCACGTCATAGCGACTGGTCACTCTGCTGTTTGTTCAATTTGCATATTAACCTTTGCACTCGGATGTTGAGTGTGACTCGACACGGTTAGCATCGGTAGCAGGAATCGAGAAAAAACAAGCAAGTGCAAAGGGTTAACCTTTTATTATATAGGATTCTTATGTCTCTTCTCCTCTCAGACAGGCTAGTATTTTTTACCCTGATTTATTTACCCTTAGTTGAAAAAATTTCATACAATGAACTAATTACTGAGAAAATTTCACCGACTTATTGGATCATACCATTCCTATTTTGATAGTTACAGAAAGTAGAGCATGCTTAGAAAACATAAACAAACAAACAAAAACAAGGCAGCAATGGCATTTCAGGCACCAGAAAAATACTAAATGAGAGTCGTTTCCTAGTGTCTCCCAACATCCATTATTTATTTAATGTACTAATTACACATGTAAGTGTCTCCCTGGTCACCTCTTTAAATGTTCAACAACATATTATAAAAGAACAAAGTAGAGTCAACAGAACTAAGTAATGGCATAAAACAGGCTAATTTGGTAAATACTTATTTACATTGATATTTGTAAATGAATAAAAATGGCCAATGATTTTCAATAATTGGTATTCCTGTCTATTAACCTATAAAAATCACCTTTCTATAGTTATCTTAGAAGTCAGACCCTACAAAGCTCCTTGTTTCCTAGACTTCTCCACAATTCAGCAGGGCTTCACTCAGATGAGGTTGGACAAGGCAAGGGGACCTGGAGCCTGCAGGCAAGGGAGATCTGATTTTGATTTTCAGTGAAAATCAAGCCATAGACCTGAAAAACGTTGCTACAATATACCAACATCTCCTTTATAATGTTTCATTATGCTTAGATTGGACAATGTTTTCCTGAATTCACTTCCCTGCATGCCTCTGATTAGGGCTGGCCACTAGAGAAAGTTGCACCAAACTAGCAGGAGTGAACAGACGCCGTCTGTTCTTTGGACATGGGTGTGGGTCAGGCCCTGTTGCTGCTCTCATGTGTTTGTGCAGCTCTCTTGGCTCACCTTGCTGGTGAGGGCAAAAATGGGGAACATGCCTTCTTCAACTCCCACAGGAGCTCTTACTCCAGGTTCTCTCCATTCTGGGTCAGGTGTGAGGGTAGCTCCTCCAGGAAGGGGCTGGCTGTTTCTGCAGGTGCAAGGAGTGAAGCTGGAGACCTGGATCTGGTAAGACAGAGGCACAGATTCAAATTACCCTTGCGTCATGTTCTTTTTTTTCTTCCTTGCTGCCTGCTCTGTGAGTTCAGACTCAGGTTAAGATGCAAAAGTAGAAAAACAGTTGAGCCAAATGCTGCTTTACCAACTCTCATGGTTGAGAAGGTCAAATCTCTATAATAAGTCTCTGATTCTAATCATCCCTTATGGTTCTGTATAATCTAGAACAATATACTCTGGAACCTGAGCCTCCTTGTTCCTAGTCCTGACTCTTCCTGCTGAATTTTTGTTTTTAGGGTCATATTTCTCCTGACCATGTCTGCCTACAGCTACCTGAGATCTGCATGACTGCCCTGGAGATTGAACACAGCCAGCATGGGATCTTTTATAAAAGGACTCTGTTTGTCCATGACTTCTCTCTTCACCTACTATTTTCTTGCCTCTATCAGTCACAGCTAGGAGCAACCACATCTGTCCACTTGATGAAATCTAAACGTACAAAGTGATTTCTTTCCTGCAAGAGCTGACCATTATGAACAATTTTGACTTTGGGTTGGGCAGGAAGTGGGCCTACGCTGGCAGTTGGACATCCCCCTGAGGGCTCTTGGACTGCTCAAGGGCACAGGCCGGGCTGAGGAACATCCCCCACCTCCGACTGCACGAATTTCGTGCACCGGGCCTCTAGTCAGATATAATCATACTAAAGGTAAATTTCCCTATGTTCAGAGTTTGCCCAAGGAAAGTGTTACATCAACAATGATTATTCATCACCTTCAGAATACAGTGGCTGAAAATTACAAACATTTGCAAAGACACATTTCTTATCCTCTAGATCCTCATCATAAAATTAGAAGAAAAAAAAGACTTCCCTTCACTGACCTTCATCTGGAATCTCCCCTAACTGTGCATTTATTCCTATCATAAGGGAAGTTGCATGCATGGAGTTACTAGGATTATAACAGCATCCTAAGAGCTCTGTTTGTTTCAGGTTGAAGTATTAGTATGTCATTTGTCTTCATAGCTTCTGACTTAATTTCTATTAATATTGCTTATCATTGGTTTCACAAAGAAATTCCTCCTAATGCATTATGCTGGTAGCACAAAAGGCTGGATGGGTAATGTCAGAGTATCAGCAAGAGGCAAACAAAGAGAAAGATCGGTACACTATGTAAGTAGTTTTCACACGGCTTTTTACTTTATTTTTTATTGCTGAGTTAGGGCAGGCACAACTGTGGATCATCGGGAAGCACAACCAAGCTACTCACAGTTGGGATGATAAATGATATCATTTTGGAAAAAATGCCCAACCAGTGGCAGAGCGGTTCAAACTTTCATTCTTTGTATATTTGAAGAATGTCTTTGAAATGCCTTGTATGCAACAAATTTACTTGGTATAGAAAGACAAAGATTTACAAGACAGCTCCCGCCTTCTGGAAATATGCAATAAAAAATAATAATATAAAACTTTCTTTGAGGTAATATGTGTCTATCACAGTTATGGTACAATCTTAATAAAGATTAGCTGAAATGATTGTTAGTGGCCAAAATAGCTTGGCCTCAGCATCCACTGAAATCCACAAAGGCACTTGAGCATCCTTTTCAAGTGTAAGTGCTCACTGTTTCATAGGTAGTCCTAACAAGTATAACAAGTATATAATTTGTTTCCTAGATTTGCAGAAGATTAGGGAAGGCCAATTCAACAGAAAGGGAAGTGTGAACAGGCACCCAGAAAAATACGAAAGGTGGGAAATGGAAAACTGATAGTAGTGGGAATGTCAAAAACGATTAAAAGTACATATGCAGTAACAACAAACAGACAAACACAAATACCTATGTCATTGAGAAGTTTTCAGTGTGGTACAAACAGTACTGCATAGCTTAGAGATTAAAAGGGACATATATACTACCAGTCAATAAGAGTCAGCTAGTATTTGAGCACTAGGATTTTTTTCACACGTTTATTTCATTCATTCTTCACAACGTCATTCGTTCCAGTTAACAAATGAGGGGATGAAGTCTCCAAGTAATCAAGCAACATATTCAACATAAATCATGAATATGAAGTTCAAGATGTTAAATTAATTTAAATATCTAATTTTGATTACATCTCTGAGTTTCAGAGCTGCTTGGGAACCACTCTGTTGAGGGGATACATGATTAAATATCTGTAAGTGACATTTAAGAGTTTTCTAATGTTCTAATCTTATTAGAGATAGATACTTTTAATTCAGAGAACAGATAGTATGAACAGTTAGTGAAGAAACCAGGAATTTTCTTCAAGAATGGCCTGTCACCTAGACTGTTGACCTGCTCAAGGACAGAAATTTCTGCTGACTTCACTCCCAAATCCTTAAGATTCAGTAGAATTCCAAGATTTAATATTCAATCAGCATGACTGAAAAATGGCTGATTACATTACATTCTGTTTTTTGTATGTTTAATTGTCCCCACACCTAGTTCCATAAAGTAATGAAAAGTGATCAAAGTAGTCTTTCCATCTTTTTTCTTTACTCTCTTCATCAACTCCTCCTTCTACTTTCCTCTCAGAAGGATCATTCAGACAGTCTCTTTCTATGCCCCACCCCTCAGAGTGATCATAAATGACCACTTTTAGTCCTGAAGTCTTTTCTGTACTACACACCCCTGTATGGTGAAATCATAGTGAGGAAATCCTCCATGTATCTCATATGAATTGTAAATAACCCTAAATATTCTCTTTATACCAGCTCCTTTAAAAAGTTAACCCAAAATAATGTATCTCATTGCTCAACAGGACATGATGAAATGGTTCTGTTTATATAATCTGGTTTTTAATGGTTCAATTTTATTATGCATTGGAATTCAAGTTTACTTTACTGTGCTTTGATCTTCTTTATTTTCACCTTGCATCTCCTATATTTCTGAATATCTTGCAATGGTATTTAGACTAGTTTGTATGTCATATGAATTCCCTAATAGACCCTAGAAGGAGACGGGGAACCCTTATCTGTTTATATATTTGTTTTTACAATTAAGAACATGGAATATGAAGGCGAGAGTGACTTGTGCTGTTTATAAACTTAAGACCTTAAACAATGTGCTTGACATTTTTAAGCCTTAGGCTTTTCATTTAAGGAAAGGGAATAATAACATTTACCTCACGGTTTGGCCATAAAATTAAATGGCATAACTTATTTAAAGCATATACTGAACTTTCAATAAAAGAGTTTTATTAATTCATCATGATTTTTTATCTAACAATGTCTAAAATAAGGAAGAATTTGAAGACTTATTGATGATGATAGTACCTCAACAAAGAATAAAAGACCACTTCTTCATCCCCACTGTATTAACTAGTAAAACACAGTCCCCACTGCCTAGTAAATTCCACATTTGCTTGTGAGTTCTGTGTGAGTTCTTGGCTCTCCAACTATTAAAAAATGATGACAATTTAGTTCATTTCATGTTTCCTTATTCCACATTTCAATTTCCTACCTTTTCACCCTCCCAACTGCTCGATAGCCCCATGAAATTAAGGTGGCTGCCACATGACCTCACAGAAGTGTAAAGAAAATGTTGGGTTTATAATAAACACATGCACTTGATTTTTAGCTCAGCTATAAGTTAGCTCTATAACTTTTGGTAAGACCAGTAGCCACTCTGTGCCTTACTTTATATAACTGCAAAATGGGGTGTAAACCCCTGCTTACCTTGAAACTTGTTAAAGATTAAATGCAGTAAACATTTTTGTGTGTATGAAATATGCTTGACATGCACGATGATGTCTGAATATTAGGCATTCTATTATACTTTGTGAATATTCTTTGCCCCAAATGTCTCAATTTCATGTTATTTTTTCAGCCTCTTGCTTAATTATTCTTATCCAAACTATTAACTAGCTAAAGGTGCTATTAGTGTGTGTTGGTACTTAATTGATAATTGATATAGATATTAACTTAATTCAGATAAAATATTTGGGTTTTGATAGAATGCCTCAAGTTACAAAATGTAATGATCAGGAGTCAATCGAGTGAAAGCAATAGTTGCCTCTGAGCTCAAATTGGAGAATTCTGGGCAATATATTTGACACAAGTTGGACTTTTTGGTGCTATAACTTAGTTTTATTTTCCACCTCCTGTAGACAGAGATGACTTCCTGGTTGGGTAGAAAACCCAAACCATTCTCCCTTGCGTTAAATCTTACATCTTATTACCTTTCCACCAGGAATAGAAGCAGCTTTTGATTTCATGGTTGTCTATTGCATGATAGATGGAGTAAGAGGCACACTGCATCATGACACAAGGTGGGGGAGAGAAGTTGACTTCAAATCTGATTTAATTGCAAACAAACAAACAAAAAAGGTTAGCTGTTTGACAAATGGCACCTTATGGAAAGTTAATTGAAGTGTGTCTAGATGTAGCCTCCTCAGCCACTAGGGGTCAGAATTACACAGCACACTCACAGAACACAGCCCACTGGTGGGCCAAAAGGAGTGACCAGAAATCACCATTTGGAAATGGTTTTGAGCATTGTGTGCAGAGAGTACACTGAAACAGCATTTGCCATCTGCCTGCCAGGTCTAATTATATGTTAAAGGGTAAGAACATGCAAATGGCACATAGACTTGCTCAGGCTATTTTTCCAGTTGTATTTTTTCTCTATTCCCTCATAAGATACCACTGGGAACTGGATTTGAAAGAGATTCTCACCAACTTTAGGGGTCATGTCTGACAGCCACCATGGCAGGACAATTTGCCATTAAAGAATTTCAAATCGTCTGGGGAAATAGGATGAAGAGAGCACTATGCATGGTTAACCTAAGGGAAGCCATTACAAATACATCTATCGTCCTAAAAGCAAAACAATAAAACAACACAGTGAAAATATTAAAAATGGGGAAATGCCAATGTTTTTTTAATATATTTTAAAAGAATTGTAGACAAGAGTACTATAAATATCTCTGGTTCATTAGACGCTTTTCCTGATTACCCTACAATTTCAAAGAGGTCCACATAACTGTTTTAATTTATTGCAAATAACAAGACATAAGGACATGAGGCATGTTTGTCTTCCTCATCCTCAATATCTTTTAATATTGGAGAATGGTCTATGCCTGTCCCTCCAATTTCACTGTGGCCCTCGCTGCAGCCTCTCTGGTTTCTTCTGCTACATCCTGGGTGTTGATTGGTTAACTTTATCTCTCCTCACAAACAACTAGTCACAGAGAGCTCTTGTATGACCTAAATATATTTCCCTCATCTTCTTTTCCCCTTTCCAAGGCTTTTGGTAAAAAGTCAATTTTTTGACATTTGCTTTATCTCCCTTTTGTATTAATAACCAGCAGTTTCCTTTTTCTCTAACTGTACTCAAATAAATCAAATTGTGTATATACTGGAACAAAAAATTTCACAGTTGCCAAAAAGTTGTTCACACATAAATTCACATAAGCAATTTGGTGGAACTTGTGGTTGAGAATATATATATATTAAAGGCCTGGTGCACGAATTTGTGCACGGGTGGGGTCCAGCTGGCCAGCCCTGATGGGGGCCCATTGGGCCAGGCTGGTGGGGGGAGGGGCTGCAGGTGGTTGGCAGCTGGCCCCCGCCCCCAATCAGGGTGTTGGGGGCCGGGCTGGCTGGGGGAGGGGCCGATTGGGGCCCAGATGAGACTGGTTGGCTGTGGCAGTGCGCATCATAGCCACCGGTCATTCTTTTCCCTGGGCTTTTATATATATACTAGAGGCCCAGTGCACGAAATTCGTGCACGGGGGGGGGGGGGGTATCCCTCAGCCCAGCTTGCACCCTCTCCAATCTGGGACCCCGCAAGAGACATCCCTCTCCCAATCCAGGACTGCTGGCTCCCAACTGCTCGCCTGCCTGCTTTCCTGATTGCCCCTAACCACTTTTGCCTGCCAGCCTGATCACCCCCTAACCACTGCCCAGCCAGCCTGATTGATGTCTAACTGCCCTCCCCTGCCAGCCTGTTTGCCCCCAACTTCCCTCCTCTGCCGACCTGGTCACCCCTAACTGCCCTCCCCTGCAGGCTTGATTGCCCCCAACTGCCCTCCCTTGCAGGCCTGGTTCCTCCCAAATGCCCTCCCCTGCTGGCCATCTTGTGGTGGCCATCTTGTGTCCACATGGGGGCAGGATCTTTGACCACATAGGGGCAGCTATCTTGATCTTGTGTGTTGGAGTGATGGTCAATCTGTATATTACTCTTTTATTAGGTAGGATAGAGGCCTGGTGCATGGGTGGGGGCCAGCTGGTTGGCCCTGAAGGGTGTCCTGGATTAGGGTGGGGGTTCCCTTGGGGCGTGGGGCAGCCTGGGCGAGGGGCCTGTGGTGGTTTGCAGGCCGGCCATGCCCCCCGGCAACCCAAGAGGAGGCCCTGGTATCTGGGATATATTTATCTTCTACAATTGAAACTTTGTAGCCTGGAGCAAAGCCAAGCCTTCTGCTCACTCAGTGGCTGCCGTAATTTTTGTTTGGATTTGTTTACCTTCTATAGTTGAAACTTTGTTGCCTTAAGCGGAGGCCTGGGCCAGCCAGGGCAGGTTGAAAGCTTGGCTTCCTCCATCGCCAGGGGCAACCCTAGCCTGTTCTCTCCAGCTCTGTGGCTGCCACCATTTTTCTTGGGATTTATCTTCTATAATTTAAACTTTGTATTCTTGAGTGGAGGCCTGGGCCCGCCAGGGTGTGTGGAAAGCTTGGCTTCCTCCATCACCGGGGAAACCCAAGCCTCCCTCCTGCTCTCTGTGGT
The DNA here is from genome assembly GCF_951640355.1 of Cnephaeus nilssonii. NCBI lineage: Eukaryota > Metazoa > Chordata > Mammalia > Chiroptera > Vespertilionidae > Cnephaeus > Cnephaeus nilssonii. The sequence goes on from NC_137082.1 coordinate 80,233,054, forward strand.
GGCAGCCATCTTGGTTGGGGTTAATTTGTATACTCACACTGATTGGCTGGTGGGTGTGGCTTGTGGGTATAGCAGAGTGATGGTTAATTTGCATATTACTCTTTTATTAGGTAGGATATATATATATTATAAACATATATATGTGTACATATATAACATATGTACATTTTTTGTAAAAAATATGCAAAAGTAGCAGAGGCATAAAAAGTATGTCATTCTGGAAAGAACAGGAAGGCCAGAAGATTCATAGGAAGTAGGTTCATAGAAAAGGAGAGGGAGAGGAGGCTTGCTGTGTAGACAAGACTCAGATCTGCACTTTTAACTGCCAGTCATCCCAGTAACTATTTAGGGAACAGGGAGGGTGCTGTACAACTCACATCTAGGAAGGTGACCACCAGGTATAGCTGTGAATGACTTGTGCATGAATAAATATATGTGTTATATATATACTATATAAAATTTGAATTCTGTTTAGACAAAGGCATCACAAAACCAATCAACACAAATAGAAACTACATTTTTTACAGCTAGATAGGCAGTGAGGCACCATGAAACAAGCACAGACAGGTAGCCAGGTGAGAGAACAGGTAAAACACTGTTTAAAAATTCATGATGGAAAAAGAATATCTGAAAATTACTAAGATAAAGAAAAAAGTTTAAAAAGGAAAAACAGCCCAATAAAAATGACAATGCATATAAAGGAAGTTTATAGGAGAAGAAATGCTAAGGTCAGCATTAGAAAGAAACAACTTCATTGTTGTTGCTGAGAAATAAAAATTAGAACAGCAGCTAAATATGATAATCATGTTTTTGTATCATCTTATTTGCAGAAGAAATAGCTGCACATCCAACATATTACACTCCAGAGTTCTTCCCCAAAGTTAACTACTTTTTCAAGTATTATATTTATTCCTTTGAACTTTTA